>NC_044323.1:149991251-150294282 GCF_007399415.2 Gopherus evgoodei
AGAGGGCAACACACACAAACCAGAACTTGGTGGGTGGGGCTGAAGAGTGGGGAGGGAGGGTTATTAATCTTATACATAGAACAGATCATTTGAATTGATCAATTTTGTTTGTTTCTTATTGGCCACTTGTTCTTAATAATCCTCTGTCTTCAGTGGAAACTGAAATTGACATGGCTCAGCGTAAATGCTGACAGCTTTGTTTCCCCCTGCTCTGGGCTGCATCCTATTCTAGGAGCTGCTCCACATTGTCTCCAGACAGGAAGTGAAAATGTTGGGAGTGGCCTTCTGCAAACCAGGAGTTGGGAAAACTATTTCCATTTTTGGGAAAGCCTGGGATGTAGCCTCATGTTTGTGTTTACTCGAGCCCCAGTGTGGTTTGTCTCAGGCTCTGATTCATGCTGATAAAGAATTATAGACATCAGGGACCGTTGCAAACTGGATAAAAGGAAAAGTGCCTGTGTTTTTTCAGAGAGCCGATACCTGCCTTCATGCCTCTGCGGTCTCTTATAACAGGGAATTTGTCTTGAAGGGGAATTGCAATATTCTCCGGGGAGAAACCATAGTTGATAGGGCTGTTCAAAGTGAAGAAGTTAACCTCAGGAATGTAGGTTAGAGGCTGATGCTGGTTTCCATGGAAGCTATTAGGCTTACTCTAGACTGGCACCAGTGTAAATGAAATCAGCATCTAGCCCTTTGTCTTCCAGTATTTTGGAGGAATAGATCAGTGTTACTGCTGCAGTTAAGGGAGGGGTCGTGTTTACCCCACTGATGCTGCCAGGAAGCTGAGGTATTCCTCTCCCTTCTTCCCCCGCAACAGAATTGCCAATATTTTTATTTCTGCTTTGAGCCCAAGGGGCTTTTCTAGATAGATGTTAGGTTAAATGAAAGACAAAGGGTTGGATTCTGCCCTGAGTTACAGCCATTTGAAGTCAGATTGGACCAGATTCTGATCCCAATTCCATCAGCATAAATCTAAAATCATTCCTATTGAAGGTGGTGGAACTGAAGAGAATCTGACTACAGAAATATTTCACACATGTAGTGTAATTCCAGACCTCACAACATGCATGAATGTCTGCAGAGTCATATCATACGCTACCAGTTGCACTGAAGTGTATACATTGCATTGACTAGACACGGGGGTCTAATTCTGATTACACTTACGCTAGCATGACTCAGGAGTAACTCATCTGTGACTGGCACGGGTAGATTAGAACTGGGCTCGCACGCATTATTTTTGACCAATCATGTTAACTTCCTCATGTCTCTCTTTTTACAGTGGATTTTCCATTGGATGCTGGAGTGTAAAATATTATGCTTATTTCATGGGCAGGTGTCTTCCATCATGGGTCACTCAAAGCAAACTCTCACTGACTTTAGTGGGAGAGTTGCATGAGTAAGGACTGCAAGATTGATTATTATTTCTAGTCCTGTAGCCTCCACCTGGCATTGACCACACTTGAAGAAAGATGCAGCCCCTGCCCTGGAGAGCCTATTAGCTTTGCCACCCTTGGCTATGAATAAGGACTACCAGGGAGGCAGTGTGGCCTCATGGATGGAGCACTGGTTTGGGACTCAGGATTGCCTCTGTTTCCCCATCTGTGAAATGATACTGACCTTCTTTGTAAATTGCTTTGGGATGGATGGATGAAAAACGATAAATAAGACTGAGCATGGCATTATTATTGCTATTCGCTTTTCTTTTAAAACAAAGCAGGCCCCCAAATAGATACCCACGATGCATTAATTTAGTGTGTATCCAGATGATGGATTAGCCTTCTGCTTTAGGGAAGGATGAGCCATTTGGAATCAGTAGGTTTGACAGTAAAAGAGCTAGGATTCTGGCTGGAATTCAGTCTGGTTTGATTCATAGATTCTAAGGCCAGGAGGAACCATTAGTTCATCTAGGCTGACAAGCCAGAGGACTTCATACAGTTTGTAGAAAATCCTCTCCAAAAGCTTAAACAGGAGGGATAATTAACCTGCCACTGGATCTGAGTAATTCCTGGAATGACTGTTTTCCAGCAGTGGAAGAATGGTTGTGGGTGGTTGAATCCTCAGCTGATGTAAAAGGACATTGCTCCATTGGTGCTGCGGATCTGGCCCAGGGATTTTAAAAACACCTGAGGGAAGCAGTGAAATGTACATTAGCACGATTCCCCCAGGCTGTACAGAAATGCTGCTGGGCTGCAAGCGATCTCCTTCCCCAATTTCTTCCCTTGTGGGCTACTCTGCAATGCTACCAGCTGGTCAGGAATCCCCTTCTGTTGCATCCCTCTGTGATGGGAGCTATGCGGTAGGCCTGGCATCCATCACAGGTAACTGCACTGAAGTGAGTGCTATGAGAGAAGACTCAAGCCCTGCCCCCGTTTTTCTAATGTGCAACTGCTTCCTGCTAACAGGTTCCTGGCCACAACAGCAGTACACAACCAGGCATCTCCAATCTCCCCACTTTGGTTGCCCATCAAGGGGTCAGCATTATCAAGTACAGGGCAAATGAGGAAACTAACTCATTAAAAGACAATGAGAAGTTGTATAGCTGGCTTTGTTATTTATATACAAGGGGCCAGATTCTGCTGTGTAATTTCAGAGCAACTCCTCTGACTTAAACTGAGTTATCCGGCTCATAGCATGAGCCCAGAGTCTCCCTGCACTTTGTGGCTGGAGACTTTTCTCCTCCAGGTGTACAAACTCATGCGCATGCAATGCAGTTTAAAACAAAATACAAATCACTGGACCATGCACTGAATGATGGACAGACTCGGCCTTGGGCCCATTTCTGGTTATATTGATGCCAATAGTGCTGTTGTTATGTCTGTGTTTAACATTTACCAATGGGCTGTAGTAAAAAGCCAGTTAGGCTTGGAGACTTTTTTATTTCTGCCTGGTCTTGTATCAAAGGAAGCTCCTCTGAAGCTGGGCGGATGTTTAAAACCTATAGCCAGCTCCATGGTGGATTATCCCCCTCTGAACCCTTGATTTATTTTTTTTCCTATTGCCAGCTAGGTACATGACGTTAAAATTCCCCCTTTAGCAGGTTCATTTCTAACATCTCTCTGATTCCTGGCCTTCATGTGGGCCTTGTCTATCAGACCAAGGATGGTCTCGCATCCAAGCTTCCAACCATGAGAGTCGGACCCCCTTGAACATTCCATTCACTACATAGCTGCCGTCAGCTGCAGAGTTTGCACTTCCTCATTGAGCTGGGTCCATCTGTTATGTCATGGACCACACCTCTTGAAAAGCCTCAACCTATGCTCGTGTAAATCAGTGGCAAAACTCCCACTGACTTCTGTAGTGCAGGCCCGATCAGCGTAGGGAGATGCTCAAAAGAAACTTCCTTAAAGGGAATGGGCTGAATCTTACTCTCCCTCCACTGCAACCCCACTGAAGTCCCTGAGGTTCAGTGGGACTTGCTGCTGCAGCTGAGAGAAGAATTGAGGCTAGTCTCCAAAAGGACCTGTTGGAGCACCTTCAACAATAGGTGCACGGTGCCCCAGTTTGCTGTGTCTCCTCCACGTCTAGTTTCTGTGATTCGCTCCTGGCCTCTGCAGGAAAGACCAGGACGGCAAATCAGACCTAGGTCTCTTGACTTGGCTTCCAAAGCAACCCTAAAAGGTGACTTTTGGGAGTGCCTGTTTAGTGCAGGCCTGTGACACCTGTGCTCTGGGCAAGGCCCAGGCATCCTCTCTGCTTCCAAGTGCAACCCAAGGCATTGGCTGCAAGTTCGGAGCTGGCTACTTTAAAGGAGGCCTCTTTCCCCGTGCTCCACCTCAGCAGCTGAGTCTAACTGAGATGCTTCTCCTAACAGCTCTTAGGCGTGAGCTACTGAGAGCTGGAGGCGGGGTGACTGCAATGGAAGGTGGCAGAACGCTCCCCCTCTGGTTGGTCATCAGATCCAGAGTGGAAATAAGGTTAAGAATGTTACACGTGAGGGTAATTAATCACTAGGCATGGGGAAGTCTCCATCAGCTGGATTCTTTAAGTGAAGACTTGGTCTCTTTCTGGGAGATCGGCTCTAGGTCAAACCAGAGTTTATGGGTTTGATGAAGGACTCCCTGGGTGAAGCTTTCTGGCCTGTGTTCTGCAGGAAGCCAGGCTAGGTGGTCGTAATGGTCCCTTCTGGCTTAAAGATGTACCCGCTGCAGCTTTTTGGGCGTGGCATAAGGCTCATTTAATTTGGCTGAGCCTTTGCCAGATGGTTCTAACCACTGGTGTAGCCTTTTCATGACTGAATTTTCTGATTGATGAAAAATCATTTGTTTTACATGCCAAGTGGGCCCTGAAGTGACTGACACAGATAAAGCTGAGTGAATATAGACCCAATGATCTGAATCTCTTATCTCCATCTCATCTGCCTCTGTATGTGACAAAATATATAGTCCGTAGGATCTTTGCATTCAGTAGGCCAGACCCATAGCGGAGGAAAATTGCTGTAACTCCACTGACCTCAGCAGAGCTACGTGGATTTGCACCAGCTGAGGCTCCGGCTTCTTGCTTCCTCTATCACTTGCTTTCTCAGTTGAACTCCTTGAAAATGTGGGGTTGGATTTTGCTCTCCGTTGTAGCACTTTGACTCCTGTGTGGTTGGATGGGTGTAGCTGAGCGTGGCATTTGGTCCAATCCTTGAATAGCCAGTCAGAGCTGCATGTCATTTTTAACATTCCCCTTTATCTCTGCCTCTTCCAGGTGCCTCTGAATTCCAGCATCTCTCAGCTCCGCCATGTGTGAAGAGGAGACCACCGCTTTGGTCTGCGACAATGGCTCTGGGCTGTGCAAGGCTGGCTTTGCCGGCGATGACGCCCCACGCGCTGTCTTCCCATCCATAGTGGGTCGCCCTCGTCACCAGGTTTGTGCAGTACCTCAATGGCAGTCAACCCCCACTCCGTAAGAAAATGCTGTCAGCCTGAGGCAAAAGGCGTGAGGAAGTCCCATTTGAATCCAGGGGAATGCTGCATGGAAAACACTTGCATAATCTGGGCTGGGGTGGACTGAGCTGAGATGCTCTTTCATGTGCATTGCATGTTGGATTTGGACTGGGGAGGGAGAGCTCAGTGGTTTGAGCATTGGCCTGCTAAACCCAGGGTTGTGAGCTCAAGCGCTCAGAGGGCCGTTTAGGGAGCTGGGGCAAAATCAATATTTGGTTCTGCTAGTGAAGGCAGGGGGCTGGACTCAAAGACCCTTGGGGGTTCTTTCCAGTTCTAGGAGACAGGTATATCTCCATTATTAATACCAGCCTGGTTGGTGACCCAATCAGTCTATCCTAATCAGGCCCTAAAATCTGATGAATTGTTGGTCAACTTTTATATTACAGTTCCATGTGTCAAGGGTGAACATAGGATTAATAGGTGTTTTGATAAGTGGCTGATGAATTTTCTATAGAGTCCAGGAGGTCAGTGGGTTGTGTATAGCCATCTAAAACATGTTCTGCTGATGTGCTGAGAACCATCGCTAGCTCATGCCTAGAACATGCTTGTAACATCTATGGGCAGGGGCTGTCTTTTGGTTCTGTCTTTGTACAGCAATTTGCACCATGGGGGTGGGTTCATGACTAAGACTCCTATGGTAATACAACTAACGAAGGACAGGCCTGGGAGTCAGGACCCCGGGGTTCCGAGCACTGTGGCAGACTTTCGGCAAGTGGCTGAAGCCAACATTTTTCATAAGCCATCGCTGATTTTTGTGTGCCCCAGTTCTTGAGAGCTGAATTTGAGACGTCCTGGAGGTGATCCGAAGAGGTACTGAGCACCTGCCGCTTCCATTGGCTTCGGCTGCAGTGGTGGGTGGTCAGCACTTTTGGAAAAAACTGGGCTTAAAGGGCCTCGAGTTGGGCCTCCAAAATGAATGGGATGATTCTGAGAATGTCCATAACTGCTCCATGCCTCAATTTACCCCTCCGTAAAATGGGGCTGGGGCTGCCTTGCCTCCTAAGGAGCATTGTGAGGCTTAATTAATGTTTGAAAAGCACTCTTAAACCCAAATATATACAGCTAGTCCAGCCCCTCTCACTGAGACAGGATGAAGTCAACCTAGACCATCCCTGGCAGGTGTTTGTCCAACCTGTTCTTAAAAACCTCCAGTAACGGGGATTCCACAATCTCCCTAGGGAACCTGTTCCAGAGTTTAACTTGGATGGAAATGTCACATGTCCTGTATGCTTCTAAATGCTTCAGGAGGACTGGATATTCCAGGGGATGCAGTTGAAGAGCAGGGAAGGGACTTGGGTTGCAGGTAGGGTTGTCAGAACCTTAGGCCGACCATGGAGGAACCACGAAAGAAGTAGTTCTCTGGAAGTGAATTCTTTTGTAAGCAGGGCTGTGATTGGGGGATTAATGGTGTTAGATTTAAATGCCAGCTCCACACTGACTTTGTTCCTGTCGAAGGCTGAACCTCAGATAGCGTCTGGCATGGATTACCAAGGCGGGGCCCGATAACAGTACGTTGGTGGTCTGATCCCACTGGGGTTGAAAGTAACTCAACGTCCAGACCCAGAATGTAAACAGGGGAGGAGTGCTGGCGTTGCATGTGAGAACTGATTTGGGGGAAGAGAGCACAGTCCTTGGGGGGAAGATTAAGGACTGTGAGCCTTTGGTCCATGTGTTCATGAAAGCAAGGAGGATCCAGAAGGAAAGGTCTGCCCAGTGGAAGCCCTTTAAGGAATCTTAGTTGTAAACTACTTTATATGTGATAAAACTAAGTCTCGAGGTGTGCACGTCAGCCTCTTCCAGTTGAACACAGATCACATAGTCTTTCCCACCCTCAATCCTTCCTTCGTGATCTCCCCCTGCTGCTCTTGTCTTGACTTAGATCCTAAAATCTTTAAGGCAGGGAGTCAGCCTGCTCTTGTTTGTTAATAAAGTACTGTGCACCTGTCTGGCACCATAGAAGTAGGGCCCCATTCTACAGCCACAGAACCTGCTGTAGAGTTCACCCCATGCTCAGATGACATTCCTGGGCTGTGTCCTGCTAGCCTCTCTTTCTCAGCATTATTGGCGTATTTGGCTAAAGTCCAGGGCAAGATGATAACAGGAGAGTCTGGACAGACACTGGGTATATGATCTTCTCCTCCTTCTGTCTGGAGCCGGAAGCTGACTTGAGACTCCCGTTGTCAGAGTGCTCCAGGATCTGTTTCTCATGATACACAGGATATTCAGTCTTTCTGAAGCATTCAATATAGCTGATCGCTGGACTTTGCTTTACTACCTCCAGGGCAGGCTTTAGTCCTAGCTGATAAAACTATCCTGGTGGTAGTGAAACTGGGTGAATCCTCAATGGCCCGAAACTAAGATCATGGACCAGGTTCTGATCTGAAAGCGACTCCAGGTCTCTACTGATGCCAGTGGAGTTACTGTGAATTTAAATACGGGGGGGGTGGGTATGAGGGGGAACCTTCTGATTTTCCTTTCTAATAGGAGGACAGTTTTCGAGGATGAGCATGGTATGCTCTCCAAGCAGAGTCACATCCTAGGGGCTGTGTTGGCCCTGTTAACCCAATCGGTGGCAGTGGTAGCCTCAGCGTGTCTTTATAACATTGCTTGCTGCGTTCAGCATTCTACCGATGAAACTGGCCAGCCTGCAGCTAATGCAGAAAGCTGCAGCCCAAGCGCTGGGCAGAATGCCAGCTGCTGTCAGCCTGCTGCTCCTACTGGCCGGCTTGGCACATGGATTGGGTCAGGGTTTTACTGCTCTGAGAGGGGAGTATCTGTAGAGCTGCTGGTGCCCTGTGTTGCATCTTGACCTGGGATCTGAGGAAAGAGGGCTTTTACCCCCAACATTTGCAGAGCCAAGGCAGCTGCCTCTGATTGAAACAATCTACTTATTGTTACTTAACTCCCACTGGCCTCAAAGTGCTGCACAGGCATTTAACTAACCACCCCTCACAATGCCCCTGGGAAGCAGGTACCTTTATTATCTCCAGTTTACAGATGGGAGCAAAAGAGAGGAGACACACTGCACCCTAACCCTGGCTCTGACACAGGTTTGAACCCAAGCCCTTCTTCCGTCCACACACATGATCGTGGGCCCAGAGGACCCACACTGAGATTGCTCAGTCAGGGCAAACTGCAAAGAATGGGGCAGACAATCCCCCAAACTGGTGATTATTCTAATAATTAGATTCACTAAGCCAGCAACCAAACAGATCCTACAATGCCTTACTGGTTACCCAGAAGCCAAAAATACAGTTCCCTTAAAAGACTCCAGCCTTGGGCTCCCACCCAGACAGCCAAGTCAAATATGATGAGGATTACTGAAAATCTTGTTAATTATATAAAAAGTCCTACCAATCCCAAAGGATTGGGCACATCACCCCCCCAGGAAGTGCCGCCCAGAGGTGGGGGCAAGTGGGGCAATTTGTCCCAGGCCCCCAGGGGCCCCAAGGACAGTTTTTCGGGACCCCTGGAGCGGGGTCCTTCACTCGCTTCAGGGGCCCTGGAAAACACTCGCAGGGCTGGGGCCCCCAGAGCTGCTTCCGCTCCGGGTCTTCGGCGGAAAGGAGTCCTTCCACTCTGGGGCGGAAAGACCCCCCGCCGCTGAATTACCGCCAAAGCGGGACCCACCGCCGAAGTCCCAGGTCTTCGGTAATTCGGCAGCAGGGGGACCCCGCCGCGGGTCTTCGAGGCACTTTGGCGGTGGGTCCCGGAGTGGAAGGACCCCCCGCCACCAAATTACCACTGAAGTAGGGCGTCCCCCACCACCGAAGACCCCAGGCCCCCTGAATCCTCTGGACGGCCCTGCCCCCAGGTCAATGAATATTTCAGATCTTACCCAAATACATGCTTACAGCCAATTCTCATTAACTAAACTAAAATGTATTAAAAAAAAAGAGTGACTACAGGTAAAAATGTCGTGATACATACAGGCTTGAATAAAATTCTTAGGTCAGTTTCATAGAAAAGATAGTGAGCTTTGGAGTTGCAAAGAGTTCTTTCAAAATTAGTTCCACAGGTTATAGTCCAATGTCCAATATCAGGGTGATCCAGACTGGAGCTGGACACCTTAGTCTTGCGACTGACTTGAGTCAGCAGGTATTCAGAATCTGTGCCCTAGGACTCGGGTGGGGGGTTAGAGCCTGAATCCCACTGTGACTTAGGTCCAACCCTGTCACTTTGCAGTGTGGACGCAGCTCAAGTCGCAGACCCGGGGCAGAAGGTCTGCCTGGCACAGTACAGACGCTTCAGCACAGCTGTGAAACCCAGGGCCAGCAATTGTAAACCCAGGTTTATGATGCAGTGTGGACGCTCAAGTGCAGGCTTTGAAACACTGAGTCTGCAAGCCAGGGTCTGCAGATCTGAGTTTACAATGTAGGGTCACCAGACAGCAAATGTGAAAAATCGGGATAGGGTTGGGGGCTGATAGGAACCGATATAAGAAAAAAACCAAAAATCAGGACTGTCCTTATAAAATCGGGACATCTGGTCACCCTGTTACAATGCAGTGTAGACAGACCCATACAGAGTAAATGACAATGCCAAGACTCCATAGCCAGTGATAAGCCTTGACCCTGTTCTTATAGAAGCCAGACAGCAAAACTCCAATTGACCCCCATTGGGAGCAGGCTTGACTCCCGTGTCAGAGATGGAGTTGGGACTCAAGAGTTCCTGGTGCCCGGCCCCATGTTCAGTCTGCTAGACCTTGCCGCTGTGTCATTCTGCCAATTCCATGGAAGGTTTTTCATGTTGTTTCATTCCCATTTGTAAAAGTATCAAGGTTGCTGCAAAAGGGCCAAATGTATCATAGAATCATAGAATATCAGGGTTGGAAGGGACCTCAGGAGGTATCTAGTCCAACCCCCTGCTCAAAGCAGGACCAATCCCCAACTAAATCATCCCTGATGTAAATCCATGGCAGGTAACGGATGAATTTGGCCATAAAAATGATTATTGATTGGGTCTCATTCTCCGCTGGGCTGTGCTGGTGTGAATCTGGAGTAACTCCAAAGCAGCTCTATGGATTCTGGACTAACCGGCGATCAGGATCTGGCCTCAAACCATTTCTAAGGGCCTGATTCTGATACTGTTGCTGCTCCATGGAGGGATGCCTGCCTACACTGTGAATTTGCCCCAATTTCAGCCATTGGTATGACATCAGTGTAATTTGCACTGGCACAGCTCACCCCAGTTTCAAGCAGGAATAAACTGCACAGGTGCAAATAGTGGCTGAATGACGCCTTCATCTGGGAATAGTCTCATTAGAGCCCATTAGTTTGGCCCTAAGGTCAGACTGAATGAAAACTGAGTAAGAACCTCAGGTTTTGCCCAATATTTCTGCTGCCCACGATGGTACAATAAATAGGCGCATGGATCAGTGTGCGTATCTGAGCTACCGGACATTTTTCTTCTGTCCCATGGAGGCGAGCTTGGCAGTTAACATCTCCCTTGTTGTTTTCTAGGGTGTGATGGTGGGTATGGGCCAGAAAGACAGCTACGTAGGGGATGAGGCTCAAAGCAAGAGAGGAATCCTTACTCTCAAGTACCCCATCGAACATGGCATCATCACCAACTGGGACGACATGGAGAAGGTAGGACGGGGAGCTCTTGTTCTCCTTTGGACTCAATCAGCAAAAAAAAACCCACCAAACTTTCTCCACTGTTATTTTTCAAATGATTTTGATCATTTGCCTTTAAGAGTCCCACTCTTCTGCAGAGTCGAATAGAAAAACCAGTGAGCCAGTCAAGGGTTATTATAATTTTCCTTTCCTAATTTCAAAATGTACTCGTGTTACTCGCTGGAGATGGTGTTGCAAGTCCCCCGTCTGTGCCTGATCTCGGAGGATGAGTTTAACAGCCCCCGCGAGGGAGGCTGGCTCTTTGGCTCAATCTGTAGCAACTCGCACTTTTAGCTCTGGCAGTCCCCCGTGTGTCGGCCAATGACTGTGGTGGTGACACTTGTGTGAAATTTCTATTGTTGGGTCCAACGCCGAAGTCCTTCCATTGTACATCAGCTGTGGCCAAAGCAGGACTGTTTTCTACAGCATTTACATAACAGCCTCCTCTGTGGGTTGAAGGTTGAATACTTTACTCTTTATCTCCAAACCACAGGCCTCTACCTCTTGAGCTAAAGGAATGACTCCATCAGTTGCTGACGGTAATAAGCTGTTATCTGCCATGGGGGCCAGCCATTAGAGGGGAACATGGCACACTTCATGCTGTAATGATGGCAGCTACAGAAACCTCTCTAATTTTCAGGCTTTGTCCAATCTGCTGCGCCATTCATTGGGGAGATGACTTCACAGCCTCAGGAAGTGTTTCCTGATGTACAGCCAGTATTCCCCTTTGCTTAATGTCCTCTTATCTCTCCGAGCTGTTCCCCCACCTCCCTGAACCATCCTAATCAATCCCTCTCATTCCATGTGGCTTACACACCTGATGGATGGTCACTTCCCCTCCTTCCCACTGCAGACCCCAACTTGTATGTTAGCCCAGCTGTACAAATTCAGTTTCCTTTTATCATAAATCAAGCCCTCAGTTTTAATCTCAGACATGGGTGGGTGGATGGAGGTAGGACCAGACCCCCAAAATCTGAGCCCCATTGACTCTTTGCTTCACTCCCGAGCTGCAGTCTTGTGGCTGCATTCTAGCTGCAGTTTAATTCTGGGGCTGAAAGGGGTTAATGTGGTGAGTCTGGATTTTCCAGCTCAGGCCCATTTCTAGACCAAAGTCTGGTCCATGCTGAGGCTTCACCCCAATTCCAGTCACCAGCATAGCTACACTGCTGCCAACCCCTGGTGTGGACAGGGCAAAGCCGCCACATGCACCAGTCGTGTTTACATCTGCTTTAAACTGGAGTAAGCTGCGCCAGAGCAAGTTTCAGTTTAGCCATTGTACACAAGGAGTTTGCCCTGGTGCAGCTGCACTGATGGCTGAAACTGCTGCGAATCCCCAATGCAGACAGGCCCATATCCGTTCCCTCAATGGAGTCAGTTAGAAGAACTGATCCTTCAGCACGGAGTCTGAGCTCACTCACTCACCACTCACTCCATTGTTGTTTTGTCTCCTCCGGCCTAGATCTGGCACCACTCTTTCTACAATGAATTACGAGTGGCTCCGGAAGAACACCCCACCCTTCTCACAGAAGCACCCCTGAACCCCAAGGCGAACCGTGAGAAGATGACCCAGGTAAAACATCAACTTCCTGGAATGTTCCCTCTACTTGTCTCATGGTCGGCACTGTCCCATCCAGGGGAAAATCCAACCAGACTGTATACTGGTTGCGGGGACTCTTGCGCTTCTGGAGTCCCCGAAAAATCTTTAGTGTGTTGGGATCTGAGAAGCTAGATCCGTAGCTGAAGAGCTTTGCTTTAGCTGCCTGATGTCCAGCCTTTGCTGATATCATTGGTGGAGAAAAATGGCCCACAACTGGTTAGATGGCAAATGCCAACTTGATCCCTTCTTGGAAGTTATCAGCAGAAATACAGCTGAGCTGGGGGAGGTGCTGGTCCATCTGTAGAATAGGATGCCCTTAGATCTTACTCTTAGCTATGGGTGAGGTCCCCTATCCACACCATGTGGAGAATATCCATAACTAGCAGATCAGAAACCCAGAGGTTCTGCTGTTGCAGTGGATGATATAATTCTCTATTTACCCAGCTAAGTCCCACCCCAGATGGCAGTTGAAGAGTTTGGATACCGAAAACTCAACCTATGTTCACTGGGCTATTGGGTGCATTGTGGGACCCAACCGCCCCAGGTGTTTCTGTGATAACAGCAGAACATCTTGCATTTCAGCACCCTCCTGTCTCTAGATTGGTGTGTGTACGCGCACACGCATCGGACGTCACGCAGTCAGCAATGCACTTCGGAATGCATTACATGTAAATGTGTGCATTCTGCATCTGGCAATGCACTGACCTTGAACATTTGAATTGGAATTCTTTTCAGATCATGTTTGAAACCTTTAACGTCCCCGCCATGTACGTTGCAATCCAAGCTGTGTTGTCCCTCTATGCGTCTGGCCGTACTACTGGTGAGTAGTTCTCTTCCACTGATGAGGCGTATGTGCTGTCGGCTTGATTTTGCAGGAGTGCCGGGCACTCACAGTTCTCACTGAATTCAATGGGAGCTGCATTTTCTCAGGACCGTTTAAATCCACTACTGGGTATTGGTCCGCCTAAATCCTGCTCTTTTTGGGGAGCAACTCTGAGATGGAGCAGGGATGCTGGCAGCTGTGTCCCCTATAATAGATCTCGTGATGGCACAGAGTAAGCTTTCTCTTAGTAGGCCTGGGGCCTTGGTGCAGCATGTATTGCTACTCCTCCAGGCAAGAGCACAGCATGACCTAAGCTGCCGCTGGCTAGAACTTGTTAGTGACGGCAGTGTCTGTGCTAGCCAGATGGGAAGGCAAAGACAGGCAAACCCTTCCATTTGAATGCATCCCCTTGGTGTACAGGCTGGCAAGCTTGCCAGGGATATCTATCCATGCATCACTAAATTATTATAACTTCCTGCTACCATCCCCCTCTTTTACATACCGGAGCAGAGCATTTAGCCCTGCTGGGGGCAAAAGTATTTTCAGTCAAATGTCTCTCTCTTTGCCAATCTAAGGTATTTAGATAGGTAGGGATCTGAGGGCCTCACACACTTTAACATATTTATCCTCAGCTGCCCCTGTGAGGCACAGCAGTGCTGTTATCCCCATGGTACAGACAGGGAACTGAGGCACAGAATGATTTGTTCAAGGTCACACAGGAAGGCTGGGGTGGAACAGTGATTTGAACCTGGGTTTCCCATGTCCTATGCTAGTGCCCCAACCCCTGGATGGTACTTTCTCTCTGAAGAGCTCAGCTTGTTGTGAGGAGTGGAATTATGTTAATAATTGAGGCACACATTTCTCTTTGCTCTCTGCACGTAAGAGAGATGCAGGGCCAGCAGATCCATGAACCGTCTTTTAACTCCGCTCTTTCCATTGTCTCCAGGTATCGTTCTGGACTCCGGGGATGGTGTCACTCACAACGTCCCCATCTATGAAGGATATGCTCTGCCCCATGCGATCATGCGTCTCGACCTGGCTGGTCGCGATCTTACGGACTACCTCATGAAGATCCTCACGGAGAGAGGCTACTCTTTCGTCACCACTGGTACGAAGGGGAGCATTTGGTCTGGTCTCTCTGGGTTTGGCACAGAGACCTGGGAGGAGAGGGGGCAGGTTAATGAGTGCCAAGTGGGGAAACTCAGCTTTTAGAGCCAATGGATCCCTCAGAGCACTGCGGAGAGAAGGTGCCATTGGTATCTAGAGGGAGTGGGAAACATTCTGATCACATTACTGCTAGATCTGTTGTGTAATCACTTCTGTTGTCTCATGAGACAACAGGGGTGGCATTTAATGAGGTGCTAGAGGGTGATGTGAGACTTGTGAGTTGGGGGGCAAAAGGAGGTTACAGATGAGGGACAATATTTAATGACGACACAGTTCTTTGCTGGCAGAGGTCACATCTCATGATATCAGGCCAGACTAAATTCATAAAGTTTAAGGCCAGAAGGGATCATCTGATCTGAGCTTCTGTATATCACAGACCATTCAGTTGTCTCCATTTACCCCTGTATAACTTGTGTTTGGCTAAAGCATCTTCCAGAAAGGCATCTAGACTTGATTTGCAGACCCCAAGAGACAGAGAATCTGCCACTTCCCTAGGTAGCTTGTTCTCCTAGTTAATCAACTCTCACAGTTAAATGAAAATGGGTCCCATAGTTCTGACAGCCCTGCTCCACCACTGCTTGGTGCTCCCCACCTTCGCCCCAGTGGAATGGAGACCATGTCAGAGCTGCATAGCTAACAGCACTTGCTCCTGCCTTCCACAGCTGAACGAGAAATCGTGCGCGACATCAAGGAGAAGCTGTGCTACGTGGCCCTGGACTTTGAAAACGAGATGGCCACAGCTGCCTCTTCCTCCTCTCTAGAGAAGAGCTACGAGCTGCCTGACGGTCAGGTTATCACCATCGGCAATGAGCGTTTCCGTTGCCCAGAAACCCTCTTCCAACCGTCCTTCATTGGTGAGGGTCCATTCCATCCCACCCCCTTTTCATGTAAAGATTCTGCAACTTTCAGATCTGGATCCAGAGCGTGAGGCCATTTGGATCTGATGGGTTGGGTAGAGCCCATTTCGAAATATATTTACTGATATGGCGGGAGAGGGGCAAAGGGAGGGTAGATTGGTTGGGTTATTTATTTTTCCATCAGTTTAAATACTGGGACAGAGGGATGGGGATATACTAGTAACATCTTCCCCCACCCTTCTACAGTCCATATTTTCCACAGTGGGAGTCTCCCTTGTAAATGCTTGAGGGAAATTTAAGAGAGTGGAATTCCTCAGGTGATCGTGGTTTGTTTTCTCTGCTAATTGCCGTGAATAGGAGAAAAGGAGGAGGGCTCTGCTTGGTTATATGGGTTCAAGGCAAATGTCACCGAAAGCATCACTGATGTACATGAGAGCAGAGTTTGGCCTTTGGGTTTAGTTAGAACTTCTTGGCCTGGGGATAGAAGATGCAGGCATTGCTACACAATAACAAGTGCATAGATATTATTTGTATTGCTGTGGTGCCCAGGTGCTAGGTGCCGTACAAATGCAAAACCAAAAACCAGTCCCTAAAGAGATCACAATCGAAGTACAGAGGCTGGACTTGCTGCTTGACCCTAGGCTGGTCTGTCACTTATATAAAGCACTGATCACTGTAGTAACTATTCATAGGCCTGTGTAAAGCAACCACCCCACTAGCTAGGTGTACACGAAGATTCAAGTTATAAGGGAATAAGGTTATGTATGCATTGATGTCCTGATGCACCTCTCATTGCAATCAATAGAGCAACTCCCACGGGCTCCAGAGGGAGAGGATCAGGCTTTGAAGAAAGAAAGGGGTTGTGAGCAGTCTCTCCCTGTGTAACCCCACACTGATCATGTATGTGCTGCTTCCCCCAGGCATGGAGTCTGCTGGAATTCACGAGACCACCTACAACTCCATCATGAAGTGCGACATCGACATCCGTAAGGACCTGTATGCCAACAATGTCCTTTCTGGGGGCACCACCATGTACCCTGGGATCGCGGACAGGATGCAAAAGGAAATCACAGCCCTGGCTCCAAGCACAATGAAAATTAAAGTACGTCTTGGTTATTGGCTGCTAGGCAGCGGGTTGGGCTTCTCTCTCCCTACACCAGTGGCTCTCAAACTGTGGGTCAGGACCCCAAAGTGGGTTGCAACTCCGTTAGAGGGTTGGTGTTAGACTTGCTGGGTCCCACTGCCTGGCGCCAAAGCCGAAGGGTTTCAGCCCTGGATGGTGGGGTTCAGGTTATAGGCTCCTCACTTTAGCTTTGTCCCCTCCGCTCTGCCTGAGGTGGCGGGGCTCGGGCAGGCTCAGGCTTTGGTGCCCCCTTCTGGGGTTGTGTAGTAATTTTTGTTGTCAGAAGGGGGTCGGGGTGCAATGAAGTTTGAGATTCCCCTGCCCTCCACACACCATCTACAACCCGATCACGCAGAGTTACTTCAGAAAAAGTTGGGCAGTAAAACTTCTCCCAGTGACTCTAAATCAAAATATCCATGTAGATCCTTTGTTTTTCCCACATTTCGAAGGTCGTCCTGATGACCAGAATTTCACATCCATAGTTTGATGCCCTTTGTTCCATTAACTCACACAACTGAGGATGATGCTCTGCTACTTGGGCAGAAGTCACCTTTTAATAACAAAGCAGTTCCGATCCGTGACTCTCTCACACAAACTTGCCACTGTGCTCAGTATTGCAGAGCCATGCAGTGCATAGCTTAGCCCAAAAGTTTCTAACTCCAGAAAGCTGCTTGTTAATACTACAGGGGAGGATTTAATACAAAGCAAACAAGGGACTTTCGATAGGATTTATTATTATGTATGAATTATCTCACCAGGGCCTCTAGAAGCCCCAGTCATTTGGCCTAATCTTGGTTATTGGGTTTGGTGTGTTGGTGCTGGCCGGTGCTGGTAGCCTGTAATGCACAGAGGGTCTGACTAGATGATCTAGTGGTCCTGTCTGGCCTTAAACTCTCTGGACCAGGAACCACTTTGCTTGGGGCTGTACACAGACAAAAAGACAGTCCCTGTCCCAAAGAGCCTGTGCTCCTAAAGCCCTTAAGAACTGTAAAAAAAAAACAAAAAACAAAAAAAACTTCTCCTGTAGCTTATAAGGAGAAGTAATTACCTACCATTGAGTCCAAGTCCACACATGCAGTAACAGAAACTGGTTTGCTTTTTATGGGTCCAATCCTGTGAGGTGGGGCATGCCCTTAGGGCCTGATCCAAAGCCAGGTGGAGTCGGTGGAAAGACTCCCATTGATTTCAAAGACCTTTGGGTCACCCCTCCCCTTGCATTCAGCTCAATGAGAATGGAGGGTGCTTGGCACTTTGCGGGATCAGACCTGTCTGTCTAAGGCTGTGGGTCTACACAACAACTCCGGTTGTCGCTGTGCTGCTGTAGTGTAGATGCTTCCTACATTGGCAGAAGGGGTTTTTCTGTCACTGTAGTTAATCCATCTCTCTGAGAGGCAGTGGGTAGGTAGGCGGAAGAATTCTTCCAGCAACTTAGCTGCATCTACACTGGGGGGTTAGTTTGACCTAACTATGGGAATCAGGATATGAAATTTTTCACAACCCTGAGCAATGTAGCTAAGTCAACCTAATTTTTAAGCATAGACCAGCTCTTAGTCTGTATGTCTAGGTGTCCATACCATAACTGTGGCTTCTGGAAGTGTGCAGCCTTGTTTCACCTTATAACCAGATCTTGTCTGCAATTGTTTTGACAGATCATCGCCCCCCCTGAACGTAAATACTCCGTCTGGATTGGAGGCTCCATCTTGGCCTCTCTCTCCACCTTCCAGCAGATGTGGATCAGCAAACCGGAATATGACGAGGCTGGCCCTTCCATTGTCCACAGGAAGTGCTTCTAAGGACAGAGCGCCCGTTCTTCAGGACCTCGGGTGCTTCCCAGTTCCTTCTCTCCCTTTGCAATTATTTCTAACCATTTAAAAAGCATTAAAACTTTTTTTTCACGCCTTCCCTGCGTGTGGTGCATTGTTCCCTGCCTTCCCAGCAGGCTGTGGGGCTGCAGTTCAATGGGTGATCTTCTCTGTAGGATGGGGTTCGTGGTGGGGGGGTTTAAAGCTGCAATCTGAGAATAAGAATGGGCGAATAGTTGCAGGATCTAGCATCCTTCGTGCAGGCCAGAGCCCCAGTTCAGCTGCGCACAATTGCCTTGCAGCATTGTTTGTTTGTCCAGCCCTTTGAAGAATTACCTGTTTATCATGATAATACTTCTTTCAAAATTGGCCCATGTCTCCCATTCAGTCTCTTTCTGATGAGTGTGTAATTTCCATATCAAAGTTGCACAGGTGGCAGTAGGGGGTGGGGATTCCTAAGGGTCCTCCTGGGGCAGTGTTCCTCGAGTAGGGGGGTAGGCCCACCTAGGAAGGAGGACAGAGACCAATTTGGGAGTGGGGGGAGGTCATGGGCCAAAGGAAGTGGGAGGAGGGAAATCTGAGTGAGTGATTGGACCCCTAACTTTCCCTCCCTCAGTATACTTACTGCTGCAGCAGCAAGTAAAACAAACTTCCTTAGGAGGATGTAGGAGAGCTACCAGGGAAGGGGATGGCAGGAAGATTGTGTGTGTGGGGGGGGGGTGGGAACTGACACCAGGAAAAGTGGATGGGACTGGGGGCGGGGGAGAGGGACCAAGGGAAGGGGAACAAGAAAAAAATGAGAATAAAAGGGAATTTAAAATATATTAACTATACAGAGCAGCATAGCTGCTGCAACTGGGGGAGCTGGGGATGCGGTACTTGAAGTGGTTTCCATTCTATACAGGATTTACAGTTTGGTTCAATGGCTCTTTGCACCCCCACTATACAAATTATTCCTGCCCCCCTGCAGAGCAGAAAAACAGGGACAAAAGGAGCTGATGGGGGAGGCGGAGAGCGAGGACAGGAGAGCAAGCGAGTTCTATGTGTAAGCCCCTTTGTTTTCAGTTTAAACTGATTTTTACAGAAAAAATCTCGGGTTTTACAAAAAGGATTATTCTTCCCACCCCGATTTTCACCCTCCTTTTGTATGATGCAAATATATAAAAAAAATAACTTATTTTATTAGGAAAATACAACACATTGCATGCAACATATGTATTACGATAATACATTAGTCTGTGTGTGTATATGCAAAGCAGCCTGTGGACGTAACTCTAGAAGAAGCACACAATAAACAAACAGGCACCCATGCAAGCCCTGAAGTGCCTGTGCATCTGAACGTACTGATGAATCTCATGCCCACCACGGACACATTTCAAGCTGTTAGCAGGAAACAATTTAAAGATCTTACCCACTAAAATGGGAAGAAAACAAAAATTGGTATCAGAATGTGTTTCAGCACACAAGGAAGAATTCAAAAGTTTTTAAAAAACAAAAACAGGAGATAAGGATGGGTTGAGTGTAAGCGCAGCAATACTGTAGCCCAGTTATTAAATGTAAATATTTATAGGCTAAGTCTATAGCAGTAAACTGTTTATTCAAATGAAAAGGTTTATTTGGGGATTAGAGAGATACTGTTTTCTTAAATTCAGAGGTAGCATTGTGTTTTGAGTTCTATTTTAGTTCTGCAGCAAACCACATTAAATTCCATTCATCAAAGCATTAATCCACTGAATACTTCCCCCACTGTCCTTCTGTCCACCAAAATAAACCCTGATATTTACCCAGAAAAATTAATAGTTTTTTTCCACCAATTTTCACCTGTTTTTGTTTTTTAGTAATAAACACAGATAAATTCCTGGGAAAATTAAAATAAAATAAAAATGGAAAATGAAGATCCCTACTTATGTGCCATGCCCTTATGTCAAGGGTCCATAGCCTGGGGCTGGTAGAAAATCTTCCCTCAAAACTTTCTGATGGGGAAATTGAGTTTTTGGCAAAACAAAACATTTGTGGAAGCTGTCTGTGGTCCTTATTTTTCTTTGGAGAAACCAAAAACCTGAAAATCTTTAGCTGAAAACAATTTAGATTTCAGCAATTTTTTTTTGTAAAATAAAAAAAAATGTTTTCAACTGAAGATTTCAACAAAATTTTCCACTGAAACACCTTCTCCTCCACACTCCCATGTTCCAATCAGCTCTAGCACCTAGAGGTGGTCCAACCAAAGAAAGAACTGGGAACCTCCGCTCTAGGGAGCAACATTTGAACTTCCAAAGCCAGCTCTTGGGCTAGGGAAAATGGACACTGCTCCATTACACTGACCAAACAGAGTGCAAAAGCTCTTCAGGTAGGAAGGTAGGGTTATAAGGTGTCCGGTTTTTGACCGGAACGCCTGGTTGAAAAAGGACCCTGGTGCCTCTGGTCGGCACTGCTGACTGGGCTGTCAAAAGTCCGGTTGGCTGCTCAGCGGGGGCCTGGGGCTAAAGCAGACTTCCTGCCTGCCCTAGCTCTGCATGGATCCTGGAAGCAGTGGACAGGTCCTTGTGGCCCATAGGTGCATGGGCAGCCAGGGAGGCTCCGTGTGCTGCCTCTGCCCCAAGTGCTGGCTCCACAGCTCCCATTGGCTGGGAACTGTGACCAACGGGAGCTGCACGGGCAGTGCCTGCGGGCTCGAGGGCAGTGTGCAGAGCCTCGCTGGCCGCCCATGCGCCTAGGGCAGGAGTGGGCAAACTACGCTTCTGGCCCGTCAGATGTTTTTATCTGGCCCTCAAGCTCTCGCCGGGGAGCAGGGTCAGGGGTTTGCCCTGCTCTGCCTGGAGCACCCCAGCCCCAACACACAATTCCCTTTATGAGCTCCATCTTCTGCATGCAGAGCCAAACTCTGCAAACCGTGACATCACCGCACTGTTTCTGGGATTGGAACCCCGCCCCTACACAGCAGCCCCCCGCCACTAGGTGGCGGTCTCCTATGGCCCCACCCTCGAGAGCCTCAAAATCGCCATGGGGCTGCTCCCATCGCAGCTAGGGTGACTCTGCCCATTGTGGTGCCTGGTATGGCCCCCTGGGTGTCACTGCTGGCAGGCCCCCTAGGAGCCCCCGGTACTGCCCCATAGAACCCCTCCCTCCCCCATGCCACACCCCATGAGTCCTCCTTCCCACCTCAGTAACATCCCTTATACAGCTCCGCCATGCTACATCCCATAGAGTTCCCCTCCATCACCGGGCATTCAGGGCCTGTCATACAATTTCCTTCCCCAGATGTGGCCCTCGGACCAAAAAGTTTGCCCACCGCTGGCCTAGGGGCTGCAGGGACCTGGCAGCCACTTCCGGGGAGCTTCCAGCACTTTGACCCAGAACCACCTCCCACACTGCACCCTCAGCTGGAGCCCTCACCCCCTCCCATACCCCAACTTTCTACCCCAGCCCAGTGAAAGTGAGTGAGGGTGGGGGACAGTGAGCTAGGGAGGGGGGAAGGAATGAATGGGGGCAGGGCCTCAGAGAAGGGATGGGACAGGGCTTCAGGGCAGAGGTGTTCGGTTTTGTGTGATTAGAAAGTTGGCAAACCTGTAGGAAGGCTTGGGAGAGACGCAAGCAGGGGGACAAACAAAAGAGACTGCAAAGCTTTGCAGGCAGTCCTGGGAGAACCCTGAACAAGCCAGAGAAAGACTGCAGAGTATTCCAGGCAGAAAGGCCTGGGAGCAGGAAGAGAGATTTTTGTTTGTTGGATTTTAATTGGAGATTTTGAAGTAATTTTCTGTGAATAATCCCAAAACCCAAGGAGGACCACAGAAAAAATGTGCTGAGTAAGGGGTCCTGAAGATGAGGAAAGAGAGGCAGGGTACTGCAGAGTAACCTCTGGCCATGAGGGGGTGAACAGGTGGTGACTGGCTCTGTTACAGATGGCAACACCTTTGCTCTTGTTAATATATTGCTACCCAGTTGCCATCAAGTGGGTAACAAATACTCCCATGTGAGTCATGCCAGACCTCTTTTCTGGAGCGGAGAGGTGGCATCTGGTCTGAAATACAATAATCCTAGAATTAAGGTGTGGGCACTCTGAAATGGATTTAATTTACATTGTTAAGGAGTTGATTTACACTTCATGATATAAATACAGCCCAGTTTAAATTGATTTTAACACCTTGTCTTGAGTAGGAAAAAGTCTGAGTTTAGGTGGTGTTTAGATAGCACATGCTAGCTAAACCCCACCTACATTTAGGCCTTGTCTTCAGAGAATCATAAAAAATTAGGGTTGGAAAAGATCTCAGGAGGTCATCTAGTCCAACCCCCTGCTCAAAGCAGGAATCCCTATTAAATCATCCCAGCCAGGGTTTTGTCAAGCTGGGCCTTAAAAACCTCTAAGGAAGGAGATTCCACCACCTCCCTAGGTAACCCATTCCAGTGCTTCACCACCCGCCTAGTGAAATAGTGTTTCCTAATATCCAACCTAGACCTCTCCCACTGCAACTTGAGACCATTGCTCCTTGTTCTGTCCTCTGCCATCACTGAGAACGGCCGAGCTCCATCCTCTTTGGAACCTACCTTCAGATAGTTGAAGTTTGCTATCAAATCCCCCCTCACCCTTCTCTTCTGCAGACTAAACAAGCCCAGTTCCCTCAGCCTCTCCTCCCAAGCAGAGCTGCCCGGGAATGGGGGGAGGGGCAAGTGGGGCAACTTGCCCCAGGCCCCAGAGAGGCCCCCACAAGAATATAGTATTCTATAGTATTGCAAGTTTTTTTTATGGAAGAGGCCCCTGAAATTGCTTTGCCCCAGGCCCCCTGAATCCACTGGGCAGCCCTGCTCCCAAGTCATGTGCCCCAGCCCCCTGATCATTTTCATTACCGTCTGCTGGACTCTCTCCAATTTGTCCATATCCTTTCTGTAGTGGGGGACCCAAAACTGGATGGCCTCACCAGTGCCGAATAGAGGAGAACAATAATTTCCCTCAATCTGCTGGCAATGCTACTACTAATGCAGCCCAATATACCATTAGCCTTCTTGGCAACGAGAGCACACTGCTGACTCATATCCAGCTTCTCGTCCACTGTAATCCCCAGGTCTTTTTCTGCAGAACTGCTGCTTAGCCAGTTGGTCTCCAGGCTGTAGCAGTGCATGGGATTCTTCCTTCCTAAGTGCAGGACTCTGTGCTTGTCCTTGTTGAACCTCATCCAATTTCTTTTGGCCCAGTCCTTCACAATTTGTCTAGTTCTTGACTAAGAAAAGGTGTCAAGGGCTTGTCTATACAGGAAATTATATTTATGATGGCAGAATTATACCAGTATCCTGGAATTATAGGTTTCAGAGTGGTAGCCATGTTAAACTGTATCAGCAAAGATAATACACAACAAAAACACTAACCCAGGAACCTATCCTTGCAACAAAGCCCATTGCCAACTCTGTCCACATTTCAGGGGACACCATCTTAGGAACTAATCACATCAGCCACATTATCAGAGGCTCGTTCGCCTGCACATCTACCAATGTGATATATGCCATCATGTGCCACCACTGCCCCTCGGCCATGTACATTGGCCAAATCGGACAGTCTCTATGCAAAAGAATAAATGGACACAAATCAGACGTCATGAATTATAACATTCAAAAACCAGCTGGAGAACATTTCAGTCTCCCTGGTCACTTGATTACAGACCTCAAAGTAGCAATACTCTAATAAAAAAACTTCAAAAACAGACTCCAACAAGAAACTGAGAATTGGAATTAATTTGCAAACTTGACACCATTAAATTAGGCTTGAATAAAGACTGGGAGTGGATGGGTCATTACACAATGTAAAACCTATTTCCCCATGCTAATTTTCCCCCTACTGTTACTCACACCTTCTTGTCAACTGTTTGAAATTGGCCATCCAGATTATCACTACAAATTTTTTTTCTCCTGCTGATAATAGCTCACCTTAACTGATTACTCTTGTTATAGTTCAGGGGTCGGCAACCTTTCAGAAGTGGTGTGCTAAGTCTTCATTTATTCACTCTAATTTAAGGTTTTGCATGCCAGTAATAAATTTTAACGTTTTTAGAAGGTCTCTTTCTATAAGTCTATAATATAGAACTAAACTATTATTGTATGTAAAGTAAATAAGGTTTTTTAAATGTTTAAGAAGCTTCATTTAAAAATTAAATTAAAATGCAGAGCCCTCCGGACCGGTGGCCAGGACCCGGGCAGTGTGAGTGCCACTGAAATCAGCTTGCGTGCCGCCTTCGGCACACGTGCCATAGGTTTCCTACCCCTGTTATAGTTAATATGGCAACACCCATTTTTTCATGTCCTCTGCATATATATATCTTCCTACTGTATTTTCCACTGCATGCATCCGATGAAGTGGGTTTTAGCCCACAAAAGCTTATGCTCAAATAAATCTGTTAGTCTGTAAAGTGCCACAAGTACTCCTGTTCTTTTTGGAATTATAGGGAAGCTATATAATCTAAACTGGAATAAGAGTGTCCACATGGAGAGTTAATACTCAGATAATTATGCTGGTAAAATTGTATTGGAACAGTGCACAAATCAGCATATTATTACAAAATGAAATCTAGCTGTATCAACGTATCATTATAATTGAAATGTGCACAAATCAGCATAGTTTTCAGACAGGTAGATCTGCCTAGATCGGCTGGGATCTGCAAAATCGGCATATTATTATAATAAATGCTCCCTAGATCACTATCATAGATGTGCATAAATCAGCCTATTATTATAATAGCAATCCGTATCAATAGGCATGCCATAATCAAATCCATGTCAGTATATCAGTACCATGAATATCTGCATAAATCAGCATATTATTATACTGGCAATTGATCTACGTCTGCATACAGCTACAACAGCAAGCTCATACGTCAGCATATTATAAAAATTATCTGCATAAATCAGCATACCACAATAAACGCGACCTACGTCAGCATGTGAACGCGACGATCCGCGCACGTCAAACCCACGGGCGGCCGCCGAGGAGGAGGTGCATAAATTAGCATATGATTTGCATCTCGTTCAGGGCCTGGGCCTGGGGCTGGGGCTGGCCGGGATCGGGGTGGCGGGATGAGGCCGCTGTTGCCCCTGCGGCTCCGGCGGGCGGCGGCCGGGGCGCTCCCGCGCTGCTTCGGCAAGGCCCGGCGCGGGGGGTCCGCCTGGCGGCTCTCCATCGAGGGCAACATCGGTACGGGCCGGGGGCGCTGCGTTAGGAGGGGCTCCGTGAGGCGAGGGCGGAGTAGGGGGCTGGGGGGGTTGTGAGGAGTGGGGAGAGCTGGGGGGTTGGGAGGGGAGTGAGAGGAGCTGAGGGGGCTGTGAGGAGAGGGGGGTGTTGGGTGGGGGCTGTGAGGAGTGGGGTGTGTGAGAGGAGCTGGGGGGGCTGTGAGGAGAGGGGGTGCTTGGTGGGGGCTGTGAGGAGAGGGGTGTGTGAGAGGAGCTGGGGGGGCTGTGAGGAGAGGGGGTGCTTGGTGGGGGCTGTGAGGAGTGGGGGCTGTGAGGAGAGGGGTGTGTGAGAGGAGCTGGGGGGGCTGTGAGGAGAGGGGGTGCTTGGTGGGGGCTGTGAGGAGTGGGGGCTGTGAGGAGAGGGGTGCTTGGTGGGGGCTGTGAGGAGAGGGGTGTGTGAGAGGAGCTGGGGGGGCTATGAGGAGAGGGGGTGCTTGGTGGGGGCTGTGAGGAGTGGGGGCTGTGAGGAGAGGGGTGTGTGAGAGGAGCTGGGGGGGCTTTGAGGAGAGGGAGGTGCTTGGTGGGGGCTGTGAGGAGTGGGGGCTGTGAGGAGAGGGGGTGCTTGGTGGGGGCTGTGAGGAGAGGGGTGTGTGAGAGGAGCTGGGGGGGCTGTGAGGAGAGGGGGGTGCTGGGTGGGGGCTGTGAGGGGAGGGCGCACTAAAGGAACATGAGGGGTCCCTACATCAGCGCTTTGGGCTAGAGTGTGTGAGAGAGAAAGGCAAACAGGCAGTGATAGTGCCCTAGCCTGCATTACTGGCTATGGTGGTGTCGGTTTGGACTGCAAACAGATTAGATATCTAAAAAGATTTGCTTTAAAGTTCTATGTTGGATCTATCTTGTTAGCAACATAAGACCCCTCTATGCCCCTTATATTGCAGACTCTTAAACACACGAGTAATCACATTGACTTCAGTGGAATTTAAAGTCAAGGATCTGTGGAAGGGGTTTGCAGGGATTGGGATCCAAAATATTATCTTGGAAGCTTGGACAGCATGCCCAGTACTGTACAGAACAGAAAGCCTGAGCCCATAGTTGTGATCTTTTCTTTCAGAATCTAACAGTGTTCTCCTTAAATAATGAGATTATGATTTTGCTTGATAGTGTTAAATGTAACACTCTAGCACTTTGCTAATTCACACTAATGGATGGAAGATTCGTTGCAAGTGACCAAACTTTGGAAACTAGTGTGGAACCAATAAAAAGCAAGCACAATCTACTGTAAGATGCATTTCATTAAAATGTTTATCATGATAGTATTCTGATGTTCCAGCTGAGATCAGGGATGAACTGGGCTAGGCAGTACAAACATAGAATACAGTACAGTCCCAGACTCAGAGTTTATGATCAAAGGCCCCAATCTTCAAATACTCATTATGCATAGAGATGAATGTTTTTAGAACTGTGGCCTTAAAAATTAAGGCAGACAAATAGGAATAGACAACCAGCTTATCTTGTTAATTCTAGTACATCATAAAGTCCTAGTAAGTCTACATCCTAGGTATTCTTTAGGTGTGTCTTATATGTTGTCTGTGTTGAGTAAATATATTGTTATATATTTGGTTTAAAAAAAAAAAAGATAGGGTCTCGTATTGAGTTTCCATTCAACCTTGGAGAAGGAGAAGCTGTTAATTTTGTGCTGATAGGAGAGAGTTTCTTCTGTATGGAGAGGGGGGTTACCAAAAGGTATTTTTAGTGTATTTTTTTAAAACAAAATATGTACTTAATACATGTGTAAACAATGGCAACTTAGCTAATATTGGAGGCAGGATACTGGGCTAGATGACTAAAAAGTCTGATCAGGCAAGGCAAATCCTGCATGTATCATTGTCTCTATTTTTGGTTAGGAAAGTCACTTTTTTTTAAATTGAGCTTACCTGCAGGATCTGATAATGCTTTCCTAGCCAGACTTTGACAACTGCTCTTGTATTTTAATTTGTAGCTGTGGGCAAGTCCACTTTCTTAAGGCTGCTGGGAAAAACCTTTCCAGAATGGCAAATGGCTACAGAACCTGTGGCAAAATGGCAAAAGGTTCAAGCTTCCAGTACCAGAGAGGTAGGTATGATAGTGAATAACCAGAGTGAGAATTCGTGGGTGCTGTGATAAGAGTTTCCATCAACCGGCTTTAGGCTTTTCAAAATTTGTTGTGATTTTTAGCAGTGCTTATGAACCCTGGGGACCTAAATCCTCTCTTTATCCACAGCGCAGCATCAGGACAGGCTTCACTCATTGTTCTACTATTGTGCCTCAACCCTTCCCTGTAAGACAAAGTTAAGAAGGGAGTTCAGTTAAACCTGATGATGTTGTCACTGGTCTCTGTTCAAGATGGTTTTCCTCATCCATAAGTCTCTTCCATAATTTGATACTTGAATAGATACATGTTTTTAAAGGGGAGATAAAAATTTAACACGCCAACTCCTGTGATCTAGACTATGATTGCATCAACTGTAAATTCTTAAGAGCTTTTAAGAAACAGGTATTTATTTTTTATACAGCTCATCCAAACATCCAGAGGACAAATATTTTTTACTTGCATTGAGTTCAGCTCTCTAATGACAAAATAAATGTTGAGCAGAACAACCTGATTCTTATTAAAGACCTAGACAGAATCTGCTAATGCCTGTACCTCTGTATTCTCCCTGATATTTCTTGTACAGGACTTACATCTTTAATTTATCATGAGCTCATTGTCGTGATAATATATATTTTTTAATGATGTACATTATAGGCCGAATCAACCACTGCTGACCAGCAATAGTAGCAATTTTCTATGAAGTACCACAACCCTGGAGGGGATAACGCCTGCTCTCCTCCTTCATGATAAACTCCATGGAGTAATTGGGGTAGGCGCGTAAGGCAAGCATAATTTTTGTCCCCAAATGTTGACAATTAGCCATCTGGGATCAAGGTCAAGCATGTGCCTTGTTGCCAAGAAGGCTAACAGCATATTGGGCTGCATTAGTAGAAGCATTGCCAGCAGATTGAGGGAAGTGATTATTCCCCTCTATTCAGCACTTGTGAGGCCACATCTGAAGTACTGCATCCAGTTTTGCCCCCCCACTACAGAAAGTTGTGGACAAATTGTAGACAGTCCAGTGGAGGGCAACAAAAATGATTAGGGGGCTGGGGCATATGACTTACGAGGAAAGGCTGAGGGAACTGGGGTTATTTACTCTACAGAAGAGAAGAGCGAGGGGGGATTTGATAGCAACCTTCAAGCACCTGAAGGGGGTTCCAAAGAGGATGGATGTTCCAAAGAGGATGTTCTCAGTGGTGACAGATGACAGAACAAGGAGCAATGGTCTCAAGTTGCAGTGGGAGAGGTCTAGGGTGGATATTAGGAAACACTGTTTCACTAGGAGGGTGGTGAAGCACTGGAATGGGTTACCTAGGGAGGTGGTGGAATCTCCTTAGAGGTTTTTAAGGCCAGGTTTAACAAAGCCCTGGCTGGGATGATTTAGTTGGGAATTGGTCCTGCTTTGAGCAGGGGGTTGGACTAGATACCTCCTGAGGTCTCTTCCAACCCTAATCTATGATTCTATGTGCATTAGAGAGAAAAGATTATTGCTGAGTTTTCTGTGTCCAGTTTTGGTGTTAACAGTTCTTTTAAAAGGATGGAAAAACTGGAGAGGATTCAGAGAAGAGCTACAGGAATAATCTGAGGTCTGGAAAACATGCAGTAAGAGATTTAAGGAGCTTAATCTATTTAGTTAATCAAGGAAGAGGTTAAGAGGTGACTTGATTATGGTCTAGAAATCCCTTTACAGTGAGTCTAGCTATCAAAGGCAGAATAAAATCCAGTGGCTTGTAGTAGAAAAATTAAAACTGGAAATAAAAAGTTGTACCTTAACAGTGAGGGTAGCTAACCATTGGAACAACTTAACAAGGTAAATTCCTCATCACTTGGAGTCTTTAAATTGAGGGTGAATATCTCTAAAATGCTCTAGTTCAAGGCCCTCAACTTTTCCAAACTACTGTACCCCTTTCACGAATCTGATTTGTCTTGCATACCCCCAAGTTTCACCACACTTAAAAAATACTTGCTTACAAAATCAGACCAAAAAATACAAAAGTGTCACAGCAACTATTACTGAAAAATTGCTTACCTTCTCATTTTTACCATATAGTTATAAAATAAATCAACTGGAATATAAGTATTGTATTACATTCCAGTGTATAGCATATAGAGTAGTATAATCAAGTCATTGTCTGTATGAAATTTTATTTTGTACAGTAACTCCTCACTTAACGTTGTAGTTATGTTCCTGAAAAATGTGACTTTAAGCTAAATGATGTTAAGTGAATCCAATTTCCACTTAAGAATTAATCTAAATGAGGGAGTTAGGGGCCAGTGAAATTTTTTTCACCGTGTGTGTGTGTGTGTGTATTTATACACACACAGAGTATAAGTTTTAAACAAACAATTTAATATTGGTACACAGTGATGATGATTGTGAAGCTTGGTTGAGGTGAAGGAGTCAAAGAGTGGGATATTTCCCTTACTGCTAAATGATGAACTAGCAATTGGCTGAGCCCTCAAGGGTTAACTCTCTCACTCTACAAGGCAGCAGGAATGGAGGGAGGGGTGACATCACAGGCAGAGACACACACCAAGAGATATGGGCATTTCCCCTTTAAGTACACTGCCTTGTTAATTAGATCAGCTTGCTGAGACCGCAGCTGCTGCAAGCTCCCTCTGTCCTGAGCCCTGGTGTGTCCTCCCTGCTCTATGGAAGATGGGGTAAGTGGGGTGCAGGAACAGGGGGGAGGGAGACACCCTGACATTAGCCCCCCTCTTCCTCCCCCCCCCCCTGCACAGCAAGCAGGAGTCTCGGGGAGCAGCTCCAAGGCAGAGGGCAGGAGCACATGGCAGTGGGGGGAGGGATAGCTGCAATTGCTATCCTGCTGGGCAGCTTAGGGGAGCAGGGAGCTGATAGGGGCTACTGGTCCACCCTGGTTCCAAGCGCCCACCAGCTAGCTGCAATGGGCTGCTCTTCCTGCAAGCAGTAGACAAAGCAGGCGGTTGCCAAACAACTTTAGAAGGGAGTGTTGTGCAACGAAACAACATTAACCAGGATGACTTTAAGTGAGGAGTTACTGTACTGACTTCGCTATGTAGCCTGTTATAAAACTAGGCTGAGTTGATGTATCCCCTGAAAGACCTCTGCATACCCCTAGGGGTATGTGTACCTCTGGTTGAGAACCATTGCTCTAGTTCAACTACAAGTTATTAGGCTCAAATATCTAGCAGAGAATAATCCTTTCCGCTGCAGGATTTCCTGGGTGAAATTCTCTGGCCTATGTTATGCAAGAAATCAGACTAGATGATCATAGTTATCCCTTCTTGTCAAGGTTTCTTTTCCCACTCTGAACTTATGGGTACAAATGTGGGGACCTGCGTGGACACTTCTAAGCTTAATTACTAGCTTAGATCTGGTAACACTGCCACCACCCAGAATTCCAATGTCTGGGGCACTCTCTGTTTCCCCAAAACTTCGTCCCCTCCCTGGGTTGCCTTGAGGGACTTCACCAATTCCCTGGTGAACACAGGTCCAAACCCCTTGGATCTTAAAACAAGGAGAAATTTACCATCCCCCTCCTTTTCCCCCACCAATCCCTGGTGAGTCCAGATCCAATCCCCTTGGATCTTAAAACAAGGAAAAAATCAATCAGGTTCTTAAAAAGAAAGCTTTTAATTAAAGAAAGAAAAGGTAAAAATTATCTCTGTGAAATCAGGATGGAAAATGCTTTACAGGGTAATCAGTTTCCTATAGACCAGAGGAGCCCGCCTAGCCTTAAGTTCAAAATTACAGCAAACAGAGGTAAAATCCTTCCAGCAAAAAGAAACATTTACAAGTTGAGAAAACAAACATAAGACTAACACGCCTTGCCTGACTAATTACTTACAAGTTTGAAACATGAGAGACTGATTCAGAAAGATTTGGAGAGCCTGGATGTACGTCTGGTCCCTCTTAGTCTCGAGCGAACAACAACAACACAAAGAGCACAAACAAAAGACTTCCCTCCACCAAGATTTGAAAGTATCTTGTTCCCCTATTGGTCTTCTGGTCAGGTGTCGGCAAGGTTTACTGAGCTTCTTAACCCTTTACAGGTAAAAAAGACATTAATCCTAACTATCTGTTTATGACACTTCTGATGCTGAAATCTGAGTCCTGCACCAGTTGTACCTGAGAATACCCTGCGGCCAGTGATAGGGATGGATAGCCTGAAAACCTCTTTCAGTGAGACTTTCTTCTTAAATGTGCTTTTTTGCCATTCCCTGGCAGACCTCGTCTTCTCAGAACTTTGGCAACCTGCTTCAAATGGTCTATCAGGAGCCTTCTCGGTGGTCCTATACGTTCCAGACATACTCCTGCATGAGTCGACTTAAGGCCCAGCTGGAGCCCCTTTCAGAGAAGCTGTTGAAGACCCCGGATCCAGTGCAGATTTTTGAGAGATCTGTATACAGTGATAGGTACAGTGCTAAAAATCTCCAACTGCTTCAGCTAAACTACAGTGCTTTCTGTTAGTCAGTATGTGCTGAGAAACAGGGCAATGCCATTTAAGATACCATGCCTCTTTTATGGCACTTGGCCACACAATAAATACTGTTTGTTTTCTAGAGGTGGGTTTCTGACACACACCCCTTTTAACATCAACAAACTGATCAGAGAATCCTTACAACTATGTAAATAGGCACTTTTCTGACCCCTTTCACCATTGTATCACAAACATTTCTTATCGTAATACTCTCTACATCACAGAGGTATTACGTGTGTTTTACAGATGGGGAAACTGAGGCACAGAGCCTAAGAGCCTGATTCATTGCTGTTCTGCACCTTGTGTTACTTACACCAATATAAAATAAATGTAAAATGCCATCAGAACAGAGGGGTAGAATTTCATGCTTGCCGTGCCCCAGTGTAAATGACTGCACAAAGTGCAGGGAGTTGGTGAACCAAACCCAAGGTTGTACAGGAGGTATGTGACAGAGGTGGGAATTGAATCCAGGTCTCCTGAGTCCCAATCAAGTGCCTTAACAAAAGATCATCCTTCCATAAACTGCCCCAGATTATGTGTCTTTTGGCACCTACAGGAGCAGCAGAAAACTGTGGATTAATGATTGAATTCTAGGTCCCTGTGATGTGTTCAAGCATCGCAGAAATCAAACACACATTCAGGGTGTATTCTGGACTAGTGATGAGATGATAATGCAATCCATCTGGCACTTGAATGGCCAAAAGTCCTACTGTCAACATAAACTTGAAACTGATGTTTAAAAAAGAAAATCACATATGTTGTTAATAATAGGTCCAGTGGTAATTGGTGTCCCATAAATACCTAAGAGAGGGAACACAAGAGGTAGTTGGATTTTCAGATTCAAATTTTTTTTCATTTTTCTTGCTTCCAATTTACAACGCACTCAACTCAAGGAATGAAAGTAGCCTGGTCAGTTTCACTCTTAGGTATACATGGAACTCTGCCTTAAAGGATCATTCAGGTGAGCAATAAAATGGTTGCTTGATTCATTTAGGTTAAAAAGGTCAAACAAAATTATCTTGCTGATACCTCAAGGATCATAGGTTCATGTAATATGCACATGATATTTATGAATCTTTCACATGATTTTAATTGGAGCAGTTCATACATGTTCACACTGCTTTCATTTACTCTGGTGTAAATTTGGAAATAATTCCATTGTAGTTACCAGTGCAACTAAGCAGACTTTGTCCCACATGAAGCAACCGAACCAACTGCCACCGTTTTCAGCAGTCCATTTCTAAAGGACAAGTGAAAACTTTAGCCAATAAGCTAAGCCATGGCTACACTGGCGCTTTACAGCGCTGCACCTTTCTCGCTCAGGGGTATGGAAAAAACACCCCCCTGAGCGCTGCAAGATACAGCGCTGTAAAGCGTCAATGTAAACAGTGCCGCAGCGCTGGGAGCGCGGCTCCCAGCGCTGCAAGCTAAACCCCATGAGGATGTGGAGTACATGCAGCGCTGGGAGAGCTGGCGCTGCGACTACACTCATACTTCAAGCCATGGCAGCGCTTTGAAGTTTCGAGTGTAGCCATACCCTAAATGTCCTTGAGTTCCAAGGACTAGTTAAAGCTGATCTGTGGTGTTTGTCATGCTGTTCTCAGTTTCATTTCCTGATTCTCTTGCATTAACTTGATGCTGTTGTGGTTGGTTTTCCAGCACAGAAGAAGAATGTTAATTAAAGCAGTTAATTTAAAGGTTTATATAAAATTCATTTAAATGTTTCCATTCCTATTATTTCAAAGAAACAATCTTTAGAACCTAGTTGAATATATATTTTGAGTTGCTAATTGCCACTTATGTTGCAGACCAAAAAGAACCATCCTCACTCATTTAATTAAAGTTTCATGTGTATACTGGAAGGAGCTTATTTTGTAGCTCCTGTCAATTAATGGGACTTGCAGTGTTTAAACAGATGTTGACTTGAAAAATGGGAATTACAAGATTTTCTGTCTGCCCAGTTGTATGAAGTGAAGCATGAGGCATATTGGAAGTGCTTGTTTTCCAAAGAGGTGTCTCCTATGATGTAATGCCTTCTAGGCTATTCAGAATATGTTGGCATTAGATCTGGCTAAAGGGTCACTTTTTCCAGATGCCTTGGTGAAGCGGATTGGAGGTGAGATAATAAACTATATTTATGCATTCGCTGAAAGTGAGGGAAGTGTGAACATTACATAAGAGTAGCATAAACAGTGTGTTGATGCAAATGCTTTGGGTTGAGACTTGTGAAAGAGGGAAGTAATTCATGGTGTGTGGAAAAATATAACCCCTGATTATAATTCACTATTTAAAAAAAAAATAGTAGCTGGCTGTTTTAGTAGCATCTCATAGATTTTAGGGTCAGAAGGGACCAATGTGATCATCTAGTCCGACCCCCTGCACAAAGCAGGCCACAGAACCCTACCCATCCACTTCTATAACAAACCCCTAACCTATGCCTAAGTTATTGAAGTCTTCAAATTGTGGTCTGAAGACCTCAAGCTGCAGAGAATCCACCAGCAAGTGACCCATGCCCCATGCTGCAGGGGAAGACGAAAAACCTCCAGGGCCTCTGCCAATCTGCCCTGGAGGAAAATTCCTTCCCGACCCCAAATATGGCGATCAGCTAAATCCTGAGCATGTGGGCAAGACTCACCAGCCAGCACTCAGGAAAGAATTCTCTGCAGTAACTCAGATCCCATCCCATCCAACATGCCATCACCAACCACTGGGCATACTTATCTGGCGATAATCAAAGATCAGTTGCCAAAATTAGGCTCTCCCATCATACCATCCCATCCATAAACTTATCAAGCTTAATCTTAAAGCCAGATATGTCTTTTGCCCCCACTACTCCCCTTGGAAGGCTGTTCCAGAACTTCACTCTTCTAATGGTTAGAAACCTTCATCTAATTTCAAGTCTAAACTTCCTAGTGTCCAGTTTATACCCATTCGTTCTTGTGTCTACATTGGTACTAAGCTTAAATAATTCCTCTCCCTCCCTAATATGAATCCCTCTGATATATTTATAAAGAGCAAGCATATCCCCCCTCAGCCTTCTTTTGGCTAGACTAAACAAGCCAAGCTCTTTGAGTCTCCTTTCATATGACAGGTTTTCCATTTCTCGGATCATCCTAGTAGCCCGTCTCTGAACCTGTTCCAGTTTGAATTCATCCTTAAACATGGGAGACCAGAACTGCACACAGTATTCCAGGTGGGGTCTCACCAGCACTTTATATAACTGTACTAACACCTCCTTATCTTTGCTGGAAATACCTCGCCTAATGCATCCTAAAACCGCATTAGCTTTTTTAATGGCCATATCACATTGGCGGCTCATAGTCATCCTGTGATCTACCAATACCCCAAGGTCCTTCTCCTCAGGGCCGTCCTTAGGCATAGGCAACATAGGCAGCTGCGTAGGGCACCTGAAAATTTGGGGCACCACTGGGTCTTAGTGTCCACCCTCTTGTTTTCCTATCCCTGTTCTGACCCTTCCTGCAGGCTCCCACAGATGACTGCTCTAGCCTGGTGAGTCTTCCTTGGGAGGGAATCTAGTAGTTAAAAGTGAAAAAACCTCCAGCCTGCCAGACCTATTAGCACAACATTGAAACTGTTAAAGAGACATTCAAGGGGTAATAAAGACATTTAACAGGCATTTGCCAACCCCAAGGCACTGTTAGGGCTTGTCTACATCACAAAGTTGCAGCGCTGGTGAAGGGGTTACAGCGCTGCAACTTAGGAGGTGTACACATCTGCAGGGCATCACCAGCGCTGCAACTCCCTGTTTGCAGCGCTGGCCGTACTCCCATTTTGTCTCGGGTGTAGAGGATCCAGCGCTGGTGATCCAGCGCTGGTAATCAAGTGTAGACACTTACCAGCGCTTTTCTTGACCTCCGTGGAATAAGCAGGTATCGCAGCATACCTGAGGAAGCCTCTCTGGTAATCAAGCAGGTTTCCTTCCCCGGTTTGCTCTCGCGTTCCCCGAACCCCCGAGCAAGCAGGTCTCCTTCCCTGCGGTTTGCTCTCGCGTTCCCCGAACCCCCATGCAAGCAGGTCTCCTTCCCTGCAGTTTGCAGGGGGGTTCGGGGAACGCAAGAGCAAACCGCGGGGAAGCAGGTCTCCTTCCCTGGTTTGCTCTCGCGTTCCCCGAACCCCCGTGCAAGCAGGTCTCCTTCCCTGCGGTTTGCTCTCGCGTTCCCCGAACCCCCCTTGAAGCCGCTCAACAGCGCTGCAGTGTGGCCACATCTAACACCACTTGCAGCGCTGGTTGCTGTAAGTGTGGCCAATCTGCAGCGCTGGCCCTATACAGCTGTACTAATACAGCTGTAACAACCAGCGCTGCAAAATTGTAGATGTAGACATACCCTTAGTCTGTATCAGCAAAAACAAGGACGAGTCCTTGTGTCACCTCAAAGACTAACAAATTATTTGGGCATAAGCTTTTTGGACTAGAACCCATTTCATCAGATGTCCACGAAAGCTTATGCCAAAATAAATTTTTATACTATCAGTTTCTGACTTTACTGACAAAAACAGTTGTGCATTAATGTAATATTTACACAGAACATGTCAGTCTACAGGACTTCAGTTTAAAATTTGCTTTAAAAATATTTCATTAGTGAGCTGGTGAAGATTATAAAATCACATTTCTAAAAAATGCTTGCATAGAGTTTTAGATGCACAATCATCTTTAGCCTTAAATGTGTGGATCTTCACACATAGTTTTTTAAATAAATCCTTCAAAAGACCTCCCTTATCTAAAATACACATTTTAATTACTATAGTTAAAAAAAAAAAGTGCTTCCAAGTCTTCCTGTCCTTTCTGTCCATCCCTTCACCACCTTTCTCCCCACTCCCCACTCAAGAGAGCCCTTAAAGGGACAACAGTCCTTCCCTTCCAGATAGCTGGACAAAGAGTTCCCTTTCTTTACTTCTGACTATCTGACAAACTAGTTTTAAAAGAACCCTCCAGCAAAATCAGTACCTTAGTAAGACAAAATCCTTGTTATACCTAAAATCTTTGGAAACATATTTTTTTAAAGTTGGTGAAATTTCATAACCATGTCTCTTGTTATGGAGATCACACAAAGTAAATTACAGTTCCCTTTTTCTAAAAGCAATGAACATTGTTATGAACACACTCTCTGATTAATTTAAAAGAATGTCTTTGTTTCAGTGAGTTAAATATGTAGTAATCTGGAATGCTGGCTTAAGATTTGAGTACATTTAAAATATAAATTCAACTTAAAAATACTGATGAAGAAAATGTAGAACAGAGAAGAGCTGCATCATGTATTCCATTATATGTAATGTTGTATTCAGCAGGACAGCTGACTCACCCTTACTATGAAGTTTTTGCAAATAAATCTCTGACAAACTTCAGGGCATATCAAAAAACCTGTGACTGACATTTTTATTCCCAAATTTTAGTGCTTTTAATTAGGTACTTTCTTCATGTCCATTCTGCATGAGGGAGAGTGCATGGAAGTCTCTGTGGGGAACTGTGACTCTCCGCCATCATGAGGCAGGCTGGGCATCTCATTATCCTTTGCTGTCAAGTCCCTCCTCCCCCTCCCCCACCAGGCTGTGAGCTTGGGCTGCCATCCGGCATAGGGCCACCAGTTTAATAATACTGCGTAGGGCCCCATAAATCCTATGGACGGCCCTGCTTCTCCTCCTCTGTTGCTTCCAACTGATGCGTCCCCAATCTATATCTAAAGTTCTTATTATTAATCCCTAAGTGCATGACCTTGCACTTTTCACTATTAAATTTCATCCTATTACTATTACTCCAGTTTACAAGGTCGTCCAGATCTTCCTGTATGATATCCCGGTCCTTCTCCATGTTAGCAATACCCCCCAGCTTCGTGTCATCCGCAAACTTTATTAGCACATTCCCGCTTTTTGTGCCAAGGTCGGTAATAAAAAGGTTAAATAAGATTGGTCCCAGAACCGATCCTTGAGGAACTCCACTAGTAACCTCCTTCCAGCCTGACAGTTCACCCTTCAGTATGACCCGTTGTAGTCTCCCCTTTAACCAGTTCCTTATGCACCTTTCAATTCTCATATTGATCCCCATCTTTTCCAATTTGACTAATAATTCCGCATGTGGAACCGTGTCAAATGCCTTACTGGAATTGAGGTAAATTAGGTCTACCGCATTTCCTTTGTCTAAATAGTCTGTCACCTTCTCAAAGAAGGAGATCAGGTTGGTTTGGCATGATCTACCTTTAGTAAAACCATGTTGTACTTTGTCCCAATTACCATTGACCTCAATGTCCTTAACTACTTTCTCCTTCAAAATTTTTTCCAAGACCTTACATACTACAGATGTCAAACTAACAGGCCTATAGTTACTCGGATCACTCTTTCTCCCTTTCTTAAAGATAGGAACTACGTTAGCAATTCTCTAGTCATACGGTACAACCTCTGAGTTTACTGATTCATTAAAAATTCTCGCTAACGGACTTGCAATTTCATCTCTCTAATTCAAACCAACGTTTCAGCAAAGAGTCCTGCAGTAGAGGGTTTTCAGTGAGACCATTCCAAAGACTCCACCAAAATTTGTCAATCTTGAGGCCATGCTCCAAGACCCATTTCTACAGCTTTCGCCTGCAGGCAGTGTGGGAGGGAGTTAACACCTTTTGGATTTTGGGGATTAAGCTCTTCTAGAAGGGGAAAGTTAATGTATGATACCAATCATGCACTGCAGTCTGGGAAACCTATTTTCACTTAAATGTGTTGGAATTAAATGTCTGAAGGGATTGGGAATGAGTTAATTGAGCTTTTCAACTTTAAGGCGCTGTTTCAAATCGTGCTTAGGTCAGTAGTGACCAAAAATTGTTACTGCTTTATGTCATGCTCAGTTGGTGGTCTGTGTGAAATGAGTTGGTGAATCTCTGCCTTGTTCCAGCTGGGGTGGGGATGGAGGGCCTCACACCACACCACCAACAGGCTTGGTACTATCTGACTTCATCATTGCTGGTGGTCTCAGCAGACAGGTAAAAGACTTAATGGTCCAGTGAGACACAATTCCCTTCCCAACCCTAGAGAAGATCGGTTGTATTAATTTAGGTGGAGTACATATAGGCCAAAGGTGTTAACATAACCCAGCCACCATCCAAAACTAAACAGTCTTAAACAAGGTTTGGTATACAGAGACCTCAGCCTGCTTAGCACCATGGCCCACTATTAAAAATCCAGAAAAGAAGGAAAAACCGTAAAAGCATTTGAAATGTAAAGCATTAAATAAGGCTTTAATTTAGCAACATTTCTTGTTTCCTTTCGCTTTTGCTAGAGAGAGGTTTAAAAGGAAAAGCCCTTTGTTTGATAGTCTCTTAGCCCTCGTCCAGACTACCCCGCCGTATCGGCGGGTTAAAATCGATTGCTCGGGGATCGATATATCGTGTCTAATCTAGACGCGATATATCGATCCCCGAGCGCGCTTTTATCGATTCCGGAACTCCATCAACCCCAACGGAGTTCCGGATTCGACACGGAGAGCCGCGGACATCGATCCCGCGCCATCTGGACGGGTGAGTAATTCGATCTTAGATATTCGACTTCAGCTACGTTATTCATGTAGCTGAAGTTGCGTATCTAAGATCAATTTTCCCCCCCTAGTCTGGATGAGCCCTTAGGCTATGTCTACACTACAGACCTTACAGTGGCACAGCTGGGGAGGGATAGCTCAGTGGGGGAAGGGCTAGAGTGGTTTGAGCATTGGCCTGCTAAACCCAGGGTTATGAGCTCAATCCTTGAGGGGGCCACTTAGGGATCTGGGGCAAAATCAGTACTTGGTCCTGATAGTGAAGGCAGGGGGATTCAATGACCTTTCAGAGTCCCTTCCAGCTCTATGAGATGGGTATATCTCCATTTATTTTTATTTTTTTGTACCGCTGCTGCTCCACCACTCTACAGTCTCCTGTGTAGCTGCTCTGTGCCAGGAGGAGAGAGCTCTCCTGCTGGCATAATTAAACCACTCCAAATGAGCAGCAGTAGCTATGTTGGCAGGAGAGTATCTCTCACTGATATAGTGCTGTCCACACCAGCACTTCTGTCAGTGTAATTTATGTGAGTTAGGGGTGGGTTTTTTCCCCCTACACCGACAAAAGTTTTGCTGACAAAAGTGCTAGTGTAGACAAAGCCTTAGATGGTATCCAAAATGGCAGTAACGCTTCTTTTTGGAGGAAAGAAAAGCTGGTTGATCTGGGCTAAAGCTGCTGTTTGTTGAAATCAGTTTTCGAAGAAAAGCTCTCTTGCTTCAGGTCTCTTAGGTGGTAATAACTCATCCCAGATTGTGTTATGAATTCAGCTGGAGCTGACAGAAATGGTGATGTCATCTGGGTCCCTCCCTGTGGCCTGGTTTGGTCAGAACATCTGTCATGATTACAAAGGCCCAAGGTTGCAGGAAGTGGTAGTGATGGCAGCCCTGATGGAGAGCCTTGCTTCAGTAGCCTCCATTGGTTCTTTGAGTGTCCCCACCACACCCTCAAAATTCTCTTTTTGTAAGGACCCAACAAGGGAGTGATGTGTGGAATAGCCCGTTTCCTCATTTTGTCCACCAATTAGGCCTAATAGCTGACACACCAGTTTTGGTTCATTAACATCCAGCTCCACGTAATCTATTTTTCACAAGCATGATTTCAACAAGCCTTGAGAACTGTAGCAGTAGGCCATTTTTGTTTAGACTGTTTCAGTTTTTCTGTCTCCTTTTTGTGCCTTTTCCCATCAATATTTGTTTTATAGGTTATTGTGACATCACATGAACTGTCATTCACGTCTTACAATTAAACTCAGGACTATTATTACAATGGGCCCCTACAAGTCAGGTTCAAGGTGCATTGGCAGGGTAGTGCAAGAGGGAAGCTCCCCCTACCACTGTCCGCTCCATCCTTGTTCTGTAAGAAAACATGCCCTCATCATCCAGGGCTGACAGCCCAATCAACACAGCTACAGCTGCATTACCTAGACCAGAACTAAGACAATTAACGATAGAAAAACCCTCGAGTAACTGTTCTGCTAACCAATGTGACACTGTCCAACTTGTCTCTTTCTTCTCTGGGTACTGAAATGTCTGTGTTAAATCTATGCTGTTGACATGACCTCTTGGAGCAGGGGCTGTCTCCCTATGTGTCTGTGCAGCGCCTGGCGCATTATGGATCTTACCACAGTTAAAATGCACTTTCTCATTCTAGAACTGCAGGGACTTTGTTTAGGCAGGTTTAATCTACTTGCTGTTCTCTTTTGTCCTTCCTTCCCTAGGTACATCTTTGCTAAGAATCTCTTTGAGCTTGGCCACCTCACTGAGATTGAATGGACCATTTACCAGGACTTGCACACCTTCCTCCTACAAGAGTTTGGGGATCGAACTGCTCTGCATGGCTTTCTGTATCTCCAGGCAACTCCAGAGGTAACTGAGACCATGACTGGAAACTAACTAAAATAATCTCTAGTGGCTGCATTGAAGGTTGGCCTTGCTTTCCTTGAGAGGCAAAGGAACTCTGGATTATATCTGATCAGAAACAGACTGGGACTCAAGAGGTCTGGGTTTAACTCCCAGCCTTGCTATGTAATTTGGGTCAAGTCAATTAATCCCTGTGCCTCAGTTCCCAATCTGTATGATGATGATAGCCCAGCAATTAATGTGGGGAGGGGTCTCTGAAAGGTTCCAGAAATGTGAGAGGGTAAAAACCAATACACCTAAGGACTTGTCTGCACTAGAGATTCCTGTGATAGCCATCTTATTTACCTGTCCTAGTATAATTCTGGCACATCCCTCTGTAAAGAACCTTCTAACTGCTCTGAGCTTTCGATGTAAGGGTCTTGAGACAGTTTGCAACTGCTCAAGGCAGGAAAGCAGCGAGTAGTTGAGGTTAGTCACTAGTTGTATTAGGGTAGCTCCTGGAAGCCCTGACCAAGATTGAGGCCCCAGTGTTCAAGGCACTATATGTATACATACTGAGAGACAGTGCAAGTTCTTCAGGAAAGGGACTAAGCAGACAAAACAAAGGGAGGGAGGGATGGGAAACCAAGGCACAAAGAATCCAGTTACTTGGCTGATCTTACACAGCAGATCAGCAGCAGAATCAGGAATAGAACCCAAATCTCTTAAATGCTAATCCAGTGCTCTGTGAGCTGGACCACGTTGCCTATCCAGTGAGGGCCATTTTCTTCTAAGAACTTATTCTGTAACCCAGAGGGAAAATCAGTTCCCTCGGTTATGCAGTGCTCACTATGCAGCCTTAGTTCCAAACAGCTACTCCTTGCTCTTGTTTTTTAAAGGCTTAGCCCCAGTATATGGGAAACTACTTTGAGGGTTGGGAGAATATAGACTGCTTTTATGTATGGATGACTGCTCTCGGGGCTTCCTCTCTGTGCATCATGTTGGCTCTTCCTGATGATGGCTGGATTCAGCTTCTTCCAGAGCTGTATCTGTCAACACTGACACAAGTTGCTGCCCTTCTAGCACTGGGCGGGTGTGTGTGTAAACATTCCAAGTATGGGGCCCAGTTGTGCTTGTAGTGAAGTTAATGGAGTTTTGCCCCTGACTCCGGTGGATGAATGGTCAAATCCTTACACACCCACTATATGTCTGGCCCTAGACAGGCATTGTGACTGGTCTGTTGTGTGAAGCCATTCCTACTTTGTGTGGCTGCATCCCTTTCCAGCTGCCTAATGCTGAATTTGAACTGCTGCTGTTGTCTGAAGTGCCCCATCCCCATTGGCCCTATCCAAATGTGGTTGAGTTTGCAAAGCAGACCTCATTGAGTCCTGTGGGGTAAATGAGTGGGTCATGCTAATGGAGGAGCTGTCATTTCCTCCCTTCAGAAATGTCTGGAGCGGTTGCACCGAAGGGGGAGGCCTGAGGAGAAGGCGATCCAGCTGGAATATCTGGAGCAGCTTCACACTCAGCATGAAAACTGGCTAGTAAAGAAAACCACGGAGTAAGTGACAATAGAAATGGCTTCCAGATTCTCGGCCATGCAAGCCTGGCTCTTTAAATGGGTGAATAATATGTCTTCTGTTGTGCAAAGGTGCCTGTTTTTAGTTTGTGGCTTAGCTCCCTACCACCATCCTGCCTGTATAATCTGGTACCTTTCCCAACCCTAGAGATCCCCTCCCTGATGCCTCCAGCTGTCCACCACCCATCTTCATCCCTCGCTTAGTCCTCCCTTTACCCAGCCAGCTTTCTGCCATCAATCTTAATGACACCGAACACAGTCTTCTAAGGACATTTCAGCAGGCTCGTCCCTTTCAGCAGTAAGCTCCCCTTTGTTACTTGTGCTTCTCTCCATCACACCAAATGCTGTAGTTCCTTCCCAGAGACCACTCTAACCCAGCTACAGTCAGATAGTCAAGGGGCTGCTGTCTCTGGGGCTTCTCCACTGACTACTCATTCCATCACTCTTCCTACCACACAGCAGGGTCACAGAAATGAAGTGACTTGCCCAAGGTATCACAGCCAAACAGTGATAGAACCCAAGGGTTCAAGGTTCCAGTCCTCTCCTCTATTAGGCATGTTCTCTTTCCAGATACCAATAGGGTATAACACAATTCAGAAGAGGGAGAAAGCTCATCTACCTCATGAAAATCTAAGGTGACCCCTTCCCTTCCATACTCTTACCTTGGGTTTTGCTTGTATAATGTGCTGGTAGTTTACTGAATCTTGGAATCCAAATAGCGTGTAGGTATCTTGCTCGTAAGCAAGTAGAGGGCTCTACTGTCTTAGGTGCTGACGCCAATGGGAGTGGAGGGTTCCAGGCATCTCTCAGTATCAAACCCTTTGCTTGGAAATCTTCTCTTTTGATGGGGCTGGAGGGAAGGGACTTGTTCTGTGCAGCTGGAGGAGTCTTTTTTTTAACGATGGTGAAATTCTATATGCAGCAGACATCTTTCTTATAAAATAAACTTATGTTGAAGCAGTGGTGTGACACACCTGTCCTGTGTCTGGGCATATTGTCTCTTACCTCTCCCCAGAGGTACACTAATAAGCCTATTGTTCAGTTCTCTTGTTGTTGTTTTCTTCAGAGTCCACTTTGAAAACCTAAGGAATGCTCCAGTCTTTGTGCTTAATGTCAATCATGATTTTGAGGATGACCCAGCAGAACAAGAAGAGCTCATGAGGAAGGTAAGCAGTGTTGATACCAGCTCATTTTTGCTATTCATGTAAAATGCAGAATTAGATGTGTTGTGTGAGAATGAGGAATATTTTCTTTCTCTTTTGCATGTCTTTCTCCTTCTAATAGCCATCTGTTATGTACTGTCCTATCAGCTTGGACTGTTCCTGCAGCAATATCACCTTATTCTCTGATCCAATTTCACCCCATAAGCTAATCAGTCAGGCGAGGTCAGCAATTGGACAAGAGATCTCCAGGTGCTTTGTATGTATGCTAGCTACTGTCTCCAGCATCCTGGCTTGGTATTAAGAGATGCTGTGCTGCTAGAGGTGATGACTTATAGATAAGACGTAAAACTAAAGGCCTGATTGCTGTGAGATCTTCAGTGTCACACTTCTTGAAAGGCATAGTTTTCACCTCTTGGCCAAGTGCCATATCAGGTAATAACATGCTATCTGTGTAAATTCCCACTGAAGTTGCTGTTGGATACGATTTTCCAGTTTCCTTCCCTAAACCATAGCATTTTTGTAAGCTGTTAAACAACTGATGGGTTTCACCCCAGAAATACTGTAGGGATATTTAAAGGTTTATATTAAACATGGTTTATGTGAGAAATGATTTATTGATTTATTGTTAATACTTTAGAACTTAAGGTTTACACTTTAGAACTTAAGGTTTATGTTAGAAGTAAATTTGTAATGATTTATTGTTAGAAATAGCTGTGTCTGTGTGAAGCCAAAGAGATACTTTGTATAAAACTTGTTAAATGTCAATAGACTCTAAGCGTCTGTTCTCTAAGTGAAACTTTGTAGTGCTAAATTGGTCAATTGATTCAGCGCGCAAGCCGTCAATTGACCCTATGCCTCAGGCAAAACTGTATAATTACTACAAATAGAGACCCCCGCCTCTGTAAATTCATTTTTATCTAAAGATCAAGAGTGTATGTGAATGAGTGCCTAGTTTAAATGATGAATGAATGGTTAGGGAGTTACCAGCCTGAAAAATTCAGTGTCGGCCGAAGAAGGTGTCAAGTGGAATCAACCAGATGACCCCCGGAGGGCGAACTGGAATCCACCCCAAGCACCTAACAAACATCTGACAGAATGGAGCCAGCTACCTGCTGATTGATCTAGCAACAGCAGAATGAAACAACTCCCATGACCTAGGGAAAAATCCCTATAAAAACTGGACTCTGAAGACTGAGAACTTTGAGTCTATGGTTCTGCTGCCAGCTTCCAGGAGCATCAGGTGCACCTGATCCGGACTTGGCTCCACTCTTGTGTACAGGGTACCTGGCCAGTATTCTGTCACAAGCAACTTTAGGCTGGTAACTATAATATCTATATAGAACCTGTATGAATGATTGTGTGAATGGAGATTATATATATATATATAAAGTAATCATAGGAATAAGTAGCCAAACAACATTGTTTGCTGTTATCTTTTATTATGGTATTAACAATAAATGTGACAAATGTCTTATCCCCTTTAATAAGATCCTGCTGGTTTTTACTGGTCTAGTATAATTGGTATAACAGTACTGTATTTCAGTACTGGAGAAAAATGATCCCTCTGAATAGTTTTTAAAACTATAGCTCCTCTCATCCTTGAGGAGCCTGAATAAATAGAGGATGACAATATTACTTCTCTGATCAGTGAGAATACACTGTGAATTCTGCCAGGAAGTCCATAGTGGAGGTTTGTTTGTTTACGAGCAGGATAATGTTTGTCCATTTTTATTATTACTACTTGTATTGTGATAGGTACCTAGAAGCTACAGTCATGGACCAGGAATCCATTGCGTGAGGCACGGTGCAAACACAGAAGATAGTATTATTCTTCCTTTTGTGGAGTTGTATTGATGTGGTGGCTGGCTTGCTAAAGGGGAAACGCTGGTTTTTTCCCAGGGAATACATTGGTGGGATTGTATTCTACTAATATTGTGTGTGTGTAATGCATTCATGTAGATATGAGTCTAATAAACGAGTTACATTTCACAGACTTATTAAATATGAGTACATTGCAGTGTTACTGCTTGTCCTCTAAAATGTATGTGAAAAAATGTATGCTTGATTGTAATCTTCGTATGTGTTTGTACAGCGTCTGCCACAATGGGGGGCCTTGACCTTGATGGTGAACTTTGAGCACTACTGCAATGAAAATAGTGATATCTTCTTCATTGACCCCTCCAGGTCAAAAGTTTTAAGACCTGCTAAAGCTTGTTGCTCTATCAGTGTTCCTAAGAAAATAGTCTAACTGTGAAGTCCTTGTGATAACTCCTTAGCAAATAGATTGTTTTGAATGAAATGTAGAACTACTTAGGTTTTTGTTGCATGCTTTTTGTGCAGTCTGATAAATTTCACTTTTATAAAAGTTGCTCTCTTTCCCTCACAGGTAAAGGCTTTTATAAAGACTCTGTGATCTGAAGCTTTGCCATCTCCCTCCACTACCAACCCAGAATTTCTTATTTATTTGCGACCAGTTGGACCTGATAATGCTGCTTGCCATTAAAGGGTCAAACAAAATAATCAGCAAATCTGTGTGTCAAACTTGGAAGGCCAAAAATGTAACTGAGGTATTTTAGTGAATTGCATTGAATTCTGTGTTTTTCTTCCAAACCAAATGTTACTTTTCCAGGAGAAAAGATGTACAGTCACCCATGAGCAACCCTATAGTAACACACCCATGTGCATCTTATGGAAAGAAGAAGATTAAGAACCTCAGAAAATTAATTTTCTGATCTTCCAAAGGGTGTTATGATCAGTGGCGGAAAGAAGTGATTTTAGACGTTATGAAAATGCCTTCTACTTATGCCACAGCTTAAGTATTTCAGCCTTGCTTTCCTTTCATTGCTGAAGGTGATCTGCAGAAACCTTCTATTCCATTACATGCTGAATGCACCCAATGAGGGTATTGTAAAGAATTATAGGAACCAATGGTCCCGATTCCCCACGGCTCTGCACCCGTGCAAAGTGAATGTAATATGCTGCCAAATCAGTGTCAGCATTTCACACTCATTTAGCACAAGTGTAAGTGGTACGTTGAAGTCAGTGGAGAATAAGACCCAACATAGCCATTTTTGGCACTTCTAATCCACTCATTGCAGTAGAAGGCAATCTTATTTAATATTAAGCCAGCTTCTCTTATTAAGTTTGCAACTTACTTGGTGTGTTTTCTATATCTTGGGCCTAATGATGAATTACCCTAGTATCATCTCATCAGCCAGACAGCTGCTGGAGCCCTCACGGAAGGAAAAGAGAAATGGCATACCATATATTGTCTGAAAATGTTTTAATATTTCACATTTTAAAGTAAGCCTAATGATTTAGAATAGGGGATTGGAAGTCAGGATCACTTGGGTTCTGTTACCACCCCCACCACTGACTTGCTCTGTTATTTCATGCAAGTCATTTAGCCTCTTCAGCATTTATGACATCCTCAGATGAAAGGCATTTATACATATAATATGCAAAACAGATCCTGTTCTTAAAATACCTTGCAAAATGATAGCTGTTTGACAAGCTGCTTTTACCTTACCACTCAACCTGGCACCTTGGATGGGCCGACACTAGTGCAGTCCACCCTGGGATGTAATCTGGACACTGCAGAAGCTAAGAAGGGGAGAAGAAAGAAAGACATGAATTTCAGTGGAAGTTGGCTGCCTGCTTCCCTTATTTTCCTTTTGAAAATCTGATCTGAAATGCAACGAGGTCAGCGGTGCACAAATTTGGCTTTGTCCATCTAGCTCCCACTTATCTTTCCTTGCTGAAACATACCTGAATGGATTTGTTAGAAGGTGCAGCGTGTCCCTCTAAGACCATAAAGCCTCATAAGACTAATAAGTCTTCAGTAAACATGAAGAGACAAAGGAGAAGCAGGAATGATCTTAAGACAGGCAGTTTTGAAATACCAGAGAGAAATATGGCCTTGTTAAGACAGTAGCAAAGATCTTTCCAACTGTGTGTGTGCTGAGATGCCCTTCGTAATCAAACTCTTGTGGGGCCATTGTGTATTGGATGAAATCCTGGTCCCATTGAAGTCAATCGTAAGACTCCTGCTGTCTTCAGTAGGGTCAGGAGTTTACCTGTTGGTGAATCAGAGGGAATTTTGTGAAATGATTGTCTGGTCACTCTTAAGGTGTAGACCTACACGTTACTGTTAGGTTACATTGCAACACTCAGCAGTTCCTATGACCAAGAAGGACTAAAATCAAGCAAATCTGTATACGTAGTTTAGTTTTAGACCTCTTTAGTCTAAAGGTAAATAGTAAACTGTACAAACTTATCTAGATATCACCTTGTGCTCCAAGGGGAACATAAATATATGTGTCTAGATGTCTGCAGGGTGAATATTTGAGGAACAGCCACCTCATAATGTAAATTTGGTGGACTGGTTAAATTCTGAAGGAAAATTCTGGGTATTTATTTAGCTTGTGTTAAATTAAAAAGTATATTACTTTTCAGCTGTCTTGTCCATGTTTTGGCTGTCCAGCAGTGAAAGGAGCTGTGTGGTGGTAAATTGCATCAGTCATGCAAATCAGTGTTGGGGACGACTAGTGACTATTGGCAGGATTGTCTTGTGGCTAAGGAAGTGGACTGGGAGACCTGGGTCAGACCCACTGTCTGATTTTTTTGGGCCAGTCACTTAGAGTTAGATATTCAGAAGTGCTCAGCACACTGGGTGCTGAGCTCATTAAACAAGTCATCTATCTTCTTTCCCTTTGCTTCTGTAGTGGGTGCTGGCCTCTGCAACTCCCAGTTGGCTTCCCATCAGGCCATCAGTGCCTGTTACAGTCTGAAGTGGGACACTAGATGGCGCCTGACCTCCAAGCTCCTGTTTCCTGATTCAATTTATTTATTTTAAACTGTGCTCTAAATTGCTTATTTGCTAGGAATAATAAAAAGCATGGATACTCAGAGGTACTTGCAAGGGCTGTAAAACAAATGAGGTTTGGTTTTTTTTATGCATGGCGAGGTCGTAGCAAATAGGGAAACACAGAAGCCAGTGTTCCCAGGGTGGGCAATTTTCAGACTTCCTTTTAGATAACCATAGCTTAGTATTACCCCTAATGTATATTCTTAATCAGTTACTTAGTAATAGGAATTCTGGATCAAAAAATCACCTGCCAAGAAAGCTGTCTCTTGTCTCCTGTGTGGTTTTAGATCTCAGCTGTGCTGCTGCTATTATCAGAAAGCAGAACATAAGTTTGCATTTTGTAATTTCAACACAACATAGTTCTTTTGTTCTAACAGATTTTCTTCTCTTCCCTAGTTACACAGTCACCTTCTTTCTGTAGAGTATGGTTAATTAAATGCCCTTTCCTAGGGATAGATGGGCATACATCTTGCTGTATTTCTTAATCCCTGAAAGCAACCTTTCTTATCATACTTTGCATTTTCATAGCACTCTTCAGCCCTGGATCTCAGTGGTCTACAATCCCCATATTACAGATGAGGAAACAGATGAGGAAACTGAGGTATGGGGAGGTGAAATGACTAGCTGAAGGTACCCCCGTGAGTCAATGGCAGAGTGGCATATAGGAACCTAGGTATCCTGACTCTGTCTTCTAACCATTTTGTGAACAGACTGCTTAGTATTTATATCTAACTTACTGCACCCTCTGTGGTACTGATCAGGCTAATTCTGGTGACCGCTCTGTAAGGGGATATTACAGTTATCAAATACTTACACTCCCTGGAACTGCAAGTTGGAATCTGAACAGAATTAACTCAACCTTTCCGAGGAAGATAAACTGAGATCTGTGCAACTTGTAGTGTTTAAAGGAAACCTTTGAAAACTGTGGTTCTGCTCTGACAGAGCCCATTACACTTTTCATACGAGTTGGACATTGCCCTGTCACTAACATATGTCCTACCCCCAATATTTGCACCGCATGCTGCATGCAGCAGCTACCACCTCCTCCCCAGCGTTGGCTGCATTTCAGTGGTTGTGTAGCTATAGATCAAATCACATTAGGATACTTCAGTTGGGTCAGTTTTTTTTATTGGTGTGAACTAGTGCATCTCCACTGACTTCAGTAGAACTGTGCCAATTTATACTAGCAGGGAATTTTAGCCTGTTATCTGCATATTATTTGGAGAATAAGAATTGCCAGATTGGATCAGCCCGAGGTCCAGCTAATCCAGAATCCTGTCTCTGCCAGCTGTCGATATGAGATGCTTTAGAGGAAGATGTAAGAACCCCCATTGTCCTGTTCTGCATTGAAAGTTGCTGCTTCTGTACCAAATGGATGACACAAATCATGCAAGGAACAGGAAGCGAAATTCTGTTCTGAGTAGGAGGAGAGTTTTTCCAGAGACACATTGTCTCTGCAAAGCCTCCAAGTTGACTAAGATACACAACTCGCTACTTGTTTTGCTGTAGTGGGCCAAGCTGCCTCTACACCTTTGCCAACCAGGGTGCCTCTTTAGCACTGCCTAGAAGTGGGGTCTTTAGCCTCCATGGGTCACTCATTCCTTGCTGTGGCCGCTTGCAATGGCGATCTAGATTTAATGTTTGAAAAACTGACCAACCCTCCCTGACTTGTGACCAGCACAGAATAATCCTTCAGCTATGTGTTTGCACTGGGATGACCTCAAGTGATACAGATGATGTAGAAAGACCTTTTGTCCTACCACATTCAGAAGCCCTGACTTCTTGTTTATAGTTGAGCATCACCATTGAGTTTGCTTTATCAGGCAACACTTGAAAAGTTGCATTGTAAATGTGCAGTAGGTGAGTGTCTAAACTCCTTAATCCCATACTCACAAAGCCTGATGTATGGTTTCCCTCCCCCATCCCAAACCACTTTTTGGGAACTGGAGGGACGAGGCTTCAAATTATACCAAACACCTTTATGCTTTAGTTCATGTATTAATAATAAAGGACAGGTGGTTTCCTAAGGTCTGTTGTGTGGAGCTGAAGTAGAGGGGCCTGTAAACAGAACTTGTATGGAAGCCCAGTTGCAGCTGGTGTCAAACAGTGCTCAGAACCTGGTATGCTGGCTATGCTGAACCAGGCTGTCTCTGCTGGTTGATTCCAGTGGAGTTATACTAGCGTAACTCAAGTCATGGAGGAGCTATTGGCTAGCTGATTCCTGCTAGCTACTCTCTTAGCCTGATTGTCCACTCCATTACATTGGATTAACTGGGTTGTCGGAAGCCAAACTCCATTAGTCTCCTTTTGAAAATCCTGTGAGCGTGTGAGTTGCCCCAGTGCATAATAGTGTCTCTTTCTTGCCATGTGTGTTTTCACTGGGTTGTTTATTCCAAGTCCCTCAAAGCAATGGGATAGAGAGGTTTTTTTGCTGCTATGCTACTGGTGTGCAAATCCAGCCCTGGTAAGTAGCGACTGTTGTCCTACGAGTACTGTTTGGTGTCTCATGTGAGGTGACTTTCTCTTTAATGAATAGTTGTCAGACATTATTTACACTCTGATGGAAAAAAGCTGGCAAGTGCAAAGATCTAGGAGTTAAGGTAATTTGATTTTCTGGATCATAAATCTCTACAAACTGTGTAAAATTCTCATGGTTGGGCCCTTTTATAAAACAAAAGGCCTGATTCTCCTTTCCCTTACCCCAGTGTAAATCCATTTGAATCAGGTACACCCGTGTAAGAGGAGAAGCAGACCCAATGCTTTTACAGTTCTGGTACTCCTGGGTTTCTCACAAAGGGTTCTCTTCTGTTTTTAGTGTGGAGTGGCAACTACTGTCACCAGTGCAACTAACTCCATGTAGTCACTTTGGATTTACACTGGAAGAGAGCAGAACTTTGCTACTTCTGTAACAATTCTCAGATGAGGTTGTCTCTTTTTGAGACATAGGTTACACACATATCCAAATTCTGTCTCCATTTATTCTGGTCCAAGTCCAGTGACTTCCCTTGGATAAATGAAGACGGAATTTGGCCCATAGTAATAAGCTGTTTTTCCCCCCCCCTTTTTTTCCTAGTTATTCTATTACAAGTGCTGACTGTATCCAGTTTTACAGGGAGTTATCATACCTATTTAGATTAGTTTTACATTGTGCATCCGTCTGCATTGTTTAACAAACAAAATTATGCTGTTCTTCAGAGTGAAAGGCTAGCAAGTACCACTGGCTCAGCAATTATTTGGAACTCCACCCCCATCTAATACACCTAACCCAATTATCAAGTGCTGTGGTTAGGTGAAGGACAGAATCCCTAAATGACCCTATCTTGATCAGCTTATGTGTAGTAGTAAGAGACAGTATACCCTTTTTTTTCCTTTTTTTCAAGTGCCTGCAGCAGATGCATTGTTTGTTCTCATTTGTACATAGCAACGCAGGAATGCATTGTGCTTTACATAGTGACTAAAGTTATAGGCCTGTATTCTCCTTTCACGCTGGTTTTATATGTCTCCAACTTGATTGATTTCAACAGAGTTACTGCTGATTTACGCTAGTGCCAGCAAGATCAGAATCAAGGCCACGGGCCCTGTGCCCAAAAGGTTTGTAATCTAAATTGATCCTTAAAATCTGCTTGAGAGGAGGGATATTCCAATTCATCAGAGAGGTTGGAGAGAAGGAAGATGCAGAATAGGGTTATGGGGTTGTTAATTCTCTGCCTTCTGAGTGCTCAGGAATCATTTCATCACCCCAGTTTTACAAACTTATCCCCAAATACATTCAGAGGCAAATGCCTCCTTCCCCTGCTGTGTGAATTTACACAAACACATCAGCTAGAGAACTATGTGGAATATCCAGACTATGAACACACGGAAATACCAGACGGGACAGGGAGGGCTGGGTTTGGGCCCTTATCAGTGCTGGAGTGGACTCTTGCTAGACATAGCAGAAAGATAAAGGACAAAGTATCTGGGGTTTGGTTTATTAAAGGAGTCCAGATTCTTTTTAAAGTTGACTCCATTCAGCTTATTTAAAAATAAATAAGTGAATGAATTTGGTGTTGCTGAAAGGTGCTGTCTTGAGAGCCCAGCTGGAAGACTGGCCTAATTTTCATTGAGACTAAGCCTTTTTATACTGCTCTAGCCATGTGAAATGGTCAGATAGCTAACCTCCACTTTAAAGCCCCTTTATAGAGCCAAGATGGTATAAAGGGACCTAGTGTAATTGGGAATTCAGGACTAAAATAACCTGTTGATCTAAGCACATTGCTGCAAGCTTACATACCCACACTGCCCCCACCACTTAGCATGTTTACACTGCTATTGCTAATCCTGTTTTACCCGAGGGTTAAACATGGGAAGGGGGGACAAACACGAGCCCTGTGTCTACAGTACAATTGGCAAATCAGGTTTAGATAATATGTATTAAAACAGTACTAGCAAATGTAATGCAGACCAAGCCTCTGGCCAAGATTTTCAAAGAGTGACTGATAATTTTGGGTGTCCAATTGCAACCACCATAATGGGGCCTGGATGCTGAGGCAACTTTTAAGCTGGGCATCCAAAATCACTAGTCACTTTTGAAAATCTCAGCCACTGTTTGTAACCTCTGACCTGGAGGACCATAATTCAGTGGAACCTCCATTCATTTATTAGTGTCTGTTGGGACTGCCCACTAAAGGTGCCACGTAAGTGGATTTTGTAATGCTGATGTTTATGGTAGTCTGTGGTCCTAACTTCTTGAGACACCTCTGAAAATTCCAGCCCTGGTGCCAAAATGGACCTGCCACTTTGCAAAGAAATAGACATATGCCTGCCCCAGGGAACTTACAGTTTTCCTCTCTCAGTTCTGTCAGCCAGCTGTGATCTAGCGAGTTATTGGAGTTAAAGCTGCAAATGACTAGGGATCAGACTAAACTGGTTTGTGTCCTTATGCATCTCCCGATGTGCCAGCAACATCCAGGTGTTCCCTAGAATGGCATGCGTGTATACAGTCGTTTAAATGACTGATCTTGGTTCCAGCACCATGTATGCATTTCACTCAAGCAGATGCTCAGATGAATATGGATGTGAGAAATTATTATTATTAGCATAGAACAATCCTGGGCTTAGAATTTTTTTAAAAAAATGTTTGGTCCCTGGTAGATGAAGCAAGGAGAGAGAAATGCATAGAAATTTAACCGGACAGTATAGGAAAAATGGTATTTCATTTCTCTCTCCTGCATCTCTCAACTGAAAGCACTTCTTTGCCTTACTTTATACTTCTCGGTGCGTCTCTCCCTCTGCTGTTATTTCACATTGTAACTTTGTTGTTTTAACTCTGCAGTGTTTCGGGATAGTTTGCACGGAAGAGGCTGAAAGCTATTAGATCACGGAACAGTCTTCTCAGGCAAGTGTGAGAATTTCATTACTGGAGTCATTTTAAATGACTCTGGACAAAGTACTTTGTTCAATGTAGGAACAAATCCTTTATTTGATCCTATGTGGGATGGACTATATGGCATATCAGTTCTCTCCAGTCACTCATAGCTATAATTCTAGGGTCAACCCAGCTCTTGCTAAAGTCAGTGGAGGCTGTGACCTCTATTTCAATGAGAGTATGGCCCGGTACTCTTTGACTCGGGGAAATAAGAAGACCAGTGTATATAGAGAATTAGGCCATGATCCATTAACTTCAGTGGGACTGTGTGCAGGCTCAGGGGTCAGAGGAATTTGAAGAATCATGGCTGTAAGTGGAAAGCATACTCTTCAGTGAACTAATTTGCGGTCATGGAACACAGGCTCCCGCATTGCAGCATAAAGGACTGGAAACTTTGAATGTATGGGGACAGGTTAAGAGGAACAGACTTAGGCTCTCATTGAGAACATATTCAAGTGCAGTTTGAATAGTGATCAGAACGTTCAAAACCTGATGTTGTGGAAATGAAAGAGGCGCCTCATTCTTCCTAGAGCACATGAAGCCAACATACGTTGATGTAAAAACCAGAGGGTTTGCCAGCACGGAATCCTTGAAAGGCATGTTACAATCATTGGAGCAACTTGCCTTCTGCAGTAAAAGCCTTGAATTTAAGAGGCCCTGCAGAACAGTGCTGCAAAAATCAGCTACATGTAATTCACAACAAATAAGCACTGAGCCTCATTTGAGTCCAGAAATCAGACCAGTAAGATAATAGGAGATTTCCCAATCATTGGTGCTGACTTGACACACCTTATTGTAAAGAGCTGGAACATTTTCCCTAGTTTACTAAAGGCCTGGGCCCTGATTCAGCAAAGTTTTGGAGCATGGGCTGAACTCTTAGCATGTGCTCCCCTTCTATTAAAGACAACGGGATGTAAGCATGTGCCAGAGGCCGGATCCATTGAAATCAGTGGACATTAGGAGCATGAATATCTTTAAGGGCCTGGACCTAAATGCTTTGCTGAATGGGAAAGGAATTACTTGTGCACTTAAAGTTAGGCATGTACTTAAAGGCTTTGCTCAGTCAGGGCTCTAAACCTTGTAACAATCTTGCATTAGACCCTGTGCTATGGATTAATGAGTTAGTTGCATTTTTAACAATAATATTTATATAGTGATTTACAAACATTAACTAATTAATCTTTATGATCTCTTATTAGGTAGATATTAGCACCTGGGTGAAACAGAAGTACAGAGAGATTTAAGGTAGGGAATTGAGTTAGTGCCCTGTGTTACTTCTTTATATTGGCTAAAGCTGGCCTGAATAGTTGTGTTTGTTTAACTGTAGACATGTCAGGATTGTTAGTCTGGATTTTCCTCATTCTGCTGGAGTACTGTTGGTTTTAAGGATGGGGTGAGTATCATCACCCCTTGATTGACTTGAGAGGCAGCCTGGTCCAGTAGCTAAAGAACTAGAAGTCAAGAGAGCTGTGCTCTGTTCCCAGTTTTACTACAGACCTTCTGGGTGGCCTGGGCAAGCCATTTCCCCACTTTGTGCCTATTCTAACCCAGCCCCACTCTGTGTTTTCCTGGTCTAGTTAGAATATAAACTCTTAGGCCGAGATCCTTAAGGTATAAAGTGCCTAACTCCCCTCTGTTGATTTCAAGGGGAATTAGGCACCTAAGTAGCTTTCAGGATCTGGGCCTGAGTCTCATAGCAAATCTCTTACTCTGTACAGTACCTAGCACGATATGGCTTCATTTTCAGGTGGCCCCCTAAGCACAAATGCAGTATAAGTAATAATAGTAGTGAGTCTTTATTACAAGATCTATTTTCTCCCAAAGTTTCTCAGGCCTTAAAGCAAAGACTAAACAAAGGTTTTAAATGCTCTGAATATTAAATCACTTCCAGTCTTCATTAATCAGATTTTCAGTTGTCCAGTCATCCATACAGACTTCTGGGAACGACAGAATAGAGAAGAGCTACTTTTTTTAAATATAGAAAATGAACAGCCACAGAAAAATAAACTTGAAAGGATGGAGAGAAGTATTATTATTATTATTATTCTTTAAAGCCTTCTTCACACATCACTTCTGCCCTTGGCTGGTCAAGGACCTTGCCCAAGATCATATAACAAGTCAGTGCCAGAGCAGGATAAAGACAGCTGCTCCTGACTGCTAGTCCTGTACTTAATCCTGCTGCCTCTTCCATCCTCCCATTCTATTAGTTCACTCCCCATAATCTGCTTTCAAGTTGCTCTGAAATGTAAGGGCCTCTTTGATTGTTGTCTTCCCTGGTTGTCTTGCTCTAGTGCCAAATTAATCAATTAGCAAAGTCTCCCCATCTGTTAGCTGGATGGGCTCGACGCATACGTTGCCTGCGTGCCAGAGAAGGCACAAACCGCGGACACTTGTGGCTTTGTAGGCGGCAGCTTTTGCAGCTGTGAGAAAAGGGAGGTTGCCTGCAGCCAAGCCAGTAGAAGCTCTGCTGCACTTGTCTTTGCTGGCACTGGTGCATTGCATTGAGTTGGAAAAGCTGGTAGAAAACACAGGGGAAAGTGGCGCTGCTTCTAAGCTTAGAATCAGAGAAATGTCGGTCTGGAAGGAACTGCGGAGGTGATCGAGCCCAGTGGTGAGGCAGGATCAAGTCAACCTAGACCCAGGGTTGGCAGCCTTTCAGAAGTAGTTGCAGAGTCTTCATTTATTCACTCTAATTTAAGGTTTTGCGTGCCAGTAATACATTTTAATGTTTTTAGAAGGGCTATTTTATAAGTCCAGATTATATAACTAAACTAGTGTTGTATGTAAAGTAAATAAGATTTTTAAAATGTTTCAAAGCTTCATTTAAAATTAAATTAAAATCCAGAGCCCCCCAGACTGGTAACCAGGCCCCGGGCAGTGTGAGTGCCACTGAAAATCAGCTCGGGTGCTGCCTTTGGCACACATGCCATAAGTTGCCTACCTGTGACTTAGACCATCCCTGACAGGTGTTTGTCTAACCTGTTTTTTCAAACCTCCAGTGTTGGGGATTCTGCAACCTCCCTTGGAAGCCTGTTGTAGAATTTAACTACCCTACCCTTAGAGTTAGAAAGTTTTTCCTGATATCTAACCTAAATCTCCCTTGCTGCAGGTTAAACCCATTACTTCTTGTCTGAGCTTACACTGAAGAAACATTGGGTAGGATGAATGTAAGACTATCCTTTTATGGTTAGTACTGCGGAAGCACCCTAGAGGCCCCAATCAAGGATCTGGGCCCCATTGTGTTAGGCACTGGATGTACCCATAACAAAAAAGCCCCAAACAGCTTTAGCCTAAGAGGGATGACAGGTGTATACAACAGATAGACGAGGGTAGCACAAGGTAACAGTGAGACAATCGTGTCATGTAGTAAGCAACAGGCGCAGCATGCAAACTACCTGAACGTTGTTCAGTCTTTGACTTATTAAAACCATCCATCCCTGGCATTAGACAAACACAAATTCATAAGAACAGCCGTACCGGGTCAGATCAAAGGTCCATCTAGTCCAGTATCTGTCTACCGATAGTGGCCAATGCCAGGTGCCCCAAAGGCAGTGAAGCTAACAGGCAATGATCAAGTGATCTCTCTCCTGCCATCCATGTCCATCCTCTGATGAACAGAGGCTAGGGACACCATTCTTTACCCTTCCTGGCTAATAGCCATTTATGGACTTAGCCGCCATGAATTTATCCAGTTCCCTTTTAAACATTGTTATAGTCCCAGCCTTCACAACCTCCTCAGGTAAGGAGTTCCACAAGTTGACTGTGCGCTGTGTGAAGAACTTCCTTTTATTTGTTTTAAACCTGCTACCTATTAATTTCACTTGGTGGCCCCTAGTTCTTGTATTATGGGAATAAGTAAATAACTTTTCCTTATCCACTTTCTCCACATCACTCATTATTTTATATACCTCTATCATATCCCCCCTTAGTCTCCTCTTTTCCACGCTGAAGAGGACTAGCCTCTTTAATCTTTCCTTGTATGGGACCCTCTCCAAACCCCTAATCATTTTAGTTGCCCTTTTCTGAACCTTTTCTAGTGCTGGAATATCTTTTTTGAGGTGAGATCACATCTGTACACAGTTCGAGATGTGGGCATACCATGGATTTATATAAGGGCAATAATATATTCTCAGTCTTATTCTCTATCCCCTTTTTAATGATTCCTAACGTCCTGTTTGCTTTTTTAACCGCCTCTGCGCACTGCGTGGACATCTTCAGAGAACTATCCACGATGACACCAAGATCTTTTTCCTGACTCGTTGTAGCTACATTAGCCCGCATCATATTGTATGTATAGTTGGGGTTATTTTTTCCAATGTGCATTACTTTACATTTATCCACATTAAATTTCATTTGCCATTTTGTTGCCCAATCACTTAGTTTTGTGAGATCTTTGTGAAGAACTTCAAAATCTGCTTTGGTCTTAACTATCTTGAGTAGTTTAGTATCATCTGCAAACTTTGCCACCTCACTGTTTACCCCTTTCTCCAGATCATTTATGAATAAATTGAATAGAATTGGTCCTAGGACTGACCCTTGGGGAACAGGAGGACTGAGCTTGTTAACAGAGCCTCTGTCCCCCATCAAGAACTAATCACGGTGCTAGATGTTACAAATCTCTAATTGCTTAAATATAAATCCTTAAATTATCATGATTGTTACTTGCATTAGGGTAGTGCCTGGAGGCTTTGGTGCTGATTGAAGGCCTGGGGTGCTAGGTGCTGTACAAAGACTGTGAGAAACTGTCCCTGTCCTGAAAAGCTGAGCTCATCCTGCTTTCTCCATGGCACAGTCCATCTCAAACTGGGGAAATAAATATCTAGCCTGAAAACAAATAAGGGTGATCCTGTTTAGGGCCCCTTCGAACTAAAAGCCAGGCTCACAATAACAAATCAAGTGTCTGCATTGTCCAGGCCCTGAGAGTGGCCCTACAAAAACAAAAACAGAGCATGTATGACCAAGTCATCCTCAGAGTAACCTACAATAACAAGCCAGTGTGTGCGTAAACCCAGCCCCCAAGAGTGACCCTACAATAGCAAACCAGTATGTGCATAAATCCAGCTCCCAAGGTAACCCTACAGTAACAAACCAGTGCGTGCATAAACCCAGCTCCCAAGAGTGACTCAACAAACACAAAACAATGTGTGCATAAACCCAGCCCCCAAGAGTAACCCTACAATAACAACCTCCCTCATCTGTGGTGTGGCTGACTGGGGTGGTGCCAGACTCAGCCAGCAGGGGGAGCCAGAGGGAAGAAGCCAGCACCATTGCTAAGAGCTGCCCGGGAAGGGAGTGACGGGGAGAAAGGCCTAAGAGCAAATGGTGGGTCAGGGCATAGGGGAATATAGGGGGCACAGAAGACACCTGCCAGACCCCCTCCAAAGTGGGAGGAGGGGTACTGCTGGATAGGATGCAGGCACCCCCTACTGGTGACATGGGGACAGAAGACTGTCACCCCCACATTCCCCTTCCCCAGTGTTGGGAGACATCAAAGCATTGGGGGGGACAAATGTGGGGGTCCTATGGGGTACCCAGAGTGCTGGGGGGCATAGGAGGTTGGGGAACATGGGGGGTTATGGTAGGGGCTCAGGGGTGGCAGAGTACAGGGTAGGGGGCTGAAAGAACTGGGTACATGGGACCCAGAGCGCAGAGTTATGCGCTCACGCCCACGCTGGCAGTATCCCGGTTCTGGGCTATAAATGAAGGACATGGTGCTGCTGGGAAGGGAAAGTGGAGAAACAGCTCAGCTGTAGAGCCAGCTTCTTGGGCCTCCTCCCTCAACTTCTGGGGCTCAATTACTGCCAGCCACTGTCCTGTGGCTGCACCTATGATAACAGCCCCTAGACAAGCGCCATCTCCTGGAGTGACCCTACAATAACAAAGCAGTGTTGTGTAGCTCACCCCCAAGAGGGATGCTACAATAATACCCCAAGGAGCAACTCTACAATAACAAACTAGGGAGTGCCCAGCCTGCTGAAGCAGCCCTACAACAACAAACCAGTGAGTGCATGATCCAGCCCCTTGGAGTGACCCTACAATAACAAACCAGGGAATGCATGGCCCCGCCTCTTGGAGCAACCCTCCAATAACAAGCCAGGGAATGCATAGCCTAGCCCCCTTGGAGCATCCTACAACCGAGGGGATGCACCCGCTCTCCAGCTCTCAGGAGCACTTCACAATAATACCGCATCTTGTGGGGAGCCCAGCAGCCCTTAGCACAAAGGAGTGTGCGTGTGTGACATGGTCGCCACCTTGCCCCAGTTCCCTGCTGCGCCCTGGGAAGCACCCAGCAGTGTATTGCCCTGGGAGCAGCCCAGCCCAGCCATATTTCGCAGCTGATGGATAATTCCCGCCCCTCTCCCCGCTGCTCCCCCTGGCGTGTGCAGCTGGGGCGAGGGCACGTTCCTGGCCAGCATGTGGAAACCTTCCAAAGCCCCCGGCAGCGGGGGAGCCGCCTGCCAGCCAGGGGAGGTGCTGGCAGCCTCTGGGCAGGGTCCCCCGCCTGCCCCAGACAGCCAGGGAAGCAGCCCCAGCTCTCCCCGCAGGGGAGCGGCAGCCCCCCTCCCTCCAGGGGGACAGAGGCAGAGCCTGGCTGGGCGGATCGTGCGCATGGTAAAGCCCCGGAGCCATGTGTCTCCAGCCAAGCGCCTCCGTGGGCTGGGCGCCCCGTTAGCCGGGCAGGTGAGTGCGGCTGGGCGGCAGCCCTGCGGGAACGGGGGGATCCCGGGAGAGGAGACCCCAGGGAGGAAGTCTTGGAGTTTAGCAGCCCCTCAACTTCCCGTAGCGCCCCCGGGGGCAGGCCGCGGTAGCCGCACTCCGGGCGGGACGGTTGGGGGTCGGGTTCACCCGATGCCTCCGGGAAGGGGGTGGTTAGCCGGGATCCCGCTAGCGCGCTGATCCTGGGAAGAGGAACTGCTGATCCAGCTGGGGGGGGGGTCCCCTGGGTCCGCTCCAGGGGGGTTCCGGGAATTTGTGTTCCCAGCGTCGGGGCGGGGGGTCTGGCTGTACCCTCTCCCCTCCCCCAGCATTGTGGGGGCGCTGCTCGGAGAGGAAGCAAAGTGGTTCCCCACGCCCTTCCTCTCCGCTCCCCGCAGCTGCCTGGAAACTTCCCCCATTGTCCGTCCCCTGCACTGGGGCTGGGGGTGAGTTCGTTCTCCGATTCCGCGGCTGGGTTGGCGGGGGGATTCCCCAGCTCTGCGAGGCGCCAGAGCCCGCTGGGCTCATGCTGTTTAGAAAGAGGCCCCCTCCTGTAGCAGAGGGGGAAGGAGCTGGCTGCAGGGCTGGTGTTGCAGGAATCTCCAGAACAAAGAAGCAGCAGCAAGCAACGTGCTGCAGCAGCAGCTGCCTTTGCAATTTGCATCCACACTTCTGCTTGTTCGTTTCCCCTTCTCCTTCATGCACTTCTCTCTCTCTTCTTTATCTCCTTGCCGATTCACACGTTTGCAGGGCTATTTGCTGCACCTCTTGTTGTTGGTAATGGCTCTTTGTGTATTGGGGGCTGGAGGGCAGTGGGGTGATATGTGTTTAAAAAAAACCAACCTCAGCTTCCAAAGAGGGTAGATAAACAGATCCGTGGCTATTAAACACACACACACACGGCTGCAGGCAAAGAAAGATCCGAAGTTAGCAGCGAAGCAGTTAAGAGGGAAAGCAGTTTGCAAAAGAGACTGAAAGTGAAGGGGTTATTAAACTTCTGCTCTCGCTGGTGGTAGCAGCAGCTTGGTCTGTCATGGTTGGGGTTTAAGGAGTCCCGATTTGCCAAGTAAAAATGGACAGCACGAAAGTTGGGGAGTGGATCTTCTCCAGGAGTGGTGGGAATTTAAAGGGGTTCTGGTTTAAGCTATTAGTATCTTAAAACTGTGTTTTAAACGTACCTTTTTCCTGGAGGAAGTTTTATTTTGGGATTTGTAATACTTGCTTTAATTGCAACTCCAATGTTTAAGTGCTTGTTTTTTGGAAATGACTTAGTGTTGGAGAATGGCACAGGGTCATTTTGAGTTCTTAGCCTTACCAAAAGTGCCTTACTTTTTTGGCACTTGATCTGGTGGTGTGAGTGGGAGTGAAATTAATTTAGAGCTACAAAATTACTGGGGTTACAGTCTGTTGTGTTTTTTTGTTTTGTTTTTTGTTTTGCTTCCTCCACCAGAAGACACCTTCTTCACTCTTATTTCTTCGAGATCCCCCAATCTTAAGTAGTGAGAGAAGCTTTACTATTATTTTGTCCTGGAGACTTCAGCAACCTAGGAGATTCCAACTAAACTCTGCAAGTTTCCAAGTCACTGCTCCCCTGCCCCCGCCACTGAAAGTGTGGTGGTATCCAGGATGATCCCCTCGCAGGGAAACAGAACTCAGAGTGTGGAAGCGAAGCACCCCAAGAAGAGAGAAATCACTCGGGTGTAAAACCAGATGAACTGCAAAGAGGGTGGAACGGAGCCGGAAGGTTTGGCAGAACGAAGAGACTGAACTAGTGGAGTGATCACATTTGTTTAGCTATAGATTTATATTCCTCATTTTTAGTAAGGGGGGAGAGGGGTTCCCCCTTTACCAGTCCTTTGGCATCCTTCAGTATTTAGGTCCAGCAAAAAAAAAATTGCTCCCCTGCATTGATCCCCGGCCCAACAAGGAGCCATGAAGAAATTCCAGTCATTGCTGCAGCTTAGGAATGAATCGGCAGGTGCCTACGGCTTCCCTGAAGGCGGCGAGATGTTGAGTGCTTGCGAAGGCGGCTTTCTGATCCTGGAGAAGAGAGACGTCTGTCTTGGCATGGATGCCTCTGGCCAGGTGCCAAAGAAACGGAAGCGCTGCGGGCTCTGCGTCCCCTGCTTGAGGAAGGGCAATTGCGGTGCGTGCACCCACTGCGTGAACCGAAGGACCAGCCACCAGATCTGCAAAATGAGGAAGTGCGAGGTGCTGAAGAAGAAAAAATCGGTGCTTCTCAGAGAGGTGAGTGCCCGATTGGGCTGTTGAATGAGCTTGCGTGGCTGGTAACAGTGTGTGAAGTCTGTGCTTTCCACTCCCACTCCATGGGGAGCTCTGAAAGCTTAGAAATACTCCACTTCCTGCATCTTCCTGGTTTGCCTAAGTGTGTGGGATAACTGGTGTAACTCTCTGGTGCAGGATAGAATGTAGGCAAAAAGCAAAGATGCAACTCAGGAAACCTATTAAAATAGGGCCCAACAGTTATGGGTGAGTTCTGCCCTCTCACCTCCTGAGTGTGTTTTCCCCACTGCTCTTGCACCTGGTGTTGTCCTTGGTGCTCATGCAGCCCTGGTGACAATGACTACAGAGGGGGGAATTTGGCTTATTGACTGTAGTGGGGTCACAGAGATGTCAGTGAAAGTGGAATTTAGTCCTTGTGTGTGAAAAGTGTGAGTAATCGTGGTCTGTGGGGGGAGAAGTGCAGGTGGGTTGGCTGGCTGTGGGGCAAAATTGAGCTCCCCAATCTTGGATTTAAGGCTCCTTCCACGTCACTTTGGGGATGCTTTGAGCTCCTATAAATGCAGATCCTATTGGCTCCTACTTTGGCCTCATCTTCCCCCTCCCCCCAATCCCAAGAAGTCCCTTCGGCCTTCGCCTATGTGAAGACATTCTAGAGGGCAGTTCCGTGGCATACTGAGGCTGTGAAAGCACTGGCCCTGCTTCCATCTCACCCTCCTGTGCAACCCTTGTGCAGGGCATCAGTGGCGTGGAGGGCCTTATATTGACTCCTCTGTCCCTCGGTGAATTTCTTCCTTGTGCAAACAGTGCCACTTGCAGGGAGGCTAGTTTGGATACGAATGAGAGAGGTTCTATTAATCCTTATGCTTCAGGGCTCTAGCCAATTCCTGAGAAGGGTCAGGAAGAAATTCTCTTCTCCCTTCAATGGCAGAGCATTGCATTATTTGGTGCCATTATGGAGCATCTAGGACTCTCAGGACTTGTGAGACTGGATCAGTCCCAAGGTCTGTCTAGTTCAGTAACCTGTCTGACAGTGGCTGGCACCAGAAGCATCAGGGAAGTTGCAGGAAACGTAATTCCTAGTACTTACAAATTGGATTAAGACCAGGAGCCTATGGCACTGGGGACAGGATACTGAATGAGATGGACCATTGGGATATTAGGGGGATGGGGTGGAGTTCTCAGGGTAGTTGCATGAAAAATGGGATCTTTATTTCTTTAAAAACTGATCCCGCTTCCTGTCTCTACCTGGGAAACCACAGCTGTGCCTGCCAACTTCTCTTTGATTGCTGTGGAATTGGTTGGGGTGTCATGTGCAGAGCGAAGCAAATGCCCCTTTAAACAAAGATCCTGTGTCCAAGCCCTGGGGGAGTAAGAAACGACGCAGAAATGATCAGTCTGTGCCGATGCTCACAAAGTGAGTTTGCTCTTCTAGGAAGGGGTTGGAGGGGAAGATAAATTGGATGCGTTTGGACTGACGTTTGGTGGTGGCACTCTTGTCTCTCAGTGTGCATGTTATCTCGCTCTGCTCTTAAGCCAAACTGGCTTGCAACAGCAAAGAAAATATTTGTCCAGCTCGGAGAGCTGCGTGGGGAGCGGGGCCTTTGGAAGTGGCATGAGTCCATTGTTGTGCATCGCGGCTGAAGCTGGCTAGGAGAAGAGTCTTCTTCAGAGCACTGTATTGTAGTGATGTACACAGCTAGAGGGAGTTGTTTGAATCTGCAGAGCAAGTTTTTCTTAAGAGAAATGTGCCCCTGTGTACCCAACTTTTATTATTTATTTAAATCGTGGTCCGAATCGGTACGCCTGTTGTGCTAAGGGGTGCCCAGACCCATAGGCTGACGTGGTTCAGGCCACAAAGAAAGTGGAGATGCAACAGGTGAGTCTCACAAAGGGGCGGAGGAGCGAGTGGGACAGAGAGGCTAGAAGAGTGTGCAACTTGATGCTTGCAACTCACAAGAATTCCCGGTCAAATTAGCATCTCCTCTCCTTCCTGGGGAAAAGTTACCCTGGTCTGCCTGCCTATTCTTTTAATAAGGTGTCAAGCACCAGCCATGTCTCTCTGTGCATGAGGTTCTCAAACTTTGTCTCAATGTGGACCATCTCTTCATGTTGAACATGGCTCGAGGATCCCTCCCCTCCTGTTTGCTGGTCCCCAGGGCCCACCACCCTTCCCACTTGTGATCACAAAACATCCCTATCTGCAGCAGTTGCTTACATGGGAAAGTGTCAGTAGGGTGGTAGCATTCATCACCGCAGCCACTTCTTCGAATGCAGTTTAGCAACTGGAACAAAAGTGGAGAGGCAACACAGCTCTCCCAGTCACCATCTGGCAACCTTAGCATTCTTCTTACTGCAGCTTGGGATTGTTTGAAATCCAAAGTACCCCAACTGGAAGAAGAGCTCATAGATTCCGAGGTCAGATGGGCCCACCATCTAGTCTGATCTCCTGGATGACACAAGCCAGAGAACTTCCCCAAATAATTCCTAGATCCGATTGTTTAGAAAAACATCCAATCTTGATTTAAAAATTGCCCATAATGGAGAATCCACCATGACCCTTAGCAAGTTGTTCCTATGGTTAATTACCCTTATTGTCAAAATTTTTTTGCCTTATTTCCAGTCTGAATTTGTCTAGCTTCAACTTCCAGCCATTGGATCATGTTAGACCTTCCTCTACTAGATTGAAAAGCCCATTATGAAATGTTTGTTCCCCTGTAGATACTTTAGAGTGTAATCAAGTCACCCTTTAACCTTCTCTTTGTTAAGCTAAATAGATTGAAACAATCCCAGATAAGGACACCTTCCTGGGGGTGGGGAAAGAGCGATATTGTATGTCCCTCTTCTTGCAGCTCTGATCCTCTGTACAACTCCACCTAGGAAAGCCAAGGAAACCTGCTTCGTTCTGTAGAGCAAGATCCTATCAATAAAGCATCTCTGAGTGAGAGCTATAAAACAAGACTTGCCGCATTATATAGGACAAAGATTACTAATTTCTGGTTTTACCGGCTGGGGTGGTTGCTACATTCTGGTTAAAAATGCTGCACATGCAATTCTTAAAGAGACAGAGAGATTGGGAAGTAGCAGCAAATTCCTTTTCCCTTTGAGCATACCAAGTTGAAATACTTCTCTTTGCACACTGCTGTCTGCCATGCAACAGGCTACTTTACCCTATGCTGGCTGCGTTTTAGCTGTTTGTACAAAGACTTGATCTATGCTCAGTTTCATCGCTGGTAAAACCATGTCAGGGTGTGGTTTTTCTGTTTGTTTTTAAACCAATATATTTATTCTGGTTCAACCCCTCGTGTGGATACCGTTACACCAGTATCAAAGTGCCTCATACTCATGCTGGATAAAAATCAATGATTTTTTAAAAAAGGATTTATTTAAAATTTAAAATAAGTAGGTTTATTTTTTAAAAAAAGAAATGTGTTGCATTTGAAAATATGACAACCTGTGCAAGGGTTTGCTCCAGGCACCAGCTAAAGAAGCAGATGCTTGAGGCGGCCAATACTAAGGGGCGGCACTCCAGCAGCTATTGGGGCAGCACATCCCGGTCTCTTCGGTGGCAATTCAGCAGCGGGTCCCTCAGTCCGTCTCGGAGCAAAGGATCTGCTGCCGAATTGCCGCCAAAGAGAGGAGTGGCGCAATCACGCTGCCGCGGCTTCCCCCCCCCCTCCCCCCCGCTTGAGGTGGAAGAAAACCTGGAGCCAGCCCTGACCTGTGCTTATTTTTAAGAAGCACAAGATGGGGAGAGCTCAGTCTAAATCTTCAAGAGTGACTAATGATTTGGGGGGGCAGTGTCCAGACTGAGGGGCACTTGATGGCCTGATTTTTCAGAATGTGCCATGCACTCACCCTCTGAAAATCAGACCGCTTTAAGGTGTTGTCTCAAGTTGGACACCCGCAAAATCACTAGTCGCTTAAGAAATGTTGGGATAGTGTTTGTTGAGACCCAGAACTGTTGATCCAAGATGATATGATAACTTAGTGTTATATGGCATGAAGATAAAGACATAGCTTGTGAGGTTTTTTTGTTTGTTTGGATCAGATTTCTGGGCTTTCACTTGAAATTACTGGAAAATAATATGAAAAGATGCCATCAAATAAGTGATCTTGGCATATCTCCTAAAAGTGGAGGAAATTTGAAAATGTAACAGACTGTTGGTTATTTTTGGTTACATGTTAGCTTTCCCATCATCTTTAAATTAATCTTTCTGGGAATGGCATGTGGTGGGTCTACAACTCTTTAGGTTTCCGTGAGGAAGCTGACATATCGCTGCTGTCCTGTTAACCAGTTTGATTGCTAAACAATGTTGCTCTTCTGGATGTCCTGCCTATCAGAATCCTCATGCTTCAGGGCATCTGCTAACCTCTTGCTATTGAGGGTCAGGAGACAACTTTCCCTGGGGACAGGTTATCCCAGACCTGCCTCTTGCAGGGTTTCGTGCGCCTTGTTCTGAATCGTTCAGTGCTGGCCATTGTCTGCGTTGGGACTAGATTGACCACTGCTCTGATCCAGGTATGTCACTTCCTATGATGCTTTTACTATAGGCCTGAATTCTGCAACCTTCACTCATACAAGCTGTTGCATTGAGAGATCACTGGGGCAACTTGCCCGAGGTAGGTACTACTCAGCATGACTGAGAGTGGAAGACTTGGGCTCCTTTTTCTCAGCACAGGTCTCAACACAGCTCATTGTCTTCTGGTTCTGGAGAGCAGAATCCGATCTGTCAGGGACTGAACCATCTCATGTCTGGATTTCAAGGGATATCTCTGTCTTTAGCCTGGAAACAGACTTGCTTGGCTTTTAAATGGCTGCTCCTCCTGGCCCAACTGTCTGTGTCTGTGCGATGATAAGGCCCCTTGGGATATCGGTGTGGAAAGTCGCTTTCTGACCGGATCAAATAGGGACATATTAGTGCTATTGGACAAGGCACTGGTAAGATCTCCTCTGGAATACTGTGTGCAATTCTGCTCACCTGTGTTGGAAAAAAGACTAATTCAGACTGCGAGACATGGAGAGAAGGGTGCTGGAATGGTCAGTTGAATGAAGAGCTGTGAGAGGAGACTGAAAGAGTTTGGCTTGTTTAGCTTAGCAGAGCAATGACAAGGATATGGTTGCCCTCTATAAATACATCAGGAGGGAAAACACCAGGGAAAAGAAAGAGCTCTCCAAACTAGAGGACAGTGGTGGCTCATGAACAAACATAGGTTGGAAGTTAGAAGGTTTCTAACCATCAAGAGGAGTGAGGTTCTGGCCCAGCTTCCAATAACAGGAGTTGGGGCAAACTACCTAACTAGCTTGAAGATGGAACTTGCTACGTTTTATGAATGGGACCTAATGATGGCATTGCCTGTGATAGCCGGGGACTGGACTTGGTGACCCGGGACGTCCCTTCTACTCCTTTGTTGCTGTGTGTCATGTGGTTTTAATAACAAAACGTGAGCAGTTATGACTCCTGCCTAAATGTTGAGGTTCTTATTTTGTTGTTGGCCGCCAGATGCGGGAATCTTGCCCTACCTTAGATAACTGGGGAGGAGGAATAAAACATCTCCGGGGTGAGGCTTTAGACTTCTTGATTGTTCAAAGAATATCCATTCTGTATAAGCACCCGGATACTGTCTCTCAGTCTCTTCTTTCCCCTTTCGAATTATTCACCTGCTCCACGCTCATTTCACGTTTCCCCTCTCTCTCTCTCAAGTGTCTCCAGTGAAAGACAAGTGCTTTCCAATGGCACAGTGGCACTTGTTACTCCTGCACAGCCGGGTTTTCCGCACCATGCTGGCAGCAGCGTGAAACTGACTAAGAGCAATTGCGTTTGCGGTTCATGTCCCTGCACTCCTGCTGGGTGAGGGCTCAGGTGGGGTTATGCTGGAGGAAGATGGGAGTCTGCTGCTAGATGGGCTGTGGGGAAAGAGGAGCTGCTGTATTGGCAGAGGTCAGAATTCCGCTGTTCTGCACTGGTCTTAATTTCTGGGTCTTTATGCAGTGTGGATATTCCTAGGGATGGATTGATCTTGAATGATCAATGAGAGAGAAACTCAGATGATTTAGAATGGGGGCATGTGTGTGGAAAAATAGCCGCCTCTGGCATTATAAACTCTTTGACTGCTCATTCCAGGGCCCATTGGGCAGGCGGTCAGATTAGATTGTGGCCCTTTCTGGCTTTGAAATAGGTGGGCTACATTTTCAAAAGGGACTAACGAATTTTTAAGGTGCCAAACTTCAGACTCCCTAAAGGAGTCTATTTCCCATGAACTGCTGGGCTCCTGCCCTCTGCATCCCAGGCCTCTTTAACATGTCCTATTGACGCCTCTATAGCCACTCCTGCAAATCTTGGCCAGTTAATCCATGGAAGATTAGAATCTGGCTGTGGCGGGTTTCAAATAAATAAATAAAACCCTGGCAAACACCAAATTTACCTGCAGCTGGGCATGTCATTTAAAATAAAGGCCGCACCCTTTAACCCACTCCACGGCTCTAAACAGCTGTCTGACCCAAACCCTGTCTGCAGTGATGGTCTGCAATCTCTGCTGGGGGAATGCAGGGTTTAGACATGTCATGTAAGTTTCAGTAATGAAAGGTACTCTGGGCCTTGGGAAATTGACAGCATCGTGATTCTGCCATAGCGTTCTGGAATAACTCCCCCATGTGAATGTTCTCTTCCAAAATAAATTGACTGTTTAGTCTGGATTAGTTACTCTGCTTTGGAAATGGACCAGCTATCCTGGAATTCCAGAATAGAATGTCCCACACTTGAATAGTGATGGCAGAGTAGTTATTCCACTACAGCTATGGCTGGCAGTTCCCCCGTAGACAGAACGCCTGAGTTAAGAACCTCGCTGGAGCCCAAATGTCCCTTGCCCAGAGCTAGTGTGGAATAGCTCTACTTGTACCCCAAATTTTGAGGTTTTCCCCTTCCTCTGGCTTAAGCGCACTTTGCTTGCCACGGGGGCCGTAAGCCAGAGTGGAGAGAGCAGGGAATTCGCAAGCTGTCCCACAGCAGCGATGTGATGTGGCCATGGGAAAAGCTGATCCACTGGCGCCTTTACCAGTGTGGTTTAGTTATGTGGAAGGTGGGGGCATCAGCCTCTTGTTCCACCCTTTCTGTGCCTGCCAGCATCTCAGAAACCTCTCCTAGTGCGTGATTGTGTGGGAGCTCTGCGTCTCTCAGGCAGACGCTGCTGAGCTAGTATTCTCTAGCTATATAACCCAGAGCATGCTGCCCCTGTTGACTGGCGAGTGACTTCCTGTCAGTTAATGACTAATTTTCCAGTTTCTATCAAGTTGCTCGGCTGGGTGAAGAGAGTCAACATTCGTGGAAGAGCTGGCTGCCGTGGCTGATCAACTCATAACAAGATGCTTATTTCTTTGAGGCCGTCACAACGTTATTTCATTGCTCAGGTTTGGAGCCGAGGCTGAACGTTGGTGGGGATGGGCTGTGCTCTTCACCTGTTACACTAGGGATTTGGAAGGAGCAGCCAGTCCAATAACCAGCGCTCAACGTGGTTTGATCCTGAGAGGGGATGTGCTTTACCTGAGGTGGGTGAGAGCGCTGGGGATAAAACCCAAGTCTCCCGATTCCCGATCTAGTGCTAGATGCATTGGGCTGTGCAACCCTAGAGTGAGAGGAACATTCAAACACAAATAAAATCCCTCGGTGGTGGTAATATAGACGTGATCCCAACCTTTACACAAGTGCAAGATGAGGAGGAGCTATGAGCCTTCTTAAGGAATAGCATCTACAGTATTTTCTTTATTTAAGTCTTGAAAAGGCTTCCAAGCAGTCTCAGGTAAATTCTCCACGTTCTTCCAGTCTAAACAGCCCACTCTTCCTAGGAGGGCAGGACTGCAGTTGTGGTTCCCATGGGAACATCTGGAATCACACCCCGAGGTGCTTCAGAAGGCAATGTCTACACTGGGCTTTGGGGACCATGGGAGCAAGCCTACCAGCTCAGGTAGCAGGGCTCATGCGAGAGCCCTTTGAAGTTGTGGCTTGAATTACCACCAGGCTCTGAACCTAAGAACAGCCATGCTGGGTCAGATCAATGGTCCATCTAGCCAGGTATCCTATCTGCCGACAGTGGCCGATGCCAGATGCTTCAGAGAGAATGAATTGAACAGGGCAGTCATTGAGTGATCCATCTCCTGGCATCCAGCCAAACATCTGGCAGTCAGAGGTTTAGAGACACCCAGAGCATGTGTTTGCATCCCTGACCATCTTGGCTAAAAGCCGTAAATGGACCTGTCCTCCATGAACTCGTCTAGTTCTTTTTTGAACCCAGTTATACTTTTGACCTTCATGACACTCGCTCAGCAATGAGTTCCACCGGTTCACTGTGCGCTGTGAGAAGTAGTACTTCCTCTGTTTGTTTTAAACCTGCTGCCTATTACTTCCATCAGGCGACCTCTTATTCTTATGTTACGTAAAGGGGTAAATTACACTTGCTTTCCCCATACGACTAATGATTTTGTAGACCTCTGCTGTATTCTCTCTCACTGTCATCTCCTGTCCAAGCTGAACAGTCCCAGTCTTTTTAATCTATCCTCACAAGCTCGGGGGCTACTTACACAGCGATCTTTAGGGTCTAGCGTGAACCCTGCAAGCCTGAGTCTGTTGACCCAGGCTGAGAGTCTTCCTCCAAAATGCAGTGTAAACATACAAGGGCAGTGGAGGGATGTCCAGGAGCTACCCGGCTGTAGCTCATAGCTGGCGGCTTATCCCCACTACAGGCTGACAGGCAGCTTCCCTGATTCTTCAGTGCACAAACTTCTCAGAACGAGGGGTGGAGCAGAGCTTTGCTTATTGCCTTTGGAGGGTATTTATCACTTAGCCTGGAGGCGATTGCTGGGCTACTGGAAGAGGAATTCTCTTCCAGTCAGTCCCCCACACTCCCCACCCCTTACTTCAGCCCCTGGAGTAGGTGGGGGAAGGGCAGAGGCGCTCATGAAACAGAATGCAGCTGGAGAGATTTAAAGTTCTCTGGCTGTGGTGCTGCTTGGCTGGGTTCCCCTCCTGAGTTTGTGCTCCAGAGAACGTCCAGTACTGGGGCTTCCCCTGACCTTGTACATTTCCTAATGCAATAAGATCTGCCGGTGTGACCTCTATCCCTGTTTCAGGGCCTAGATCCTGGCTGGAGATGGACTCTGATCCAGGAGGTGTGCACCATCTCATGGCTTGGCAGACGTGGCTTTGAGCTTATGGGAGTCTAGACTCCTTGGGGTCCATTCCCAGCTCTGCTGTTGACACAACAAGTCATAGCAATTCCCCATGCCTCAGTTACCCCTGCTGCAAAAGGCACGAGGGGCGGGTAGTGTTGATGTTTACCCATTTTTGTAAAGAACTCTTTGGGTAGAGATGGTCAAATACGTGTCTGCAAAGTGCCTCGCACCAGCGTACTAGGAAACCGGCTCCCCACCCTGAGTAGCAGGCAATGTCTAGCTGAAGGATGGAAGGTGAGACAGTGGCTAGGCTGCAGGACTGAGAGTCGGCAGCCCTGGGTTCTAGTCCCAGTTCTGTCACTGACCTGCTGGGGGATTGAAGGCGAGTCACTGCTTGTTTCCCTTCCCACCCATCTGGTGTGTGTCTTGGCTGTTTCGTTTGTAAGCTCTACGGGGCAGGGACTCTCTCTCCATATGTATGGTGCCCAGAACAGTGGGGCCCTGCTCTAAGTTTCGGCAGCTTCTAGGTGCTACCATAATACAGCTAACGAGGACAGACAAAAAGCGGGTGATGTTTAGCACAGGGTCTTGTTAGTTCTGTGTTCTTTGTTTTGTTACCCTTGGACTAGGCTTTATTGACCTCATGGAAGAATGGGGGCTTGGAGGAAAAGAGCATTGAAGCAATGTGGAGCTGGTCTATTTTTGAGCTAGGCTCTGGGGATTAGTCCACAAAACTTGACCCATCTTCATCTACCTGTTACTGATTTGACTGGGAGATTCTGATCTCCCATTTACTGTGCTGTAACTCCAGAGTTGCTCCGTTGACATAAGTGGAGTGACTCTGGATTAAAGCCAGAGTGACTGAGGCTTTGTCTACACTACGGATGTTACAGCACCAGAACTATGTGGCTGCAAGGCCTTAGTGTAGAATGCTTCCTACAGCAACAGGGCTGTTGCTGTAGGAACTCCACCAGGCAAAGTGTAGACCAGGCCTGAGAGCGGAACCTGACCTTTAGCTCCAAGGCCAGACTTGTTTCTGGTGTTGTTGGGGGTGACTTGGCTCTTCTGAGGAGCAGAATTAGCTTCTTCCTTGGGCATGGTTGATTCTCTTGGACTGCAGAAAACACCTGTGTGTCTGTCAGGCCCCAGATGGATTCCCCTGATGTCGGGTGTTGGCTTATGAGCTCCAGGCTAAAGCAAGAGAACGGATTTCTGTAGGTGAGTAACACATGTGACTCCTTTTCTCCTACCTCTCGCTTAGGAACCCAGCAGGCCAGCTCCTGCTATGTATATTCCAGGCACTGTGTAATCACCTGGCCCAGGAAACAAGTGTGAGATTTCACAAATCATTAGTGGTGCTTACAGCAGAATGAATTTTGCAACTGAAAGAGCCTCTCACAGGCCCCTCCTCCGGGCTCCACTTGCAGAGCTCTGAGCCTGCTGCTGGGTTTGCTTCAGTGCTCTGGATTTAATCATCCAGGTTTAGGTTTAATCTAATCATCCTCAATTAAACCATCTAGGAATGGGTTAGCTGTGGAGATGGGTCTGGAGATGTTTAGGTCCATGCCTGATATCTCTGCTTTGCTGCCCCAAGGAGTCTTGCGTTGATGAGGTGTGTGTGTATTTGTGATTAGTCAATTGGATGACGGATGACGCTGGCCACCGGACTGAGTTTGAGTCTGCTGAAGGGTGCTTGGACCTGGTGTCCAGTGGTGCTAGGCACCCTCAGCCCTCATTGGCTCCCCTTGGAGCGGGGGACACTCAGACATTGGGAACGTTCTTTGGCAACATAGAACTGATCAGCAATTATGCGGTGGAGAGGGGATGGACTAAGAGTCGGGAGACCTGGGTTCTTCTATTCCAAGCTCTGCCACTGACTGTCTGTTTGCTCTCGGGCAAGTGCCGTCCCCTCTGCCTCCATTTCTCTCCTTGCTCTGCGGCTGGGGAGGGGGAGCAGGGGGAAATGGTGCTTCATGAAGCTCCTTGAGATCCTCAGATGGGAGGTGCTAAATGTGACTCCTCATAACCACACGTAGCCTCGTGTAGTAGGTAAATGCAGGGTGGGAAGGGTGGAGTTGCTCTTCCAACTTTCAGGGACAAACACAGCCCCGGGAGAATCTCTGATTCCGGAGCAGTCCTGCGTGAGCCACAGCTCGTTCCACAAATTTAGCCGTTTTAGTCCATCCATGAGCAGCTTTTTTTTTTTTTTTAAACCCTTTCTCTTTTAATAGCTGGGTTTGTGGGTTGCTGTTGACAAATGGGTTCTGTGAGGCTGGTTCAGCCTGTGGGTCCCTCCTCAGCTTGGAGTGGAATGGGGCTGCTAGCTGGATCCACTAACCGTGTGCCCTGCCGGGCCTGCTGCAGCTCTGTGGCTTCTTCCTGCCTTGAACCTCCTGGTCGACTTAGGTTGAGGAGGGCAAGGAATGGGCCCTTCCTCAAACCCGGAGTGAATGCAACCCAACTGCATTTAGGGGTTTCCCTCTGCTGGGGGGTGCGAGCTGTGTGTGTCCAGGCTTCAGAATGAACCTGGGAGTGAGTGAGGCTCTGTTTTGGCAAGTGGGAGAGTGGAACTCCCTAGATCAGGGGTAGGCAACCTATGGCACGGGTGCCAAAGGCGGCACGCGAGCTGATTTTCAGTGGCACTCACACTGCCTGAGTCCTGGCCACTGGTCCAGGGGACTCTAAATTTTAATTTAGTTTTAAATGAAGCTTTTTAAACATTTAAAAAACCTTATTTACTTTATATACAACAATAGTTTAGTTATCTATTATAGACTTATAGAAAGAGACCTTCTGAAAACGTTAAAATGTATTACTGGCACGCGCAACCTTAAATTAGAGTGAATAAAATGAAGACTCGACACAGCACTTCTGAAAGGTTGCCGACACCTGCCGTAGATGGTCTGCACCGGCTCGATCTCTGTTCCACCTACACTGATATGATTGGTTTCAGAGTGGTAGCCGTGTTAGTCTGTATCAGCAAAAAGAACGAGGAGTCCTTGTGGCACCTTAGAGTTAGTTGCTAAGGTGCCACAATACTCCTCGTTCTTTTTACTGATTTGATTGTATTCTATATAGGCAGGCTCGGCAGAATTTGATTTTTTATTTTTCTCTAACTTTGATGGATAAGATCGACGTTTATTTTTAGCAGTTGTTCTATTCACAGTTGCAGGAGATGATCCATTTTTAATTTTTTTTATCCATTTAAATGTTCCCACTTGCAGGATGTTATGGGGGCGGGGGAGTCAGGCAGTAAGGGGAGGGTAGAACAATAATTATTTAAGAAGGATGCCTTCCAACAGTACCTTTAGCAACACGGTAAACAGCTGTCACATGTTGTTTGTTCTTATCCTTCCTCCAGAGGGAGGAGTGCAGGAAGTGGAGTGCCAAATTTTGGTAGTGTTTTCTTATTTTGTATTTGTTAAATAAATATACCTGTTGCTCTGTGTTTCTGTTAGCGAGGGCAAGGTCAAAAAAACGCACTTGGCACTGTGAGCGGAATGTGCTGAGGTTTGGAATGGTCCTTAGGCTGTGTCTCTGCTAGCGTGCTGTTGTAGCGTTGTAGTATACACGCCTCCTGTATGGACGGAAGGGGTTAGCCATCACTGTCATTAAACCACCTCTGCGATTGGAAGAATACTTCCGTCGACCTGTTTACACTGGGGGTTATAGGCCCCTACTTCTACTGGCGCCGGTGGGTGCTTGACCCCCCTAAGATTCTAGCCCCGCTCCAACTCCACCCTTGCCTCCCCCTCATTCCAACCCCTTCCCCAAATCCCTGCCCCGGCCCTGCCTCCTCCCCTGAGCGCCACATTCCTGCTCCTCCCCCCTCCCTCCCAGAGCTTGATACAGCTGTTTGGCGACCATAAGCGCTGGGAGGTAGGCAGAGAAGTGGGGATGCAGTTCTCTCAGAGGAGGAGGTGAGGCAGGGTGCGGAGCTTGGCTGCCAGTGGGTGCAGAGCACCCACTAATTTTTTCCCATCATTGCTCGAGCCCCAGAACACCCACGGAGTCGGTGCCTATGTTGGGGGTAGCATGGTTGCTCCAGTATAGACCAGGCATCAGTTACTGGAGGAGTTCACTCCACAGCCTCAGACCACCCCGGAGAAGGTTCCGTCTCCTGCACGAACATGCTTGATTCTTATTGTCGAGAATTCCATTGTACCAGAGGAGTGGAGTTGTCAGCCACGGTCCTGCAGTGCTAACCAGTCTGTTCATGGCCTGGGCCCAGGGTGGGAAGTGCTTTGAAGATCAGGACTGAGCCCAGTGCAAAGGGGATAGCCAGACTTCTGCTGTATTGTTTCCCCTCCAGTTCTGCTTCTGGCAGTTGCAGGAATGGGGGGAATAGGGAAGTTGCAATTCAACATCTCCCATTTCCCACGGTGCGGAAACTGATGCATGAGGCCACCTGGCTGCTCCCCAAACTCTTCTGGCCACTCCACTGAGAACCACAACCTCTCCTTCTGCTGGCAGCCCGTGCCTGAACTCCCCAGCAGAGGGGAATTAGCCGTAGAACACGTTCTGTCCACCCCTGCCCCCTGCTTAACTGTACGGGAGAGGTGGGTGAGCAGCACCTGGCTGCTGAGCATGGAGGCTGAGGAAGGAGTCTCTTGGGAGGCCTTTGAAGTCACCAGTAAATCTTTGAGTCAGTCCTTTCATCAGCAGCTGTGATGGAGCTCGGAGGCAGAGTGCCGCTTGTGGGAGACACCCACTGATGTGGATAGCTCTGAGTCACAAAGGGTGGCAAGGGTAAGTTTCTTGCCATCAAAGGTAGCTCCTGCCCCTGTGCTGCAAGAGAGTTATTCAGCCGGTAGATGGGCCCACAGTCTCGGCATTTAGGTTCCTAAATCCTACTGGCATCAGTGGGAGTTAGGTGCCTAAATACCTTTGTGGATCTGGTCCAAGGGTGTTTTTCCCTTAAATAGGGTGTGTGAGTCCCGCTGTCACTTAAGTTCACAATGTTTTATCTTTCTCGATCCCCACCATCCTTAAAGATCCCAAAGGGCTTTTCCGGAATCGCCTCACGCCCTGCTAAAATGCAGCTGTTTCCAGGCTGGGACGCAGCTGCTGCTTAGAACAGCACACAGCAAGGCACCAGGAGAGGGAGAGAAGAAGAATGCTGTATTCATTTGAAACTGCAAGCAGGCTCTAGACAGGCAGGAGTGTGGACTCTACCAAGGACATCAGTTAATGATGAGAGTGGTAGCTAGGATTTCTAGCACTATGTATTCTCAAAGCCCTTTACAAACCTAATCCTTGCAATGAGGGATAACAAGTCTCCATTTTACAGATGGTGAAATGAGTGGCCCAAGAGCTAGGACTGCAAGCCAGGGTTCCCTGCTCCCCGTCCTGTGCTCCATCCATTAGACCATGCTGCCTCTGGGTATAACCTCCCTCCGCCCTTGTGACATGTGCCACCAGACCTTTAAAGCACACAAGTGATCGTGGCTTGGGGCTTGTGTCACCTCTGAAAAGTGGCATCTGCTGCAACTTGGGGCATCTGGCCCAGTTCTTGAACCAGCCAGGCCTGTCTTTGCTTAGCCTGTGAGCTCTAGCCGCCAGAGGGGGGAATGGCTGCATGCTACAGCTGGAGCCGTGAAGTTTGAGCTGTTTGGCTTTCTTGACCCGATGAGTTCTGAGCTGCTCAGAATTGGAAGTGGCGGTGTGGATTCCAGTGGGTGTGCAGGAATCTAGCTGCCTGGTTAGGTCCTTGTGTTCTCATCAAGAACAGCATTTTGCTTCCTTTCCTGAGTCACGGGCATGAGTTAAAGAGCCGTGCGGAACCTTTGGTCAGTTACAACAATACCGTGCAAATGCTTCTGTATCCTTCCCGCCATCTTTCTCTGGGCATGGCTAGGGGGGGAGAGAAAGAGCCACCCAAGGAAGCTACAGGTTGGAAGGTTTCATGTGGGGGTGATCCATAACCCTGCTCCACAGTGACCACCAGCAGCAGAAGAACTTTTCCTTTTAACCCTCTCATTCCCAGTGGGATGGGGTGATTGACTGAGGATTCTGAAATGTGAGTCATCCCTGATCTCCTTGGGGCGGGGACTGTGTTTATGTTCTTTGTGCGTGCTGCACCTAGCGCAGTGGGATCCTGGTTCATGACTAGAGCTCCTACGATATACAGCTGATTATTAATTATAAGGATCTCTAATGACTGCAAGGCAGAAACTGCTCACGACTGCAAGAGTTCTATAGGTCCCCTGAAAGAGGTAAAGGGTTGGGGAGGGGATCGTCCTGCCAAGAACAACTGAGCTTCTGGCTGAGTGATGGGAGAAGGGCTTTGGAGCTGATATTTAAGATTTCAGTAGTGCTGGGGTTCTTCATTTTCTTGAAGGGTCAATTATTCCATGCTGTGGATGGAGATTTGCAACTCCTTTCTAGTCATAAGTTCTCCCCAGTCGTCAACCCGTTACCAGACTTCTGAAAGTTGGAAGCACTCATCCCAGTTTTTTCGTCTGGCATCTGTCCGTCCCTCTCGGTCACTCAAGGCGGCTTGAATCCGGTTGGGCTAATTATCTCCTTGACAGCCCTCCCTTGCTGATCTGTATAGACATGCAGATGAGGCTGCAAAAGCTTCCGTAACCCTTTGAGTCCTGCTGCGGTGTGCAGCCAAGAGCAATCGCCTCAAAGATTTGCTTTGCTTTGGGTCTGGACTGGTCTTGTACTTGTCACAGACTCGGACCCTTGAACGCTGTCAGTGATTCTGAGCCTATAACCGCTAACTTGTTACGTGAACTATGGTAATGTCTAGTGTGCCTGATCAATTTTGGCGCCCTGCTCTGTTAGGTGCTGCACAGTCTAAAAAGAAAAGACAGACCAAGGGTGGGAGAAAGGAATTCTTATTTCCATTGAGACAGACCTGCGGCTCAGAGGCAGTTGCCCAGGCTCACCCAGGAAGTGTGTGGCATTTGCCAGTTGGGCTCCAAAAGGCCTGGATCACTTGGTGATTGCCTGTTCTGTTCATTCCCTCTGGGGCACCTGGCATTGGCCACTGTCGGAAGACAGGATATTGGGTTAGATGGACCTTTGGTCTGACCCAGGATGACCATTCTTATGTTCTTTCAAGCAAGATGGTGTCCCTCGCCACTGTTTGCCAGAAGCTGGGAATGAGTGACAGGGCATGGGTCACTTGATGATTCCCTGTTCTGGATACTGAGCTAGATGGACCTTTGGTCTGACCCAGAAAGGCCATTCTCATATTCTGCAAATGTCCAGGGTCTGGTTTTGTGTTGCTCTTCTCCCAGGGTTTACACCAGACAATTAGGCAGCCTTTCACTCTTGATCAGAGGTAGTAGCCCTTTGCACTCCCTTTGGCCTGGCGTTACCGACATGTACCAAGTCTGGGACCTCAGCCGCCCATTTCTGGCATGTAATCTTGTTGAACTCAGCTGCATTCCTCGCAAGAGTAAGCATTTTCAGCCCTAGACAGTTCCCTGCTGCCAGAAAGGGCATGTGTCCAAGCCGTTCAGAACTGGCATTACAGGCTCAGTGATTTAACATGGCCACATAGATGGGGCAAAAACTAGCCTCCTCTGAAACCCCCCCCTCTGCCCACTTCCATTAATTTGCATAAGTAATCGATGTCTTGTTAACAGCTCATTACTGACACTGGAAACGTGGTAAAAACTTCCATTCAACGTTGGGGAATTTTTTACAGGCAAATTATACTGATGGTGAAGGGAGAAACTGACCAGGTTTAAAATTACAGCTTGAAAAACCACAGCCTTGGAAACCCACCGTGTGCTGAGCACTCATTTTTAGACCTGCAAATAAAGCAATCAAGAGGTTAATTCTCCCCCCCCCCCCCCCCGCTCCGCCTCTGATGAAATCTCCCTTTTGCAGGATTTAATTTCATCCCTGAATCTTATTTGTTCTCCTTTTTTCATTGCCACACAAGCGTTTTACCAGTTTTGTGTCTCCTCCTTCGTAAAGCCTTGCCTTAGAATGCCAGATTGCTCCTTTGGCTAGACTGTCCGTGAGAGAAATATATTCTTTCCTATTAACGAGAGGCGATTGCAGGCTTGAACCCCTCTACTGTATTTCTCTCTCTGCTGCTCTGAGCACCTAATCTCTTCCTTGGGCTAACTTGTGTGGGAAAAGATTTACCCTTTCAGGAAGAAAGGGCTTTGAGAGTATCAGAGACTTCAGAGTGGAGGGGTTGAAAGTTCATTATTTGATATCTATAACTAGCACACACAACCCTTTAAAGGAATGTTGTCAAGGTAGAAATAATTGCCAGACAACTAGTTATTGAGTGCCTTGGTGTTTCTTGTTTTGTTTTGCACTCAACTTGAGGTGCCTTTAAAGGGATCTGAATCTTTCTGAAGAACCCAGTAGGTTCTACACATTGGGATCCCTTTAAAGGTATCTGATGCTGGCTGCTTAAAATTGCTAGTCACTCCTAGGGTGACCAGATGTCCTGATATTTGGTGCTTTTTTTTTTTATATAGACTCCTATTACCCCCACCCCCGGTCCCAATTTTTCACACTTGCTGTTTGGTCACCCTAATCACTCCCTCCCTTCCCCAATCTCGGCCAATTTGTTTAAAGTGCAAATCTGTTTGGCCAAGTGGTGCACAAACAGCATCTGATCCCTCATCTGATCTCCCCCCTCCCTTGGTGTGTTGGCGTGAGATCTGCTCTCTCAAATGCCAGGAACAGGTGGCTTTTCATTGTTACTGTCTTTTCTGCCTGCTAGCCCAGTGAGCCAACCTAGCTCTGGGGCCTGGGTTCTCCTCCTGGTGCATCAGCAGCAGTTTGCAGAGCACAGTCATTCCACTTATGGCAGTGCAGCGGAAGAGCTGTGCCTCAGGCCCACTGAACCCATATCACTAGTGACAATATGCGAGCAGGAAAGACATCTGGGAGACATCTTCAAAAGCACCCACATCATTGGGGAGAGGGATAGCTCAGTGGTTTGAGCATTGGCCTGCTAAACCCAGGGTTGTGAGTTCAGCCCTTGAGGGGGCCATTTAGGGATCTGGGGCAAAAAAATCTGTTTGGGGATTGGTCCTGCTTTGAGCAGGGGGTTGGATTACATGACCTCCTGAAGTCTCTTCTAACCCTGATAGTCTTTGACTTAGGTACTTCAATTGCTAAAGTATTTTTGAAAAGTTCACTCCCATCCCCCTCCGCTGGAGTCCAAGAGCCACTGTAAGTTTGCAGAGCTGGCAGCTTGGAGGAACGGGCGACACGCCCTCCAGATCATTTTTACTTGCAAACTGACCTACATTTTGTAGACTGCAGGAACCCACCTTGCCACTGCCACTGAATCGCTTTTCAGAGTAGCTCTGCGCTTTGTGGGCCTAAACTTCCCCAATCTCCTGCACGCACATGCTGCCACTTACCCCCACAGCCAACTGGGTGTAAGTGCTACAGGGGTATAGGAGTAAGGCTACAACTGCGCTCGCAACACTGCAGCCGACGGCAGGCATTTTCCATCTCTGTAGACAAATCCACCTCTCCGAGAGATGGGAACTGGGTCGACGCAAGGATTCTGTCCCACTGTCGGGAGATGCAAACTCCAGCGTGAATCTGTCTCTGTGCCAAAGGCTGTTGGGATTAGAGAGAATCTCATTTAAAGCATTAAGGATAAAAAAAAATTACTAATTTTGTCAGCCCTTCCGGAGCCAGCTGGATGCTATTTCTTTAGGCCTGGGTCTGTTTGCAGGTGCGGAGCAGAAGGGGTACTCAAATGCCCTGCCAAGGCAGCCCTGAATCTGCTGCTTACCAGCTTGCAAGAGCGGTTTGAGTTGCCAGTGTGAAGCTAGCTATGAAATCTCATTGGCTGAGGCTGATGCATCGGAGGGATCTCCGCTGGCCTCTGCCTGCACAGCTGCTGAGGAATCAGCACTTTGCTCTCGCTTTCCTCCGACCTGGCTCTTGGCGGTCTGCTTGGAACTCTAGGGAGTGAGTTTAGAGGGATCGCTGCAGGGGGACATTGGTGTATGGGGCGAAGGAGGGCAGGTCAGTGGTGAGAGCATTAGTTTAGCCATTGGGCGCTAGCCTCATAAAGATGCAGGGTTAATTTCCTGCTCTGCCACAGACTCTTTATATGACCTTGGTCCAAGTCACTTAGTTCCTCTGTTGCCCATTTGCAAAATGGGATATAGCTCTGCCTTCTCTCCTAGGGATAAATACATGAAAGACTGTGAGGTGCTGAGCTACTGTGGTAATGGAGGGGGCCATATCAGGATCATAGTTAGCTAGATTCTTACCTGTCTGCTGAACTCAAGCAGGACCCAAATGAGCCTGTCATCTTGGTTTTCTTGAACTGCCGTGTTGAGGAAGAGGCAGCTTGCTCTCTGCTCTGTTTTGACAGAATGGGCACCTGAGCCAGATGCTGCTGCAGTCCTCAGCTGGGCAGACTCTGGGTACCCCCGTCCCATTGCTTAGATGACGCCTCGCCCCTGGAGTGCTGCATAGGGACTCTTCCTTAGTGGAGAAATCTGGTCCTACCCCCACCGAGTCGCTCCCCACAACTCGCAACTTACTGGGGGTTGATCTGCTTGCAGCTCCCTTGGCATCCCCGCAGGCCTGCACAAGATAGGCCTAGCAGCTCCAGGCAAGGATCGACCTCTCTGCCTCACCGCTAACATCTCCTGCAGCTGTCCTTTGCCTGCGTACACCCCTGCAGAGGGGACCCATCCCCTCACTCTTCTGCCTGCTGAATCCCTCCCTCCATCCTTTACTTGCTGACGTCCTGGCTAATTTAGAATGCTGCTCGCCCACAAATGCAAGTGCTGTTACCATGCCTATAGTGGAAGATACTTCAAATCTAGGCTGTGATGTTATCAGCTAAAATTACTGTACTTTTGCAGCAAGTGTGTGTGGTGGAATAGAATGTGTCGCTCCAGAATAAAATGCAGTGGTATCTTCTTCCTTTTCTTGTTTTTTTTAAACTATATTTGCTTAATTAAATCTCTCTGGATATTAGCAGCAGCCCAGGTCAGTGGAATGAACAAAAGCATCTGAATGCCTTTCTGTGGTTTGAGCCTTTTGTGCTAATGCGGTTCATTGGGCAGATTCCCAGAGCCAAGTGGCTAGTGAAGATCTTTGCTTGGAGGAGCGGGGCGGCATATATAGGGTGAATATGTGACCTTTGCCTCTCTTGTTTGCATAGGGACACGGGGATTGCCATTTTTGGATCAGACCTTGGTCCAGCTAGTCCAATGTCCTGTCTCTGATGTTGGCCCAGCACCAGATGCTTCATAGGAAAGGTGCAAGAGACCCTCTCCTCTCCCAGGAGGCAGATGGGTAAACTTGCCTTCCCTGAGGCTCCTCCCAATCCCCAGCAGAGATTTGGTTTAACCCTGAAGCATGTGGTTTGACTCTGTTAGCACTAACCATTCTAACTGTGGATATTCTCGTTATCCAGACAAACATCCAGTCCCTCTTTGAATTTTGCTAAATCCTTGGCCTTCGTGATGTCCTGTGGCAGTGAGTTCCACAGGCTAATTTCACAGAGTGAAAACTAATTTTTTCGTTTTTCCAGTATGAACTGGGCACCTTTTAAGTTTTGTTGAATAAATTGCCTTGTTCTTTTGTGTACTTTTCTCATGTCCCCTCTGGCTGATGGTGATCTGGGTGCTGCTTGAACTGCAAAGAGACTGTGTCCCTTGGTATTTTCCTTGATGATGATCATGTCTCCTCTTATTCATTTCCTGCAAACCATCCCAGTTGTTTCATTCTCTCTTCCTATGAGAGTTTTCCTAGGATCCTCCGGGTGGATGTGAGTTTCACAGTTGGCTCAAGACTGGTCCCAAGGAGGATTGTGGGGGGCTGATAGCACAGAGGTAGCTTGTACACAAAGCTGGGATGAGGGATGGGAACCCAGTGGCTGGACAATGTGCTACTAGTGCTGACTGAAGCTACCCCGGGTGGCTGGCAGCTGGAATGTAGCAACACTGCTGGCAAGGGATGGGAAGCTGATTCTGAGCCTGGTTATTGATGTAAACACCGCTGATTTAGACAGTGCTACTTAGGATTTATGTTTAACCTGCTTGAGCTCTGAATCTGGCCCACGCATTCTTACTCTGGATTGACACCACCTAGCTGTTTGGGGTCTGAAGCTGGCTGTCTGACTCTTGCGTTGCTCGCAGATGGGGTGGATGGACGGTTTAATCAGCGGTGGTTTATAGCTCTGCGTGTAAAACAAGGAGCACTGCAGAAACGAATTGTGGCCCTGGAGATTGGCTTCCGACCCACCCAACTGCCCTGCTGCAGCTGTGGTGACGGGAATCACACACAGTCAGATGTTGGGATGATGCCTTCCTGTGCAGTGTCCCCTGCTGGCTGCCTTCAAAGATGGGCCCCCACCCTAGATAGGCCATTTCTTCAGCTGTGGCAGGACAGTTAATCAGTATCTCTGACCTCCGTATATAGATTAAGCTTGATATAAGCGGCTCTGTTCAGACCTCTGCCTACAGAGAACCATTTGCCTTGGCTGAGATGGAGGCAAAGATGGAGAGCATGGTCTCATGCCCCGGATACTAATATGGCGGGGTGGGAGAGTGCTGCCCCCACCAAGTGTTTGTCCTGTGGGGCTGGGTTGTGCTGTCAGGAGCCTCTCTGCCTGGGCTTGGTGCTGCATTGTTATGCCATGTCATTGTGAATTGATGCAACCCCCACGGCAAGTTGCACAACGCTGGTTGTGCAATGTTACAACACCCAAATAATATAAACCATAGACAGCTTTCGCTCACAGATATCCCAAGCACTTTATGGGTGTTCACCCCACAGGCCTTGCAACCATGAGTCAGTATAGGCACAGACCGGGGGTGAGGGGGAGTGATTTGAGCAAGGGTCACCCACCAAGTCAGTGGCAGAGCTTGGAATATGACCAGGAATCCTGGCTCCCTTCCTCCTGCTCTACCCACGGTCACACACTGCTTTTTGGTGAACTGCGTGTGACACACCTTTGGATTCTGGGATCGAGGCTGAGCTGACTGCAGTGCTATGGAGGAATTCCCTCTGCTTCCAAAACACAGGCCTGCTGCTGTCCTTGGTCCATCCATGAGATGCTGTCTGCTGCAGGGGAATGTGTTCAGTGACTGGCCCACTGTTTGAAGAACCAATAATGAGATAGCACCTCTGTCTTGCTTCCTTTACCTTCTCAGGGGGGAGATGCAGCAATTCTCTGCCCCGACAGTGCTACAGGGGACAAGAACACTGAATGCAAGGGCAACTACTGGGGAGTTTCAGGGAGCTGAGTGTACTGGCCCCAGCTGGACGCTATGCTGTGGGAAACCTTGCTGGTAGAGGAAGGCTGTGTGTAGTTAGGGTGCCCAGCTGTCAGTTGGAAGACCTGGGTTCTAGCCCCGGTTCTGCAGCCAATCTAGGGCAAGTCACTTCCTCTGTCTGTGGCTCTGTGAAAAGCGTGATCAGAGTGGAGGGCTTGAGAAAGGTGCCATGGGGTCTGTAATGAGCCTGCCGGGGCATCCCCATGTTAGCCTGTGGCCGTCACAGGGCTCTCCGCGAGCACAGCCCCTCCTGCAGCCAGCATCAGGCTGTGATACAGAGGGAAGAATGCCTCCTGCTGAATCCCACCCTGCCACCTGCTGCACCTGGCTACTCCCGGGAAAGTTTCCCCATCCAAGCGCTGATCCTGTTGGACATAATTGAGCCCAGCCAGAGGAGGGATATGGCCATGTGAGAAGCTGGATGCTGTGAGAGAGAATGCTGAGTTGCCACTTGAGCATATGGGGCAAAGGGGTTTAAAAGTTAAACATTTGTAGCTAGCCCTCTTGCTTATGATGAGCCAAGGCGGTCCCTTCGATCTGGCATACCCAGAACTTTGGGGGAAGTTCTGCCCATGGTCCACGCTATCTACATGAGTGCAGCCACTCAAGCGCCATATATGTCCCTCTGTCCCTTCATGTGTCCATGACCCTGGACCTCCAAGGAGCAACCAGTCTTGCATGCCACATAGGGCAGGCTTGCTGGTGCTGAGCGCGAGTGGTACCTGCAGCCCTGCCCAGGTACAATAGGCTGAAACATTTGCCTGCTTTGCAGAAGCCCTGTGTTCTTTCAGAGAGGGTAAAGCTTGTGCCAGCTGTAATGGAGCTTTAGGAGCTGAAGAGGGGACATTAGTCAATGCATGCTCTTTCTTTGCCTCTCATTCCAAAGGGAGAGAGGGCTTTTCAGCTGCGGGCATATTGTGAACCGTTGCTAGAGAAAGGAAATAGCTTTCTGTTTGTGATGTCATTATTGATGGGGGGGGAGGGTGAAGCTCTGCCCCCAAGATACAGTGCCCACTGACCCATTCACTTCCATCCATTTTCACTGTTATTGCCCTAGAGCCTTTCTCATTCTAATGAGAGCCTCCAGAGAGGCTAGTTAATGGTAAACTCCCTGGTCAGCACTCAAATCCCTTGGGAACACAGAGGGCCGTGCAGCTGGCCAAGGAGGAACCTAAGATTGCCACAGTGGCTCAGACCTGTGTTCACCTGTTACTGGTGTCTTGTCTCTGACAGGGGCCAGCACCAGCTGTTTCAGAGAAAGGTGCAAGAGATCCTGCACCAGGCACTGAAGGGATAGCCTGCCTGTAGGGAAGGTTCTTCCTGACCCCTAGTAGTTAGAACTTGGTTTATGCCCTGAGACATGGGGGTTTATAGCCCTTCCAGATTAGTTGGTTCTGTTTAATCCATGCTGTTGCAACTGAGGATGCTCTTGTCATCCATATAAATGCCCAGTCCTTTTAAGGACCCTGTTAAGCTCTTGCCCTCCGTAAGCTCATGTGGCATTGAGTTCCAGAGGTGTACTAGGCAATGTTTGCATGGATCCTGGTCCTTTTAAAATGAACGGGTTTTCAGTGCACGTGGCTCAATGGAGGGGTAGATTTTCCATCCAAGCAAGAACTGCTTATCCTTTAGTCTGATCAGTTCTGACCTGGGAGGGGCAGAGATCTTTGCTCTTAGCTTACATTCAGGCACTCAGTGCAGGCAGAGGGGGAAATGCAGTTTGGAGAGTCTTGAAACATGCCTGGCCTTCCCCTGTAATAAAGGCAAGGGATAACCTTCTTGGGGTGAGACCAAATCATCAGTGGTTAGAGACAAACCTTTGGTACCAACACCCCCGAAATTTTGGCAAAGCAGGGGTATGACAGATTCCAGATCTGAATTTCACAGCATTCTCCTAACCCTATAATAGACTGTTCTGAACCCCTTAGATCCTCATGCCGTCAAATATAGAGGCACTTGCAATCCTTATTTTGCTCCATGTCTTCAGGGTCCTCTTATGTTGTAGGGTCTCAGGTGCACTGTGTCATGCAAAGCAAAGTGGCCGCTAGCAGATATGTGATATTATTTAAATTACCATAGTACTTAGGAGTCGCAGTTATGGACCAGAGCCCCAGTGTTCTTCTTCGAGTGATTGCTCATACCCATTCCAGTTAGGTGTGTGCGCCGCGCGTGCACATTCGTCGGAAAACTTTTACCCTAGCAACTCAGTGGGCCAGCAGGTCGCCCCATAGAGTGGCGCCATCATGGTGCTCGATATATACCCCTGCCGGCCCACCCGCTCCTCAGTTCCTTCTTACCGCCCGTGTTGGTCGTTGGAACAGTGGAGCGCGGCTTAGCTGACCTCCACTTCCCTAGCTACTCGTAGTTCTCATATATAGTTATGCAGTTATAATCCTTTTATATATATATTTGTATAGTTATACGTTTTTTCTTTGCTAACATAGTTAGTTTAGTAATAGTTAGCGGGGTTCAGGAAGTAGCCCCTTCCATGAACCTGGTGCCGGAGCCCATGCACGGCTCACCGGGTTTTAAAATGGGCTCGACCTGCCAGAAGCCGATGCCGAAGGGAGATCCACACGACTCCTGTTTGAAGTGCCTCAGGGAATCACACTTGACAGCTAAGTGCCCCATTTGCAAGGCTTTTAAGCCGAGAACAAAAAGGAGCGGGACTTTCACTTACCCCTCCACCTTTGGTGCCGAGCGATGATCAAGCGGCTGGCAGAAGAGCCTCCTCAGCACCGGACCCCGCCGGTACTGCCAAGGCCTTTCGGCACTGGCCGTCGCCAGCACCAAAGTCGACTCAGCACCACTCCCTTCCTCCGAGGTCGAGAGAGCCTACGATTCCTGCTGGTGCCTAACGGCTCCCCGGCACGCGCCGTGGCTGAGCCCCCTGCTCCTGCTGCTTCTGTGCCACCTGCATCGCAGCCAGAGAGCTCGTCTAAGTCGGATTGCCCGGCACCGACACCTGCAGAGGCACCGATGACATTGGCACCGTCGATTCCAGTCCCCCAGGGCCATTGAATCCAGTGCCTGACAGCTCCCCGGCATGCGCTGTGGTAGAGCTTACTGCTCCCGCTGCTTCTGTGCCAACTGCACCGCAGCCAGAGAGCTCGTCTAAGTCGGATCGCCTGGCACCGACACCTGCTGAGGCACTGACGACGTCAGCACCGTCGATCCCGGCCCCACAAGGGCCGTCGAATCCGGTGCCTGACGGCTCCCCGGCACGCGCCGTGGTTGAGCTTACTGCTCCTGCTGCTTCCGTGCCAACTGCACCGCAGCCAGAGAGCTCGTCTAAGTCGGATCGCCCGGCACCGACACCTCTGAGGCACGGACAACGTCGGCACCGTCGATTCCAGTCCCACAAGGGCCGTCGAATCCGGTGCCTGTCGGCTCCCCGGCACGCGCCGTGGTTGAGCTTATTGCTCCTGCTGCTTCCGTGCCGACGGCACCGCAGCCAGAGAGCTCGTCTAAGTCGGATTGCCTGGCACTGACACCTACCGAAGCTCTGACGACCTCGGTACCGTTGATCCCGGTCCCATGAGGGCTGTCAAATCCTGTGCCTGACAGCTCCCCAGTATGCACTGTGGTTGAGCCTGCTGTTCCCTCCACGCCGGAGACATTACCAACGGCGAGGGATCTCATTGCCATGACAGAGTCGATGCTGCCTGACCCCGGCACCGCCGGTGCGGGTAATACAGTCTCTTCATATGACCGTCCTCTGTCAGCACAGCAGAGCGGCACCGTTCATGATCACGGTCCCGCAGACACTCCAGGTCCCGTCGGCACACCCGACACCACTTGCAGTCCTGGTGCTGTTTTCCTCATCGGTACTGGTCGCACTCGCCGCACCGGTCGGTATCCCATTCGCCGACCCGCTATCGGCACCGTCCGACTCCCGGCACCGCGACAGGTACCTTGACTCCTGTAGCCTCTCCCCGAGCCTCGAGATCTCGGTCGACCTCCCGGCACCGTTCTGGTTGCAGGTCTGGATCTCGTTCCAGGTACCGGTACGCCTCCCGGTGCCGGTCCCTGGTGTCGAGTTGGGCAAGGTCCGATAGAGTCAGAGACTCTGCCTGTGCCTTCTTTTAGTACCTCCATGGCCATCCAGACACGCATCCGTGTCATCCCACATGCGCAGATCTTATGCTCAGGACCACGATTCTGATACGCCCCCCGACAACCTGAGGTGGAGGAGGTCCCAGAGGTAGAGGACCCGGTATAGGGCCCTCTAAGGGGTACGACTACTCGACTGTCCGCTCTCCTCTCTGCTCACTAGTCTTTCAGTCTGTTAAGGAGAGGTATTGGCATGGCCAGTGGGCGCCAGCCCCGAAACCGAAAGAGGCTTGGCGAATGAACCTGCTTGGCCGCTAGGTGTACTCTGCAGAGGCCCTGCAGCTCTGGGTAGCAAAGCAACAAGCCTTGCTTAGCCGCTATAATTATAGCACCTGGGTGAAGGTAGTTTAGTTTATGGAGTTTCTCCCTCAAAACTCCCGCCAAGGGTTCGCTGCCGTCTTGGAGGACGGGGGGAAAAAGGTACCCAGAGCGTCCCTCCAGGCCTCGTTGGACGCAGCAGACTCAGCAGCCAGGACTCTGGCCTTTGGTGTCGCCATGAGGTGCATCTCATGGCTTCAGGTTTCAAACCTCCGGCCGGAGCTGCAGTATGCCATTCAGGATTTACCCTTTGTTGGTAAAGGCCTCTTCGCGGCAAAGACAGCCCCAGGCTGCGAAGCCTGATGGACAATAGGGTCCTAATGCGCTCTCTCAGCATGCATATGCCAGCGACCAAACGCAGGCCTTTCTGTCCCCAGCCGCCATACTCTGTGCCTAGCCAGAGACAGGACTTTGGCAAACGGCGAGGCCAAGGTGGTCGCAGACGAACGTCAGGACCCCTAAGAGCCAAGGTCAAGGTCCCTCGCAATTACCACTGGGACCAAAGACGAACCTTCCAAGGTGCGCCTGAGGGCAGTGTACCAGTCACAGGCCGGGATCCCAATCCCGCTTTCTCCTGGCGTGGCCCCAGTTAATTTCAGATCGCTGGGTCCTGCACACGGTGGAGCATAGGTACCACCTCTAATTTGTTCCAGCCCTGTCCCCCTTCAGGGACCCCTCTCACGAGCAATTCCTCGTACAAGAGGTGCAGACGCCAACTGACGAAAGGGGCAAGGGGGTTTACTCCTGTTATGCCCTAGTCCCCCACTCGAACGGAGGTCTCAGACCTTCCTAGTCCTGCACGGACTCAACCGGTTTAGGATAAGGTTGATGTTCCGCATGGTATCCCTGGGAACCATTATTCCATCCTTGCCTTCTGGGGGCTACTATGCCGCCCTCGATATGAAGGACGCGTACTTTCGCAACGCCATCTTCCCTCCGCACAGGAGATACCTCTGCTTTCTAGCCAACCGTCAGTACTTCTGGTTTACGGCCATAGTCACCGCCTACCTTCGCTGATGTCGGATATGCGTTTTTCCGTATCTGGACGATTCGCTTATCCGAGGAGACTCCGAGACACAAACCACTCAGCACGTGGGCATCGTCACAGTCTTATTCACAGGTCTAGGCCTGATGATTACTATAGAGCAATCCACTCTGGTTCCCACGCAGAGGTTGGACTTCCTAGGGGCTATCCTGGTCTCCTACCTAGCCGGAGCCTGCTTATCACAACTGCGGTTTTAGGCGATGGCAACAATCATCCGAGGTCTGCAGGCTTTCCCAACGACCTCTGCTCGTACTTGTCTCAGTCTCCTGGGTCCATGGCTGCCTGCAAGTTTATAACCAAACACGCCAAGCTCTGCGTCCGTCCTCTCCAAGTCCGGCTCACCTCGGTGTACCACCCGGACAGGGAGCCAATGGTCATGGTAGTCACCGTTCCCTCGAGCACCTTAGGCTCCCTAGAGTGGTGGCTAACTCCCTCCCTGGTGTGGGCAGGGATGCGGTTCCATCCGCCCCAGCCCTCACTGCCCCTGATGACGGACGCGTCATCTCTCTGCTCGAGTGCTCATGGTCACCTCCGAGCTTAAGGCCTTTGGTCTTCTCGGGAGCTGGCATTCCACATCAGTGCCCCAAAAATGAGAGTAGTCCGCCTGGCGTGCCAGGGGTTCCAGCAGCAGCTGCGAGGCCGTGGTATCTCGGTGTTTACAGCCAACACAACGGCCATGTGCTTCATAAATAACCAGGGAGGGACATGGTCCTCCCCCCTTTTGTCAGGAGGCCATCCATTTCCGGGACTTTTGCATGGCCCACTCGATGGAGCTGGTGACGTCCTTTCTCCCAGGCGTTCGGAACGTCTTGGCGCTTTGACTCAGCAGGTCTTTCCTGTCTTACGAGTGATCACTCTGCCCCATGTGAGGCGTTCTGCTTTCCAGAAGTGGAGATGTTTTCTCACATAGACCTGTTCGCTCACCGCGAGAGCAGAAAATGCCAGATGTTCTGCTCCTTCCAAGGTCTCTCCTCGGGATTGATCTTGGACGCATTCCTGATGCCATGGAAAGGCCAACTCCTTTATGCCTTCCCACTGTTCCCACTGGTTCATTAGGTCCTGCTCAAACTCCGCAGGGGCAGAGCGCGCATCATCATGATCACTCCAGAGTGGTCCAGGCAGCACTGATATACCACGTTGCTCGGCCTGTCAATAACCGACCCAATTACCCTGCCACCCCACCCAGACCTCATCACTCAGGGCAACGACAAGCTTCGTCACCCGGACCTGCAGCCTCTTCGCCTCACGGTGTGGCTGCTGCGTAACTGAGCCGGGGTGACAGGAAGCCTTCCACCTGGTCAAGATACTGGGCCGAGTGGAAGCGTTTCTTCTACAGCTGCAATACGCTCGATCTTGCTCCTACTGAGGTCTCGATCCCCTCTATTTGGCCTGCCTCTGGCCTTCAGCGGCAGGACCTGGCGGTAACATCGCTGAGGGTACACTCGGCAGCCATCTCTACCTTCCAGCCAGGCTAAGGTGGACGTTCCGTGTTCTCACACTGTATGGGTTCGAGGTCCCTCAAGGGCTTGGAGCGCTTGCACCCTCGGGTGCGCCGCCCAACCCCAACCTGGGACCTCAACCTAGTTTTAACCAGACTTATGTCTCCCCCATTCGAGCCGTTCGCGACCGGCCCTCTGCTATACCTGTCTTGGATGACAACTTTCCTCGTAGCTGTTACATCGGCCAGACAGGTCTCCGAGCTTAGAGCTCTTACGGTGGTTCCGCCGTACACTAGGTTTCACAAAGACAAGGTGCAGTTATGACCGCACCTGGCTTTCCTCCCTAAGGTGGTTTCGGCCTTTCATGTTACCCACAGCTCAACGCAATGGGCGCAACCATTGCACTCCCTGGACATCTGTGGAGTGCTCGCATTTATATTGCGCTGACAGAACCATTTCGTAAGGTGCCCCAGCTCTGTCACGGTAGCAGACCAAAGGGAGGGCTTGCTTGTTTTCCTCTCAGAGGATCTCATCTTGGGTGATGGCGTACATCCGCACTTGTTATGATTTGGCTCATATTTCCCCAAGCCACATCACCGTGCATTCTACCAGGGCTCAGGCTTCATCTGCCGCCTTGCTGGCTCGTGTTCCTACCCACGAGATCTGTCGCGCAGCTCCACTGGTCCTCAGTCCATACCTTTGCTTCGCAGTATGCCCTGGTTCAACAGTCAAGAGATGCTGTAGCCTCTGGCTCAGTAGTTTTCATTCTGCTCAGACCCCACCGCCTACGTAAGGCTTGGGATTCACCTAACTGGAATGGATATGAGCAATCACTCGAAGAAGAAAAGACGGTTACTCACCTTTGTAACTGTTGTTCTTCGAGATGTGTTGCTCATATCCATTCCGCACCCGCCCTCCTTCCCCACTGTTGGAGTAGCCGGCAAGAAGGAACTGAGGAGCGGGTGGGCCGGCAGGGGTATATATCGAGCACCATGACAGCGCCACTCTAGGGGGCGACCTGCCGGCCCACTGAGTTGCTAGGGTAAAAGTTTTCTGACGAATGTGCACGCGCGGCGCACACACCTAACTGGAATGGATATGAGCAACACATCTCGAAGAACAACAGTTACAAAGGTGAGTAACCGTCTTTTCCAGGTGCTGTACAAACACACCCCCTCTAACTATAATAGATTTGCCTTTATAGACGTGCAGACTCACTCCTGCAGCGCCTGCTGCTGGTCTCTCAGGGAATGAGCTCATTCCAGCTCCGGAGTTCCCTCTGCAGGCCAGTGATCCACCTGTCCTCTGGCCCCCGTGTCCCTCCCGGACCTGGTGCCCTTTTACATGGGGTGCTGCCCTCTGGCAGTAACCCCTCAGTCTTAGGGTCTCCCCTCACTGGGGAACCCCCACTCACTATTCTCACCTCATCTCAATATACGGCTACTGCCAGTCATTGTCTAGCCCTGGGGCAGACTGCAGTATCAGCCACTCATCACTGGCAAGGAGGGTTTGGACCTGCTGCCCAGGCCTACCCCGGGGCTGCCCTCTGCAATCCTCAGTACCTTTTAGCCCAGTGCTGGACAGCATCCTGGGGCTTTCCAGATTGGAGCGCCCCAGCTCCTCTGCCCTTGCCCCAGCCCTGCTCCACTCAGGTACCCTATGTCTAGCTCCCTGCAGCCAAGCCCATCTCCCTCTACAGGCAGAGGGAAACTCACTGTCTGCCCCTGGCTTCTCTGCCTTTACAGGGCCAGCAGAGTCTGTTTGGGGCGTGGGCCCAACTGCAGTCACTTCCCCCAATCAGCCCAGCCTAAAAGCTGCTTTCTCCAGCCACAGCCCCCTCCCCGGGCTGTTTTTACCCCTTCAGGGTGGGAGCGGGCTTCCGCCCGCCCAGTTCCCAGAAACCCAATAGATACAGCCTCCCATTTGGTTCAATTGGAATTGCAACTGCATGTGCAAAAGATACATATAAGGTTGTGTTCTGTTGACTGCAGATGGTATTGCTGCAGAGTTCAACCTGAAACTAATTCCTTCAGCTCTATCAAGGACGATACAAGCCTGGGCAAATATTATGAGTCTGGGCATGTTGTTTTTGCCTATGCATTTTTTTAATACAATGCAATGTATTTAACATCTGTTGTTTATACAGAACCACCAGTGCACAGAATTACTTAGGCACAGTGGGTAGGAACAATACAGCATTCTCTGAATCGGGCATTACGTTGATGCATGCAAATGCACACAAAATAGGTGCTGTCCGGGTGCTCCTAGGAAGTTCCCACTGCAGCCTTCTGCCTGGATGTGGGCCCAGAACCAATCCCCCTGACCCAAACACCCACAGACCTTGCATCTAGATCTGAGCTGGTAATAGTCGGCCTCCATGCCTATAACACATGGAACTAGCACCCACTATCCGGACTTCCCAGTGCTTTGAGGAAGATCTGCAGTCACCCTTGTAGGCTCTGCCCTCTCTTGTTTGGAGACCTGCTGTGGTTAGCGTGGTGGTTGGGGCTGTGTCCCCAGCATGCTTGACTCAGCCTGTCTGCTTCTGCTCCGCCCGCCAAAGCTCTGAGCCAAATGCTGCAGAAATGGCAGCTTTTAATGAAAACACTTTGACTTCCCATGTGGTTTTGATCTCCATGCATAAACCCTCCTCAGGTTCCTGGCCAGCTCTGGGCTGACATCTGTGTCAGTAGTGGCACCTAAAAAGTTTTGTGTGGCTTTTGAGGGTTTGAGTGATGAAACTTTCACCAAGCCCTTGCCTGAATTCAATCCTTGTGCGTGTCCGGAGGTGTGAGACTAATAACGCTCCGCGCTTATTGCCTCTTTTGGTCTGAACTGTTCCAAGAACTTTACAAAGGTGAGTCAGTATTACAGATGAGGAGACTGAGGCACAGGGAGAGAAGATGACTTGTGCAGCAAATCCAATGGCTGAGCTGAGGGAGGAACTCAGATCCTAGGACTCGTATGCTGGGGCAGCGAACAGTGCTCCGTGTAGGGTGAAATGTATCTTAGTGTGCCCCTTCTGGAGATGAGTGGCTCTTCCATCGTGTTACCAGATCTGCTCAGTTTCAAGCTGACTTGTATTATGGTCGTTTCCTAACCAAAATCAGGGCCCTGTTGCGCTGGACACGGCAGAGACCCTGGGTAGGAGACTGTTCTGCCTGGAAGAGGCAGCACTCTAAAAGACAAAACAGACAGAAGGTGGGGGAAAGGAGGTGTCCTTGTCCACATTTTACAGGTGGGGACCTGAAATCCAGAGAGATTAAGGGCTTGTCTGCAGCAGTGCAGCTGTGCCACTGTAGTGCTTAGTCAGGGGCGGCTCCAGGCACCAGCACGCTACATGTGTGCTTGGGGCGGCAAGCCACGGGGGGCACTCTGCTGGTCGCCGTGAGGGCGGCAGGCAGGTTGCCTTTGGCGGCTTGCCTGCGGAGGGTCCGCTGGTCCCGCGGCTTCGGCGGACCTCCTGCAGGCGTGCCGCCGAATCCGCAGGACCAGGGACCTCCCGCAGGCAAACCGCCAAGGGCAGCCTACCTGCAGTGCTTGGGGCGGCAAAATACCTAGAGCTACCCCTGTGCTTAGTGAGGAAGTTACCTTTACCGATGGGAGAGCTTTTCCCGTTGCCGTAGATACTCCACCTCCCTGAGAGGCAGCGGTCAGAGCACTGGGGCCACGTGTGTTAAGTGTCGCTCAGCTACGGCGTTATTCCGAAAGAAGCTGGTAGTGCAGACCAAGCCTAAGCGACTTGCCCAAGGAAGCTGAGCCTCTGGTGTCCTGATTCCCAGACCAGTGTCTTGGCTGCCAAGCTGGCCTCCCTCCCTGGGAAGGGTGATTTAAAGGCCCGCTCTGGGTGCCCTCACTTGTAGGAATCTGTTCTGCAGGCGTTGGCTGGATGGGTTGTGTGCACTGTGGGGAGTGACTCTGGTGATAGGAGCTGGTGGCTGACTAAAACGAACCCTGTGGGAGAGGGTGGTTTGGGGGACTCCTTTTCCCCAGGGCCCCATGCATGTTAGGATGCAGAGTGTCTTGGGGGGCCGGTGAAGCAGAGCCCCAGTCGCCACAAAATTCAGTGGAACTAAAAACACCTGTGCTGGCTCAGTGCCCTTTTCTGTTCTTTATGTGACTGGGCATGAGCCGGAACTGTGTGGTGCCCAGGCCAGCCGATCTCTCGCCCATGCTCTGATGGCTTCACGCTGCTGCAATGTCGCACTTACATGGGGTCTTTTATCTTTGGCTTCTCGAAGCCCTTTACTAGGCCCACGATTAATATCTCTGACCTTCCTTTGTGTGAGTCTTGGGACGACCTTAGTCTGTTCAAAGACATCTGCAGCTTAAATCTGAGCCTAGGGTTGCTGTCTGTAGTAGTAAATTGTCGACAGTGAGTGCTGTCTCCCCCTTTGCTCGAGGCATGGTAGACAGGGAGTGGCTCTGAAGGAGGAGGGGTTAGTAGACCCACTTCCCTCCCAAACTCGTGAGTTGTATCCGCAGCTCGGGGAGGGAAGTGTATCTACCAGTTAGTGCAGGGGGCTAGGCTGCAGCAGTCCTGGATTCTACTCCTGGAATGGAAGAGGTACTAGGGCAGGGGTCGGCAACCTTTCAGAAGTGGTGCGCTGAGTCTTCATTTATTCACTTGAATTTAAGATTTTGCATGCCAGTAATACATTTTAACGTTTTTAGAAGGTCTCTTTTTATGTCTATTATATATTACTAAACTAGTGTTGTATGTAAAGTAAATAAGGTTTTTAAAATGTTTAAGAAGCTTCATTTAAAATTAAATTAAAATGCAGAGCCCCCGGACCGGTGGCCAGGACTGGGGCAGTGTGAGTGCCACTGAAAATCAGCTCAGGTTTGCCTACCCCTGTACTAGGGTGTTATGGTGGAAGAGGGGACACAGAGTCAGGACTTCGGGGTTCTGTCCCTCCCGCTCTAACCACTGGAACCCCTCCCATCCCAAAGCTGAGAATAGTACCCAGGAGTCCTAACTCTCAGCTGCCCTATGCTAAACCCCAGAAAACGCTCTTGATAACCAGCTCTCTGGAGTGCAGGGAACAGATAATACCCTGTTGAAGGCTGACATTTCTAATGTAAAGGGCCCTTCATCCTAAACTCTCAGCTTGTCATCAGACTTCACAAGGCTACAGGGATGGCGTCAGTTACCAGCAAAATGTAGCCACCCACTTACTGGGGCAGTGCGGTCTAGCACTTAGAGCAGATGACTGGTTCAGGACTCCTGGATTCTACTCCTGACTCTGTAGTGGTATCTAGTGATTAGCGTGAGGGGGACTGGGAGTTAGGTCTCCTGGTTTCTGTTCCTAGTTATGCCACTCACCTTCCTACTCAGGCAAAGTCACTTCTCTGTGCGTCAGTTTTCCTCATCTGTTGGGTCTATTGTAAAGCGAAGTGTTTATCAAGTGCTTTGAGACTGTTCAGTGGACTTATTCTCCTGGTTCGTTGCCTGCTATCATATTGGCCACGGGACAGAAGTGAAGACTAAAGTCTCTACTTCATCTGTTTTCAACTTCCCAGCTCACCCAGGGAAAATCCCCTCTGTTCCAGAAACAGCTGCGCGTTCTCTCCAGGCTCAGAACTATTCAGTGCCTCTGCTTCTTCCTCTGTTTGGCTCGCTGTAAAATGATGATGTTCCAGAAACCTATCGTTTCTAATGGTAGCAGTGAAGGGAGTGGAGGATTTCCACAAACTGATGTTCACTGGTGGTGTTGGCGTACTGTCGAATGGAGAAAATACAAGCCCAGGGTTATCAGCGAATGGCCTGCAGAGCCTTACAGCGCTCCTCAGACATTTGTAGATTAAGCCTGCAAGGGACCATTAGAGCATCTAGTCTGGCCGTCTAGATAACACAGGCCACACCTGGTTATCGCTGTACTGAGCCCAGTAACTTGTGCTTAGCTAAAGCAAACCCTCTAATAAGGCACCGAGGCTTAAGACGGACAATCCATCACTTCCCTTGGTAGAGTGTTCCACTGTTAGAAATTGTGCCTTATTTCTAATTTGGCTGGCTTCCATTTCCAGCCACTGCTGCTTGTTTTGCCTTTCTCTTTTACATTAAAGAGCCCTTTAACACTTAGTATTTTTTTTTGCCAACTGAGGTACTTATACACCGTAAGTCACCCTTGATCATCTTCTTTATTAGCTAAACAGATTGGGCTCTCCGAGTCTCCCACTGTAGGGCATTTTCTCCAGTCATCAGATCATTTTTGTGGCTCTTCTCTGCACCCTTTCCAGTTTTCCAACTTCCTTTTGAAAATGTGGCCCCTGGAACTTTTCACAGTTTGCCAGTATTGCTCAATGGTTTGAAGCCAGTCAGGGTGGCCGGCGGGAGGAATATGTTCCCAGCAGAGGCCTGTGTGAAATGAATTTGATGGGTCAAGTTTCATCCAGATTCCAAGGACTGAGTGAGAGCCGTGGACACTAAACTCCTTTTGTGATCTTGGGGTCAGAGGTGAGGCTTATTGGCTGGCCAGGCTGCAAGAATCTTACACACACACACTCCTGCACGACTGCCTGGGAGGTACCAGTTCTGTTGATATTCAGGGACGACTGAGTTTCCAGGACAGTTGATCTTGTAAATTTCATGAGCGCAAAATTCCTATCCAGTTACATTTGTTTTTGTTTTTTAAACCCTCTTCCCTTCTCATGCACCCATTAGCGCCATTCCAGGAACCTGCCAGCTCCGGAAATGTGCTATAAACACCCAACGCCTCGCTATCGTAGGTATCAGCCAGAGCTGTCAGCAAGGGGTCCCAGGGGTGGTTTCTGGAATTGGCCCCTTAGGCTATGTCTACAGTGCAATTAGACACCCATGGCTGGCCCAGGTCAGTTGACTCAGCTGAGGGGCTGTTTAATTGTCCTGTTGTCATTTGGGACTGGGGCGAACCCTCCCATCTCACAGGTCCTAGAGTCAGGGCTCCAGCCGGAGCCTAATCATCTACACTGCATCAACCCTTTGGTGTCTCAGTTTCCACCAGCTGCTCCCCAGTTGCCAGCACTGGCGCTGCGGGTAGAAGGATACGCTGGGCCAAATTCACCTCCGGTCGCTCCAGTAACTTGAGTTCAAGCTCCGGTTTCTGGGTCCAAACGTCCTCACGATTCCAGGGTGGTTTTGGCCCCGTGTAGCGGTAAGTAGAGCCTCTAACACCCTCCAAAGTGGCCATGGTTGGAGTCCAGCTTGCGGAGACATAGCAGGGGTTCCCCCAGAATTGTGTTGGTGTCTACAAAGCAGGCAGTGATCAAGAGCTTTTATGAAGTCTCCATAGGCCTTTGTTGTTGTCACAGTGGTGGTGGGGCCACAGGGATGCCATTTTCCAAGATGGCAGATGATAGGATGAGACTGTTTTCCACCAGGACATAGGGTGTGAGGGATTTAGCATCTCCCAGAAAGTGGCTGACAGCAGCTGAAAGAGGGAAATGGCCTGTCCAGCTGGAGGATGCACATCCCCTTAGCTTGCAAAGCTTCTGTGGAGCCCAGAGTGGGAATTAAAGTACAGTTGACATTTACCACCTTAGGGGTGAATTCCCGCCTCGTCCGCAGTCCTCTGTGGGTCAGGGAAGGGTAAATGCACTTCCTTGAACCAGGGGGACCTGCTCTGAAAGTCCTGAAGGCCCAAGGCAGAGAGGGTCACTACAAGGAATGGAGGATACCAGAGGCTTAGCCACCCATTGCTTTGCATTTACAAGGGTCTTCAGGTAACCTGGTGTCAGCTCCAAAGCATTAGCAGCGTTGGGTCATTAGCAGCTGTGACACTGAGCAAGCCTGCCCAGCCCGGCTGTAGACTTAAAGGTGCTAATGTGTCTGATCAGGGCGTAATGGTAATTAAACCCGGCTAATATTGTTTCTGTACCTAGCAAAGAGGATGAGCTGTCCATAGCCACATGCGGGCTACAAGGCAGTGTACATGGAGACACTCTAGGGATGAAGTCATTGGGTGCAGAGACGATTCCCCCCACAGTCCCAGTGCAGTCTGCGTGATGCAATGGGTTTGTACAGGACTTGGGCTGCTTTTATTCTGCTTCCCTATAATTCAGGGGTCTGGATGGAATCTGCAGTCATTGGTATCCACAGCTGCCTAGGTGAGAGGCAGCATATCCTAGTGGGTAGGGCACTGGGCTGACAGTCGAGGTACAAATTCTGGCTCAGTCGCTGATTCATTGTGTGACCTTGGGCATGTCACTTCCCTCATTTGTGCCTCAGTTTCCCCCATCTTTACATTTTGAGTAATGATACTGACCCGCCTTTGAGGTCTATGGATGAAAAGCCTTGTGGGAGGACGACGTAGATACTCCATTTTTATTGTTTTTAATCATTTTGATGGACAATATCAATGTGTATTTTAAAGCATTTTTTTCTATTATCATGTCATATTTTCCCCATTGCTCAAAGTTATGGGTTTTAAATATTTTTAACATTTTATTTTATCTATTTAACGTTCACGGATTGTGGAAATTACGGGAGGGACAGTGCAGGGTCAGACATGAATTATTTAATGACAGTTGAGATGAGATTCAAAAGTTTAAAGCTTTTGTAATTGTCGAAACACAAACTGTCAACATCCATGTCAGAATGTACAAAGCAAATAGTCTGAAATCAGACGGAGTTCTTGCCTTCCTTTGCCTCTTTTGCACATTTTGATTGTGTATCGGTAGGAATATTTTGTCGTGAGTAATGTGTGCATGGGGAAATAGATGTTTACCAACATTATGATAATGATCAAGTCCTTCCAAACCTAACTGAGTGTGGGGCGGAGGAGGAGAGATGAAGCAAACTTGTCCACAGTGCAGCCACTTTGTACAAGCACCTAGCGCAGTGGGGTCTGAGTCCGTGACTAGGGCCTCTAGATGCCACGGTGATACAAATAAATAATAAAGTGTGGCTGGTTCAAAAGAGGGTATTTAACACAGAAGCTCCTGGCTCTCAGACATGTGATCAGTCCACTGGGCCACACTACCCCTTAGGAGTTGCATTTCAAGCTCTTTTGGGCATGGGAACCTGTCATTTTCATGTGTAAATTCCCAGCACTCTCTAAACCATATATTAAAACCTTTTAATTAAAAAAAAATTAATTAGGGAGCTCTATGGATTAAAAAAGTGCTAGACAGAAGGGCCAAATATTACAGCATTTATATACCACACTGATGAGTCGGGGTGTGAATATCTAGATAAACTGTTATTATCAAGTATGCGCTAGTATTGCAGATGGGTAAATCCAGAGTGACCCCGCTGGACTGGACGTTATCAAACAGGAATGAGGTCAGGATCAGGCTTCTAATTTGTTCTTGGTTACCTAGAGTTGGATAGAGGGGTGCTATGTTGCCTAGTGGTTAGAGCACTGGACTGGGACTCAAGCAACCTGGATTTTAATCGCAGCTTTACCCTGGCCTGCTTGTGACCTTGGACATTCGCTGCCCCATGCCTCAGTTTCCCCATCTTTACAACAGAGACCATGATACTGACCTCCGTTGTAAGTGCTTTGAGATCTACTGATGGAATGTGCTAAGAAGAGGCTGGGATGATGATTATACGCTGTTGTAATCTGGAGTGTCTCTAGTGAAGTGGATAATGTTACACCAATATTAGTGAGGACAAAATCAGATCTTATAAACAAGGTCTCTGACACTGATGTCACTGGAGTCAGAATTTGGTTCATTGCTTTTCTGGGGCTCTTTAAACTACCTCTGGCTGTTGGGATGAGCACAGAAGGAGCTATGCTTTCCTACTGCTTCTCTGCTGCAGTGTAAATCTGGAGTAACTTCAGTGGAGTTAGCCAAGTGTAAAACTGATTTAAGCAGGTGCCCACCCTCGCTGAGCCAGATCCTTAGCTGGTTCAAATGAAGAGAAGCTCTTTAGAAATCTGTGACAGCTGCCCAACTGTCTCTTGTAGCTGGCTCAGGCGGGGAGGGAGCGAGAGAGCTGCCTGGTGCTTCATGAGACCTGAAAGAAGTCGATACGGTCGAATCGCTAGCAGAAAAAACCACATCCCTCTCTTCCTCCTCTTCTCCCACGCACGCGTGCGCGTACACACACACACACACACGGTGAAGCCTGCGAGGATTGGCTCACCCACCCCCTCGCTGAGGCGGGCAGGGGAGTGGGCATGCATATCACGTCCACAGTGTTTGTTTCTTGGGGGTGGGGGGGGAAGCGAGCCGGAGCTCAGTGGTATGATAATGACTCTAGCGTCTGGCAGAAAGGAAAAAAAGCCCCTGAATGCACCAGGGTGTCTGTAACCAAGCTTAAAGGAGAATGAAGCAAGATGGCTGCCTGGTAGTGGTGGATTCTCGCTGGAACTGACGAGGGCTGGGGGGGGGATTTTTGTGTGGGGGTGGGCGATCGTTGGCAAGCTGAGAGAGGAAAGAGAATTAAAAGCAGAACAAGGTAAATATAGGCTCTGCGTTGTGTTTTGTTTCAATGGCTTTAAATGTGAGAGTTGCCCTCCCCAGTCCAAGGGAATTTGATAGGGATTTTCGAATAGACAGTGTGTGTTTAAATAACACACAACATGCCTCCCCCCTTTCTCCATGCAATTCCCTTGGTAGCAGGAGGTCTGTGGTAGCTGGTGTTGCCAGGATTGGCTTGGCCTGAACTGCATTTTATTCTGATTTTTTTTTTAATTCCTCTTGCAGGTGGAAATAAGGGACAGTAAAGAAGGTGGGACGCAGGAGCAAGTGCTGGTGACAAAGGTACCTTTTTTTTTTTCTTGCTTAAAGATTGAGGACAAAGCCTGGAAGGGAATCTGTGGTGGGGGGTGGAATTGGCCAAGCACTAGCGATAGTGAAGCATGTGTTGTGGTATTTAAAAACCCAGGCATCTCCAGCTTTTCCCCTGCTGAATTGCAGATGCTTCTTCATCCAGGCATTTGCAGTTGTTATTTTAAGCTGTGATGTTTTTGCAGGGGTGGAAGGAATCACTGCTTTTCAGCATCTCCTCTCCTCTTGTGGTGCAGAAGCAAAAATAAATAAATATCACCACAATCTCCTCTTCACCCTTGTGTTTACAGGGGAGCGACAGCCTCTCCCCTCTCTCCCCTAGATCTTCTGAGTCCGGTGCAATTAACAAGAGAGACTAGACTGCCCCACTTTGAAGCAGGCATGACATCACGCTGATGTAACCATGATGACGGCACCTGTCATACCTCACTAGGGTGGACCCGGAGAGTCTGTCTGAGCTGCCATGACCCAAAACCGCAACTTGGTTTTTCTGCATCTGGGGAAAAACATCATGACGAAGTGGAGGGAGAAGGCAAGGTTTCTTAGGTTTTGTCGCTTGAGGTTTAAGGCCGGTTTCCACTCCGTGTTATGCCCATGTCAACCCGGCTGAAATCAGTGGGGTTCCTCTAGATTTAGACCTAGTCCTGTACTCCGCTGCAGATCTGATGCCTGTGCCTTGGGAAAATTCCCAGGAGTAGCTCACCATGGGGGTTGCTATGGGGACAAAGTTTAGAGCGTGGCACTGCAGTTTGCCTCAACACTAATGCTCCAGGAATATGAGATGGGGAAGAGGGAGGCTAAGAAAAAAGGAAGAGGGAAGGTGAGCGAGCTGATTTCATTAGCGGTTTCAGGAGCGTTACCTTGCAGGGACTGAGGCTGGGTCTGCACTGGAAAATTAGATTGGTTTAACTTCATTGGTCAGGGGTGTGAAAAATCCACACCCCTGAGTGGCGTTGTTAAACTGACCTACGGCCCCCTGTAGACTGTGCGAAATTTGACAGAAGAATTCTTCCATCGACCTAGCTACCGCCTCTTGGGGAGGTGGGTTACTTATACTATCGGTAGAACCCTTGCTGTTGGTGTATATAGTGTTTACACTGAAGCATTACAGAGGCTCGACCAATGTGGTTCCGTTACTGTGTTTTCGCCAGTCTCTGATTTTTATTTTTATTTTAAAGTGTCCCAACTGATGGGGTTTCCATCATTCCTTTGGGGAGACCACTCCACAGATCTTGCCGATAGGAAGGTTTCCTGATATTCAGTCTGTGCTTTAGAAATAACGGGCAAGATCCTCCGCTGGTGTGAACCATTTTAGCTGCATTAACATCGATGAAAGTACACTTTTGACACTAGCTAAGGGCCAGTCATTGCTTATTTTGTTCTCTGATTGCATTTCCTATTCCTCAGGTGTGTTGCACCCAGGAGCCAAGGGAGAGGAGCTGGATATGTATATCCTGGCTATTTCTAGGGCCACTTTCACCTTAGACTATGGTGTCTAAGGGCAAAGTAGCTCAAAAGAGGCGGTAAGGGGATACTGATTAAAGTTGGAGCTTCCAGCAGTGCTGGGCATGTTCCTAGTGTGCCCTATGTCTTGTGTTCTCACAATATAAAATATTGCCATTCGGAGCTTGTGGCCTTTGGTGCACTGGGGTAAGTGAGAGCCCATGGTGCCTAGCAGTGGGGAATCTGCCCACGGTTTGTTATATCAGCACAAGATCCAAGCCTGGCCCTCAGGCTCCTTGAGGTGAAGTGCTGAGCACTTACAATTCTGTGGTTGCTGCAGGTGCCCGGCGCCTTAGCAAATTAGGCCGGTGGTTATGGTAGCTTCCCTTATACCCGTTTGTAAATGACAACCATCTCTGTCCTGTGCTGAGAGGAAATGTAATGCTTGGAAATGCTACCGCTCCCGGTTGTGTAACTGGAGTGGTGCTTTGCAATTTTAAGCGAGGTTGTCCCCGGGGTCCCAATGGAGGGGATCCATGATCCATAACTTGCTTGCTGCTTTTAGCTGCGACCTAGCAAACAATGTGTCAGGTCCTCCTGCTTGATTCCCACTGGGCCTCATTCGGATCTTACATTGGTGGCTGTGCAGGCGTTGCGCCATTGACATCAGAGGGTGAGATTTTTTGTAATTCAAAAGCACCTAAGTGAGTTAGGAGCACACGTCCTATTGGGTTTTAGTGGGTCTTGTGCTTCTAACTCACTTTGGCTGGTTTTGAAAATCCCATCCAACGGTGTGAGTGAGTGTCAATGTCAATGGAGCTGTGCCAGTTTACGCTGGCTGAATGTCTGGCCCGTTGGATACATGCACATTTTTCAGGTTCAGCCTCCTGCCAACCAGGTGAGCCGGAGGTTGCATCAGGACTCTGCCAGGGAAGGTTCCAAATGGAGCAGCTGTTGTCATGCTAGCTTGGTAAACAAACAAGTCCTGACTGGAGTGCTAAGTCTTTGGTGGCACCTAATTAGCAGTGATGATGTTTGTTTGCTTTACCAATGTGGATCCTTTATCACAGGTAATTAGGGAAAGGTCAGGCCAGAGGGAGCGGTTTGCATTTAGAGTGGGGAGGATGGGGAACAAAAAAACCCTGGCCTGCTGCCTGACCTCTTCATTTCTTTTGTTTTTGGTGTGAAATACCACGCCAACATAGGTACAAGGGGCAGATGTTGTAGCAGCAGGGTTGCAAAGGGTGGGAAGAAAGAAGGCAAATGAGATTTTTCCCTCCCCAAATTCAAGCCCTTAACTTGCGTTAACCAGATGAAATTCACCCCTCCTCCCCGCCAAGTCAGCATCGATGGAGTTTTGGGGGGTTCAGAATGGAATCCATCCCAGCTGGTGGGCACAGCAGCCAGATCCTTCCCGTTCCAGCTCCTGTGAAGGGCGCGGTGATGAATGGCGCCCACGTCCCGTCCACCTCTCCCTCCCGTGTGCTGTGCTCTCCAGAGCTGTAATGAAGCCCCATTCTGCAACAGGGCACAGCCTCCCTTCTCAATCACCAGCCCTTGGGCAACGGAAGCGCCCCAGCCACACTGCACTGGGGTCCTCAGTGAGGTGGGTTCCATGCACCGAGGTGACCCTTGCCATTCTGAGGTGGGGTGGGGGGGCAGCAGCATTTTGAATCCAAAGCCAACCAAAAGGGGCCTGTGACTGACGTTTTTCTTCTCTGATATACTCCACTCTTTGCCCAGATACCCTGCATCCAGTTATTCCCTGCATCCGTTTCCATTGATCTCTCAGTGGTTGGGATTTCCAGGGTTCACAAGCGGAAATGACTTTAGGTCTCAGCCGGGGTAACCACCTCCCTGGACGGTTTGGCATGGTTCAGTGGCGCCGTGTATCTTCGCTCGGGAGAGATCCATGCCTGACTAACAGGGTGCTGGGCGAGTCGGTACTGAGGTTCATTGGCAGGGTTGGGATGGAAGGCCCGGAGCTGGAATGGTAGGGGGGAGGCTGATGGTTAGAACAGATGGACATTAACGTTAGCAGAAATGTGTAGGGTGGCCAGGAACTGGAATAGCTGAGAGGGAGGGGATTGAAGGGCATGGGCAGAGCTATATATACACAGGACTGCAGGTCAGGATCAGGCTGGGTCTGGCACAGCAGAGAGACCTTCTGTCAGGTGCCTCAGGAGAGGTGGAGATGGTTTGCACAGCACTTGCCTGCTCTGACGTAGACCAGCGCCCTGCCAGTCCCTTTGCTTCTGCATGCCCTAAGTTCACTCCCAAATCTTAAAAACATATTTATACCCCTGTCTGTGACATTCATCTTATTTGTGCTTTGAGTTCGCTGGAAGAGACTTGACCAGTGCCGTGTTATTGGAAAAGAGCCTTGCTGTTTCACTGTGCTCTGTCCCAAGTGAAGTTGAAATCAAATGTGAAGAGGCTGGAGATGGGAAAGTCTGGGTCTAATCAGCTCCTCTATATTCCCTACGGATCGATGCTTGTACAAATGGTGGAACAAAACCCTCCCCGCCAAAGTTCAGCCATTGCTGCAGATCAGATGAGCTGGTTCCACTGGAAATGCTGTAACCAGGAAGGGATCTTTCCAAAATTGCTATTTCGCCCATCACCAACATTGTTGGGAACCCAAGAAGGATGCTTAGCAGATGCCAGTTCGGCACGGAAGAAGATTGGCTGTATTGATTCCCAGTGTGCTGTCAGCATTGTTTTCTGAAAGGTATTCAGAATGAGACCTTGAGCAGAGACAATACTGCATTTTTGTTTGTTTAATCTAAAATGGCAGTTGTTTGTTTATTTAAAGTGTACCTTCTGCAGATCCATGCAGCTGCATCCCTTTAGTAGTAGTATTTCCATTTTAAAATGAGACTTTGCTCTGAAATCAACAAGCTGGGAAATGTTCATCACTGAGATCTCAATTTCCAAAGCAGCCACATGAAGGAAAAAAAAAAAGACGGGTTAATCGTAATAGTTCTAATTGCCTGCTGCATTCTTGTGCCTCCAATCAGTTCAGCATGCAAGGTATGAAATAATGTCTGGATGACTTTTCCCCAGGGACCAAGCACAATTATGTACTGCTGATGTCATAAAGAGTGGGATCATGAGTCCCCTCACTTCTGGTATATTGCTACATTTCATTTTCAGTTGGATTTCAGGTGCTCTGCAAGCGCATCTGTATGTTACGTGAGTTGTCCATGCAGACTGTGATCTATTCAGGGCATGGAACACCCTTTCTTGTATGTCTGGAAAGCAGCCAGGAGATTGCGGGTGCTGCTTCAAATAAATAATCATGAAAAGAAACAGCTGTGGATTTCTTCTTCGGGGACAGATGTTGCGGGGTGGGGGGAGACTGTGAATCAAGGGATCCAGATTGCTGCAAGGACTTGCTCCCATCGGAGGGTTTTGCAGTTGACTTCTTTAGGAACAAGATTGGTCCCTTAGGGTCAGTCCAGAACCCTCCTCTAGTAAGAAATCCAGCCAGATCATGGAGCCGTGCATCTCTGCATTAATGTGGTACAAGCTAGCTGTGTCCGATGGAGTTTGCAGGGCCATTCAGAAAGGTTGATGCCTGCTCTTTAGATGGGCAGCTAAGAGACAGAGCCTTCACTCACTGGATCTGATGATTTGTGTGCAGTGGCTTTTTGTTGTCCCAGGTCTGAGATGTGCAAAGTTCTAGTCTCCTTGAGGGGGTTGGCAACACAGCCTGCATATCTGGTCTTGCAGGGGTGTGCTTGCACTTGGCTCTTCATTTAGCCTAGCTCTACGCAGTTCATCGCATGCAGAGGTCTTTCAATCGGCCATGTCCTAAATAGCAGCATCTTGGGTGGGTGGGTGAGAGGTGTATATTTATTAGGCACTCAGCTGCTTCAGCGCCAGGTCCACACGCAGGAATTGCTAGATGGAATTCTCCAGCTTGGGTTATAGAAAAGGTCAAATGACATCATCATGGTGGCATCGTCCAGGACTCAGGCTCTCAGGTGCTCCTGCAATGCCAATAAATAAAACTAGTGCTCCCTTCTGGTTTTCAAGTCAATCAATCGTATACGTATTTACCTAGCTAGATATTATTGGATATTGCTCGTACTCCATAGATCGTAGGAGCTGGAGTTGTGGAGAATGAGCCCGTAACACTAGGTGCGGTACAAACACAGAACAAAGTGCTGACAGCCCCTGCCCAAAGAGCTGGCAGTCTAAAAGGAAGATAAGAGACAACAGGTGGAGACAGACAGATGTGCTGTTTCAGTTTGGTTTGAAATGGGCCAGGCTGGGACTCTTTACGCCTGTGCTTAAAAATGAGGAGCTAAGTGCATCTGTGCTTGCGAGAGTGAGTATGGGCTGAAAGGTACCATGGACAACAATTGTGACTGGTGGTGGTTTGTCAAGCTCTCTGTTTGTACAGCACCTTGCACAATGGGAGCCTGGTCTGTGGTGCAACTGCAACATAAATCACCGTAAGCACAGCAGATCTTTAGATCAACCCAACCCCCGATCGCTGCCTGTCAGACGCACCGTAGCTGTCATCATAGCTTGTAAGGTCTTCATTAATCTGATGAGGGGGAGGCTCTGACATTTTCCCTTTAAATGCCTTCCCCAGCGAGGAGAGTTGAAATTTGCCGAGAGGTAGTTCTCTGCTCCCGTCTTGGCTCATTCTGCGCTGGTTTCCCAGGCCCGTGACTGAGCAAACGCTGGGAGACGCAGTGGTGGTTTGTGCCTATTTTTAGCTCATTTGGAGGGCCCCTTTATTCCCTGTCTGGAGATGCTGTCTCCTCGTGCAGTTGGCAGCCGGTGCTCCCGGCCGGATCACGCCGCCTGCGTGCACATGGCTTTTTTAGGTTTACAAACATTACAGCCTCATGCGTGCATCACCCTGTGAGTCATCAGCCCCGTCACGATTGCAGAGCTCGCAGAACGAGGCACCAGGGGAGGGAGGAGGCGGTGTGTGTGCCTTCGTTTGTTGGGGGGGGGGCGCGGAAGGTGAGAAAGTGACGATGACCCGAATGAGAAGTCGGCTGGCCACAGGAGAGAGTTGGGTACAGTCAGAACGGGGAGGGGACGTCTTAATAAGGAACCCGGAGAGGTGACGGCAATTCTGATCGGCGAACAGCAGCGGGGTTTGTAACTCCTGGACGCGGCACCCATTGCTATGGCCAGTCTATCCAACCCGCCCCGGGAATCCCCCTTTGCTTGGATCCCTGCTACTTTTTTCGGGGGGGGGGGGGGACATACAGTAGCACAGGCATGCTCGGAGCAGGGGACAGTCGAGGGCAATCAACAATGGCTGGATTATTAACGCGATCCGCATGGCAGCTGAAGGTCTTTATTTCAATCCAGTGCCTGGGTTTTCTTTAAAAAACATTTAAAGGGACATTTACAATATTGTTGGGGGGAAGAGGATCTAGCGACAGGGTGGATTAAAACTCTTGCAGCCCCAATGGCCTTCAGTTTTGCTGCTGTTGCAGAAGTAGGGGAGAGGGGCGGGGAATCTCCCCCCGCCGCTCCAGATCTGTTCCTCTGCACTGAGCCCAGTTACAAAGGGGGCGGCAAAGCAGGACTGTGAAGGACTGGGGCTGCCTTGTTGGTGGGACGTTCAGTGGCCCAACGCCATGTCCTGGCTTCGTTTACCGTCCCCCTTTGGCTGCTGCTTTGAGAAGAGCAATGGTCCCTCCTCCCTGACTGCAGCCTTAGGAGCGCGCCTTGTGCTGTGTGTGCTATTTTTAGCTGCTTCCTCCAGGCGTCAGGGAGAAGCAGCAGTCGGATCTGTCTTCATCTGCATGCAAAGCTTTCCCTCGCAGCTTGGGATCTGTGACAGGGACCGGCGGGGGAGGTGGGGGTGAGAGTGGAAGGCATGACAGACCCAGGGGTTAGCAGGATGGTTGAAACAAACCAGGTTCTGCGTTCTCTGGGATTGCCCCGGCCTCTCTCTTTTTTGCAGCCTCTGTTCTGCCTGCAGAATGTCCTGGCAGCCTTAATGGAAATATGTTAGCCATGGAGGAATGCAGAGCTCTGATTAGTTCCTTCTGCTCCGTGTGCCTTGATTAAGGCCTCTTAGCTGCATTAACTCCTTTTAACTTGACTAGGCCCCTAAATCAGATGGGATGCAGGTCGCTTTGACAGCATGCTTGAATTATTGATGTGCTTGCAGCCTGCTGGATCCTATGATCAGGCGGAAAATGGCTGTAGAGGCCAGGCAGAGCTCAAATTTATTGGAGAAGGGCTGGAGGTGTGGGTGGAGAGGGATTAGAAATCCTTCTGGTTGCTCTCCTAACTGCAGGGCTGCCCTGGGCCACAACACCAGCCCTCCGTTATCAAAGCTTTCTAGTGCACATACATCAATCCACAGGAGGAGCTGTAGGGCTCCGTAACAAGATCTGCTGCGTTTCACCTCTAGGTCAGCTGTGAACTTGGCTGGCAGTGATTGAAAGTGTTTAACATCTGATGGCAGCTCTGTATGAGATCAGGTTTACCCGCTCCAGCTCTGCATCCCAAAAGCCACCATCCCCCTTGGGGATGGCTGCAGCGGAGAGTCTGAGTTTACCATTGGGACGACACTGCAGGCAGGATGGCGTGGGGGGTACTCTAGTGTAGACAGGGCTCAAGCCGTAGCTGGTGTTCTAACCCCTGTGTCTGCTAGGCAGGGCCAGGAGGTGCGGTGGTTAAAAAGCTGGTGGCCACTAGTACTACCACTGGTGGGAAATGTTAAGGAGAAAGGATGAGTAAAATGACTTTAGTCGGCTCACACCTTGCATGGGCAATTATTTCAGAATAACTGAGCATCCAGCTAGGGGTGATGTAGATAAGTGTAATATAAGGAACATCTCGAACTCTTTGCAGATAGACGCTGGACCATGCTCCCTCTGAGAGCTGGGAGGAGAACCCAGGAGTCCTGGCTGCCCGGCTGCTGCTCTAGTCACCAGAGTGCATACCTAAGAGTCCTAGCTCCCAGCTCCCCCCTGCCCTAATCATTAGACCACAGTGCCCAGCCACAGCTGGATATAGAACCCAGGTTTCCTGAACTGTGCTGCCTCCCTAAACACATGCTCCTGAGCTGCATGTCTTTTACAGAAGAGCCCCGGTAAAAGAGGTGGAAACGGAACCCAGGGCCGTTCCATGCTTTCGCGGGCAAGTGTACGCACTGTGGTCATGAAGAGGTAGGTAGAGAGATCTAGCAGAGTGGGAATTAACAACCCACTGGAGAAACTGCTGGACACAATAAGAAATGGACTCTCCCAAGAGTTATTGGTTGCGTGCTGTTGTCTGCATGACATGGGCCTGTCTCCATCTAGTCTAGAATGGGCCCCTGAAGTCCTTTGATTAAGAATCTCATCCAAGTGGCGAGATCTCAGTGCCATAGGCTAAGAGAGGAGGGATATCATGGAAAGCCCGCCTGGGAGATGTGGGAAGGACCTTCTGCTTTGGACCTTGTGGCCTGAGTTAATGGCCATTCATTATGTAGATTCGTCGGTGTGGATTCCTGGAGGTGCTACTCTCAGTGGGGGAGGGCATCATTCCCTGACTGTGAGTATCAAAGGTGACACAGGCCATGCATAGTAATGAGATCACAACAGCTCTTAATTGCGGGCCATTTTCCTTCCTTATTTTGGCCAACACCCTGAGATCAACACTCTGCCCAGTCAAAGGGACCCTGAGCACAGTTAACTAAGGCCTTTCTGCAGTCAACACCTGAGGTGGAAGGCCTCAGGAAAAGAACCTGCCGTTCTGGGGGACGGGGTACCCTGCAGCAGGTCCATGGCTGGTACAAAACCTGGCTTGATTTTGCAGTATGTACAGAGTGGGTCCCCATCTGGAGTCCCTGGACACTGCTCCATTGAAGTCAGTAGGATCAGATCCCCACTAGTGTAAATGGGTGTCTCTGCCCTGGAGTCAAGGGGGACAGAGCCCCAGCTGGCATAAATGGGCATAGCACCTCTACCGATGTCAGTGGAGCTAGACTCAGCACCTGGCCCCAGGGCTGAAGAATAATTTGGAATTGTGATTGAAACCCATTCAGTCCCTGTGTCTCCAGCAAGCCATGGTGAGAAGTTTCATCTTTCTGCCTCCTTGCCTGCGTGCGACATATGTCAACTGTCACGTGCCTGCTCCATCTCATGATTAGGTGGGTGCTCCTTCATACCATGCTTTAAGCCTCTCCCGAGGAATCAGGCCACTATCGGGACAGCTCATCAAGCAGCGACCCAAGGAGGCATCCTGGACCTGGTTTGAAAAGCAAAGGTGGGAGGAAGCAGAACTTCCGCCCTGCGTTATGGAGGAACTAGCTCTGAAAGAATGGCGCGCACTCCCTCCTCCATCTGAGCCTCGTATCTACTGATATGTAAATATTCCAGGAGCTGATCTGCACGTCCTGCCCCAATTCTATGGCAGTTTGGTGGCCAGTCCTTCACGGTCTGCAGGGAGAATGGAGCAGAATGGAAACTTTCTGGAAGGCACTGATATTAGCACTCAATTAGTGCTAGTGTCGTGGACAGCTAACGAGGGCTAAACACACCATGAAGTTGAGGCCTGGGTCTGTTTTAAGGGCTGATCAGTCTTGACCGTGCAATATCGGAGATTATGGCACAGCTTTTCTCCAGTTGTCCCAGAGGTCGGGACTGGAGCGGAGTGTGCTATGAGAGGGCAAGTCAAGTGTCCTGGATCACTGTTTGAGTGTTAATGGGTTAGCAGACAGGGGGAGTAGGAGGTCAGTGCTATTGAATGGATCCTGTTTTTTTGTCTATGAGGGAAAACGGTTAGCAACCCAAGCTTATCTACGTGGTCATATTTTAATCCATCTGAAAGGCAGAGACCCCTGTTTCCATGCTGTGCTTCTGCCATGGGTAGAAATCAATAAGTTGAACTGCATTAGCCTACAACGTGTACCTGAGAGGGTGTCCCTTTGAGTAGCTCTGTTGCTGTACATCTGAAGTGTCTGACTCCTGCTGCCATCACCTCCGATGGTGACATGGTCTGATCTCAAGCTAAGCAAGAGCTGGCTTGGGTGTTTGGACGGTCACTGGAAAACTGTGGTGGTGCCGTTGACTCAGCAGATGTCAGCCTTTGCTCTGAGTCAGCCGATGTCCCTAGCTGGATCCTGTGTGGCAGGCTGCAGTGTCTTTTAGAAGAGAGATATTTAAGTTTCCAGTTGAATAAGCCACTCGTCCTTGATCTTGTTGCTGTATGCTGTTTAAAGGCTGCTTCCATTCACCCCAGAGGTGGCTGATCATCCGTTTGCCACTGTGCCTCTCTTGAAAGCTACTTTTCTCTTCCAGAACTTTAAGCTGGGTGGCTCAGGCCTTGTAATGAAGAACTTTTCCCCTCAGTGGCGCTGGTTCAGACCCAGCTCAGATCAGCTGTAACAAAAATCTGTTCCTATCTAGGGGCTCTTTTCTGATTTAGGTGGTTGAAGGATTCTCCCCATCCCAACTAGTACGTTTCTGGGAAGCTCAGCAGACAGGCCAAAGGCGGTGGTGCTGGGCAATCAGAAAAATCCTCTCTTGACTTGTAACTAAGGGCCACTGCCAGAGGAATTGCTAGCCATGTTCTGAGAAACCACTGCCAGCGAAATGTAGACTCCTATGATGTTTTTGTTTTGGTCACTTTCTGGCTTTTACTATCTGTTCCTAGGTGGCTAATTCTTGACATGGCTATGCAGCAGACTAGCAGCAGAGGGTTTGTGTCTATTGCATTTGTCATAAACAGATAGCTAAGCATTATGTTAGCGTATAGTACCTTTCTCACAGTAACATGCTTCACCCTTTGTATGCTGGGGGGCAAAGGACTTCAGTCCCTGTTATTGACGGCTAGTTACTAGGTCGATGGCCCCAAGGTCACGGGATTCCCAGCAGCAGCAGGGAAAGCCGCAGGGAGAGGATTGAAGTGTGTATGTTTTGGAGCTGACGTAGCTCTGTAGATTGGCAGTTGGATTTGTACAGTTTTGGCTGAGTTAGATGACACATCCGGGGCTGCAATGGGTTTTTTAGGAGGGTTTGGGAGACAGTCGGGCAGGTCAGGGGTCAGCCGTAAGAAATCTTTGTTCTGCCGGGGAGTTCTGAGCACTAGTTGCATGGTCTGCCTAGTCCGTTCCATGGTGAAACGCCCATGGCATGAGTGGGATCATCCATGTGAACAGTAATAATCAGAGATGAGCCATTATTGGACCTGCTAAGCTAAACCTCTTCTGGCATTGGGGGAATCCAACTCTAGCATTTCCCAGATCTGAACTGGGCCAGCGAGAGAGAGATTTAGAATAAGGATGAAAGAACTGAAGCAAATATCGTTTTCTCCTTACTGCATCAGGGATGCATCTGTCACGTCCCCTGTGAAATCAGGTAGAATCCTCCATCTGGGTTACAACCTTAAACCCTGTATGGGCTGAGTATAAGACAGTTACCCAAATCCCCTTGCTGTGGCAGTCAGGGTCCAGTGCAGTGTGTACTATGAACTGTATTATTTGGGTGAATGCAGAGATGGCAGCTAAAATCCATACTTAGCCTTTGTGATACTTCTCAGCCTGAAATCACTTCATGAACATTAACAAATTAATCCTTGCACTATCCCTCGGCCTGAGTACTTATTATCTGGGTTTTATCATCTCTCCCTCCTCCCTTATTTTTTATTCTGTACAGATAGCCCAGAATCAAAACCTTGGATTTAAGCAGCCTTTTATCCACCCAATTTTTGTTAGGCCAGATGTGGGCCCTGGTTCAGCAAGGCACCTGGGTGTCTGTTTAACTTTGAGCACATGCTTAAGAGCTTTCCTGCATCATGGCCACTGTTACAGATAAATAAGGGGGCAATCCAAGCCTTGTGCTTTAGCTGATCAGCCATGAGAGTATGGAAGAAACTGGTCCACTATGATGTATTGCCCAGTTAGGTGCATTATGGGGGATTTTATACCTTCCTCTGCAGCACTCTGACATGAGAGCCAAGATGTTGTACTAGAGCAAGGGTAAGCAACCTATGGCATGGGTGCCGAAGGCGACACACAAGCTGATTTTCAGTGGCACTCACACTGCCCGGGTCCTAGCCACTGGTCAGGGGGGCTCTGCATTTTAATTTAATTTTAAATGAAGCTTCTTAAACATTTTAAAAACCTTATTTACTTTTACATACAACACTAGTTTAGTTATATATCATAGACTTATAGAAAGAAACCTTCTAAAAACGTTAAAATGTATTACTGGCATGCAAAACCTTAAATTAGAGTGAATAAATGAAGACTCGGCACAGCACTTCTGAAAGGTTGCCGACCCCTGTACTAGATGAAGCCTTGTTCGGCTCTGGCAGAATTAGTTCTTTGGTTTACATGGGCTATGACTTTTGGTTGCCTCAGTCCGTCACAGGACACATTGGCTTGCATTTCACAGGTGTGCTGAGCATCTGCAGCTCCCACTGTCTGAAGCTGGTGCCAACACTTCTAGAAGCCAGGCCCACAGTGTGTGAAGTTGGGCACCGAAAAGCTTAGGCACTCAAACTAAAGGTCCCTTTGAAAATGTGGCTAGTACAACTTTTCCTCTGCTGAGCTCAGCTGTTAACCATTGCAGCCCACCCAACAAGTGTGTCTACTTTGCAGGGAGGATGGGAGGAAGATGAAACCACAGAGTGTTGGAGGTGACTTTATCAAATTCATGCATGAAAGTGTGTGCCAGAGCTGGGATTACACCTAGGTCCCTGCTTTCTAGTGCCTTTCAGTTAGGCCATCCTTCCTCCCTGTTTCTCGGATCTGATGTTAACTCAGGAGTACTCCAGTGTTACCTACACCAATGAACGACAGCCACATCCGAGGCAGTCACTGGAACCTGAAAATGGTAACACATGATTGCTCTGCCTAGCTGGTGAAAAGAAAGACAGGGTCTGTGAGGTAATATCTTTTGTTGGACCAACTTGATGATTACCTGTTCTGTTCATTCCCTCTGGGACACCTGGCACTGGCTACTGTCAGAAGATAGGACACTGGGCTAGATGGACCTTTGGTCTGACCCAGAATGGCCATTCTTATGGTCTTAACTTCTGTTGGTGAGAGAGATAAGCTTTGAAGCTACACAAAGCTCTTCTCCTGGGAAAGGTACTGAGGCCAGGTCAACCCTAGACTCTTATTTTGGTATAACGATGTCCCTGAGAGGTGTGATGAAAAATCCACGCACCTGAGCGACATCGTTATACCAACGGAACCCCCCTGTGTAGACAGCAGCTTCTTCCCGCCAGCATAGCTTCTGCCTTTCACAGAGGTGGAGTTAATTCAACAAGAGAACTCTCTCCTGTCGGCTTTAGAGTGTCTTCTCCAGACATGCTACGGCGGCACAACTGCACTGATGCAACTTTTTGATGTAGACCTGCCTAAAAGTGTTACAGCTAAATATGAGATTGAAGAGAGAGTTTGGGTTTCTCTACACTGCACAGTTGTAGCCAAAACTTTTGTCTTTCGCGGGTACTTAAAAAAGCCTCCCCTGCAAAAGACAAAAGTTTTGCCGACATAAGCAGCAGCGTGAACTCGGCTTTGATGGCAGAACCACTTTCCTGCCAACAAAGCTTATGCCACTCGCGGGACTGGAAGTATTTTGTTGGCAAAAGTACTGACAGAATACCGCAAAAGAGCGTTCACATGCTGGTGGTATAGACAAGCCCTAAGACATAAGTAGTTAGCACCTATTCTTAGGGACCATTCAAGGTGAAGTGGCCTGTTAACACTCCTGTAGTGGGGTTTTGTGGTTACAGGTTGTTGTGATAAGCCATAAATCCAGTGTCTTCATTAAGACCATATGTATAATGTCTAGCAAAGTATTTATTTAAGCTTTCAGGTTTGTCTTTTGTAAGCATTTGCCGGTTTTCTTGAGGATGAGGACTAATAGGTCAGATGCCGAGCGAAAAGAGTTCCACCACAGATGACAGGGTGTTTTTGCCTTTTGTCATTTTCCTCAGTGAGTTCATTCGACAGCGTAGTGAGTGTCTGGTTTCACCCATATAAATGTTATTGGGGCATGTAGTGCACTGGATGAGATACACCACATATTGTGATTGGCGTGTGTAGAACCCATGGATCTTGAAAAGTGCGTTGTGGGGCGTGTTGATCATTGTAGCAGTGGAGCTACAGGTTTTGCATCAGTGGTTCTGGCAGAGTCTGGTGCTGCTTTGAGTTGGTAGATCCTGGTCTGTGGGGAGCTTGCTTCTGATGATGAGGTTGGGGGGTTGTTTGAAAGCCAGAAGAGAGGGTTCTGGAAAGATTTCTTCCAGGATGGGGTCCCCAGTGAGTATAAATTGTAGTTGCTTGATGATATCCCGGATGGGTTCCAGTGTGGGGTGGTAGGTGACAACTAGGGATGTGTGGTCAGAGGGTTTTTTTACTTCTGTATTGAAGCAGGTTCTCTCAAGGTATATGGGTAGCCTGTTCCATGATGATTTCTACTTCTCTGGTGGAGTGTCCTTGTTTAGTGAAGGCAGTTTTGAGTATGTTAAGGTGTATATCCCGAGCTTTCTCCTCAGAGCATATTCTCTAATATCTCAATGCCTGGCTGTTAGAGAACAGATTTCATGGTATATTTGGGGTGGTTACCGGATCTATGTAGGGAGGTGTAGTGAGCTGTGGGGTTTCTTATATATAGTTGTCCATAGGGTTCCGTTGCTGAATCTGATCATGTTGTCCAGGAAGTTGATGCTGTGTGGGAATGTTCCAGAGAGAATTTAATGGATGGGGAGATGATTGTTGAAGTTGTGATGGAAGTCTATGAGGGAGCGTAAGTCATCTTTCCAGAGGATGAAAATATCATTGATTGTATCTCAGGCTTATCGTTGGTTTCGTGGTGCATTTGTCCACAAATTCTTCTTCAAGAGGGCCTACGAAGAGGTTAGCATATTAGGGAGCTGTCCTAGTACCCATGGCTGTTCCCATGGCTTGGACAAAGTGTTTGCTGTTGAATGTAAAATTGTTAAGGACTAGGATGAAATGGATGAGCCTGGCAATGTGTTTGGGGTGGACCTTTGAGGGCTGTCCATTGGCGTGTAAATGTTTGAGGCAGGCTATGCCATTTTGTGAGGGATGTTGGTGCATAGGAAAGTGATATCCAGGGTGGCGAGGATGGTGTTCTGAGCGAGATTGTTAATGTGGCAGAGTTTGTAGAGGAAATCAGTTGTGTCCTGGAGGAAGCTGGCTGTTTGTGTGATGAGTGGTTTGAGGATGGTTTCTGTGAGTCTCGATATTCCATCAGTGAGAGTCCTGCTGCCAAATATAATGGGTCTGCCTGGGTTCCCTTTTTTGTGTATCTTGGAAAGCATGTAGAAGATCCTGGGGTGGGTTCATGGGGGATAGGTTGCAGAGTTTCTCTTGGGAAGGATTGATGATATTCTTAAATTTCTAGGTAAACTGTGGTGTGGGTCTTCTTTGAGTTCTTTATACTGGGTGATGTCAAAGAGTTGTCATTTGGCCTTGTTAACATTGTCTTCACGGTTGAGGAAAACATATCTGCATGAGAGGAAACTTCTCCCTATTCACATGCGAGCTACCTGTAGAGCTGGGAGGGGAAAGCAGGCAAATTTACTCACCACAACCCGCATTTCATAGGACCTTCCGCAGTCTTCTCTCCATCATTGCTTTTGTCCTCCCTTTACTTGTGAGTAGATAGTTGGGGCCTGCTTCTTCAGAAGAGTTAAGCACCCACAATCCCAGTTAAGGTCAGTGGGAACTATAGGTGGTCAGTGCCTCTGAAGAGGGAGCCGAAAGTGGGAATAGCTGTTGAAATGAGGTGAACTTGCACCAAGGCCTTACTTTGGGCCAAGGATGGGAGTATAGAAAGGGAAGGGGTTTGCTTTCCACCATGCTCTCTGGAAGGGAGGGAACAGTGCAACTTGGCGCATTGATACACATTGAACACTCTTTGTATCTGCAACGGTCTGGGAAAGCAGTAGGTATGTAATAGAACTGCTACGGAGTGATTTACCCACATGACGCTGCTGCAGGCTCCTCTTGGCTCTTGGAAACTGGCTGGGAAATCCCTTCTCCCAGTTATGCCAAAGCGTCTCCTGTTGGAGCGGCCATGCCATTGGCCTGGGAGGACTGGGCAGGACACCCTGCTGATACCATTCCTTACCTGGTTAGAAGGGGCACTGTTGAGCAGCATGCCTTTCCTGGGGTTTGAATGGAGTATAAATGTATCCAGTGAGCGCCATGGGGATATTAAGAGAGGCAGGGTGTGGTACCTGCTCTGGAGCCTGGCCAGCACGTGGGGTTAAGATTTTTCTCTCTGCAAACTCATTAAAACCACAGGAGATCAGGGCCTTGGTTTTATGGTGCACCCCCCTACAGCTGGCTCTAGCAACGCTGGCATGCTGCAACTCTGTTCCGTGTCCAGTGCAGGCTGACAGGTTGGAGTCCATAATAATAAAACAGGAATGACTAATTAGCTCTCTGAGGGAGGCCGATCAGTATCATGCACCCCCTTTTGCTGATGGGGAAATTGAGGCCCTGGAAGGGGAGATGGCTTGTCCAAGGTCGCACAACGTGTCAGTGGCAGGGGTGAGGCACCATCATAACCCTGCAGATATGTGGGTGTCTTGGGTCTTTTTGTGTTGGGACGTGTGCTGGCTGTGTACACAGGCTTGTGGCCGCGTGTGTGTTGCAATTGTGCATACATCTGTGTGTGCTTCTCTCTGGATATGTCTGTATTTGAGCTGGGAGAGTGATTCCCAGCTTACGTAGACCTGTATCTGAGCTAGTGCCTAACAATAGCAGTGTGCCCACGGACGGCGGCTTGAGCTAGCTTCCCGGGTACATACCCATTGGGCTTGGTGTGGTTGTATTCAGAGCGGCTAGTTCATGGCCACCTGTGCTGCTGCAGACATACTGCTGTTTTTAGACGCTAGCTTGAGCAGACCTAGTGCAGATAGGGGTCCACGCAAGCTGGGGGTTGCACCGCCCAGCTCAAGGACGTACCCAGTGTGTATGCCTGTATGGTTTTACGTGTGTGTCTGTGTCTGTGTGTAGGGAGGCAAGGTGTCCATGGTTATGCCCACATTTGTGTCTTTGTGTGTGTGTATATGTATGCACACGTGCATGCTTTTCGCTTGTGTGCATTTGATTTTTCGTGTGAGGGTCTGCATGTGCGTCTACTCGTTGTTGAATGCAGGCCTACGGTATGTCTGAATCCATGCTGGGGAAGCCGCAGCCCCTCCTCAGAGCACTGCTTGGTCACTCGGTCCCTGATTTCCTCACCCCTAGTGCGCACACAGTCTTCAGCCTTCAATCTGCGGTCACCGCACAAGCGGCTGGGTTGGATTGTTTGTTTCGAAGGAAGTTTGGCGCTGACGGGAACTGGGGAAGCGCCACTTGGCTGCCAGTTTGGCAGGTTTCCTGGTCAGGGAGGACTCAGGCGAGTGCTTATTAGGGGTGCTTTAGGGACAGCGGAAAACGCCGACCTGTACACTGACTGTGTGTAACCTAATCGAGTTTATACAGCTTTGGGGATAACAACCGGCTGGAAGTTCAGTCTCTGCAGCGTCTCTTTGCCCCATGTATGCACGGACATGTCTCCTGAAGGTGGACAGGCACTGTTGGAGTCAAGTGTTTTGTCCGTTGTAACCAGAGGAAAAACACACACACGTTTGGATTAGGAAATCTGGATGGTCCAGTCTCTCTTTGCAGCAGATAATAGAAGTAGGAAATAGAACTCTGGGTCAGTTTCCTGGCTGGTGTAAAGTCCAGACGGTTGGAGGCATTTAGCTAGAGATGAATTTAACTCGATGTCTTTTGTGTGTGTACGTGATGCAGGGCTGGTGTGTGGAGCAGGATGCGGCCAGTCTGAGTTTGTGAGAGGTTACGGGGTGGGTGCGCAGCCCATGTGTAGGACTGGTGTGCATACATCTAGGTTGAGGTATTATTCTGTTTTATTTGAGTAGCTCCTTGGAGCCCCAGTCCTAGCCTAGGACCCCATTGTGCAAGGTGCTGTACAGACACGGAACAAGACACTCCCTGCCCCAAAAAGTTTACAATCTGCATATGAGACGAGAGACAACGGGAGATGGGTGCCGCAGCATTTGTGAGTGAGTATGTGGGGAGGAGAATGGGGTTGGTGTGTGCCTCCCAGGCTGGCGTGTGTTTGAGCGTGGTGCTGCATGTTTGCGTATCTCTGTGCTGCTAGCAGTTGCATGTGTGGATTTCAGTAGGGTAACACCAGAGTAGCGCAGTGGTGAATCAGGGCCCTAAACACCGAAGCCCTCTGGCGTGAGCCGTGCAATGGAAGCTGTTGTTACTTATTCGGAGAACTGGCATGCGCCCAATGCAACTGCTGTTTCTCTCTTAAGCTGTGGGCCATGTAGCTTGGGGATGTGCTTAGCCTTGAGGCACTTTTATTCATTAGGTCTGGTCTCACGGGACAATGAATTTGCAGAATGTTTTGAGGCAGAGAAGATTTACCATCCTAGGAAAGGCAGCGTATTCTACCAGGTCAGGAGTTAGGGACCGTAGGCACGATAGCTGCCTCTGCCACAGAGCTGCTGGGCAACCTTGGACAAGTCCCCCCTCTCTGGGGATGTCTGCACTGAAAGAAGAACCAATGGCACAGAATCCTCAGGCTCCAGGGCTAAAAAATAGCAATGTCAATGTTCTCACTTGGGCCCAGAGTCCAGGCTCCAGCCCGAGCAGGACCATCTATGCTGCTGTTCTTAGCCTTGCGAGTCTGAGGCTGTTGACCCAGTCTCTGAGACTTGGCACTGCAGGTTCTTTGCATTGTAGACATACCCTCTGTGCCTCTCCTCTGCTGATCTCACGTTTCCTTTGGGTGGCCAGGTGCATTCGCACCTCGGACTCAGGTGCTGTTCATGGCAAGACCTCAAAGCATCTTATAAAGGAGGGGCAGAGGGGGGAAGTTTCCTCACCCCCATTTTACAGCGGAGACTCATTGAGTCCCAGAGAGGGGAAGTGACGACTTGCCCAAAGCTGCCCATTGGGGCCTGCTTCTCCACTGATTTTTGCATCTGGTTTAAAATGTGCCCAAGACAAAACCCACCCCAGAAGATCAATAACTGAGGCCCAGGCCTGTGCTTCAGCTACCTGCCTCTCGACCAGAAACAAGATTTGAGGTATGACTCAAAAAGCATCCTGCGTGATACCCTGGAGGCGATGAGACATTTCTTCCCAGCTCTCCCCTGCATGCAGCAGTTGCTGCTTGCTTGGGCAGCCGTTCAGAACTGGGGAATCCCCGGCTCGCCTGTCTTACTCGCTCTGACACAGGTCCTGGGAGCTCTTGCAGCTACGTGAGGGACTGCAGCAGCAGAGCCCTAAGCCAGCAGTATCACCACATGCGATTTCGACTTGCTGCAGCCTGTGAGAGATGGCTTCTTGGAGGCTGAATTGCTGGAAAATAGCCGTTACTCTGCCTCTCTCCTTTTCGTCACTTCTCTGCGGAGCGGGGTGGGGGTGTATATGGGGGACTGCTAATGAGTCACCACCTCCATCTGAGCACATGGCACATGCCCCAAGAAGCAATTACAATTAGCCTTGACGAGGAGAGCAGCCGGGGGTTCTGGAAAAGTGAATCATTGGCCTTTCTCTTCATGACTCTGTGTTGGAAATGAGCGATCACTGAAGTCATTAGCGGCACGAAACAAGCTTGGGGGGGGAACCAGAGAAGAGAGGGGGAAAAAAATTATATATAAACGAAGGAAACTGTTCGCCCCGGACTGTCAATTGCCAAAGCAGATGTGGAAGGTATGTGTGCCGCCCACCGTAAAATATTTATACCCCTTTAAACGTATGTCCTTTCTGAGTGTGCTTAAAGTGTTAATTACCTGGGGAGGAAGGTGTTTTAGAGATCTAAGAGCAAGGAGAAAATGCCATGCCCTAGGAAGCGGTGTGGGCTGGATCGAGATTTTGGGAGACCTGGGTTCTGTCACCAACCTGCTTTGGTGACCTCGGACAAGTCACTTTTTCTCTCTTTCCCTCAGTTTCCCCAGCTGTAAAAGGTGGATTGTGACCTGATGTAGTTGGGGATTGGTCCTGCTTTGAGCAGGGGGTTGGACTAGACACCTCCTGAGGTCCCTTCCAGCCTTGATAGTCTATGATTCTATGACCTCCTTTCTGAAGTGCTTAGAGACCGACATATGAAAAGTGCTGTATGGTATCTAGGTGGCAATCTATTTAGCAGCAGGAGCTTTATCTTCAAAGCACTTTCTGAATGATTAAATAATCTACAAAACGTACTTGGAGGGGTTGGTCTGTATCATACAGATGGGGAAACCGAGGCACAGAGCTGGGGAAGGGCCTTGCTTTAGTGCTTTGGTACTGTGGTGCTTGTTCCTTGCAGGTGGGGTAGTTAGAAACTCATGCCCAGGTCTGGGTTTAGGAACCAAGGATTCATAACTCCAGATCCAGCAGACGGATTGGGCGGGGCGGGGCTCACAGTTGCCTGTTGGTCGCCAGCAGTGTTTGGTTTGGGCGGCTGTGTATTGCACAGGAAACCTGTCAGCACTTACCTGGATTGGGGCATGTTGAAATCTCCACCTGCTTTTAATTTAAAGGTTGGGTGCAAAAGAGGGAATCATACCCCAGGCAGAAGGGGGCCACGTGGCAGCCTGTGGGATGCCTCATGCTGCCTTGCCAGCCTCTGACCTGTGTCCCCCATGTGGTCATGAGAGAGAGAGAGAGACGCTAAGATGCCAAATATGTGAGAGCCGCCAGCTGGGATAGGACGGGTTCGGGGGCACTCTGCTGTGTAGGTGATCTGCTTGGATGGGCAAAGCTCAGTTTTCCCTGGTGGTTTGATCGTGATAATTACAGGGGATGAGGGAGTGTGTGATTAGGTGTATTTACTTGGGGGCTAGACATTGAGGGGCGGGCATTACCCTGCCTTTCATATAGGGCGGAGGCATGCGCTTGGAAGCTTTGATCTGAGCAGTTCTAAGAGGAGATGCTGGTGTTTTGTAGTCATAGTGAGATTGTTCTTGTGGGCCCTAATTCTCCCCCCAGCTCTATGTGATAACAAGTAGCTCCCATTGACTTCAGTGGAAGTTGTTGTACCATGGCTAGGGTGAATAGGGAAGTTGTTATTTGTAGGGTTATCTCAGCACCTTCCTGTTGGAGGAGGAGTTCGGTGTATGAAGGGATTGGGGTGAGGGCCTCCTTAATCAGTCAGTGGTAAGGTCTGAATGCGTTTTGCATTTATTCGGAGCAGAGAGTTGGTTTGGAGGGGGTAATTTGAAGGGAGGGGTTATTCTGTCATCTAGGGGAGCATTCTCCTGACATCTGTTAGACGGGGGGGTGTTACGTGGGGATTTAAGATGTGGGGGAGGTGACTTTTCCCCTGAGATTTGCTGCAAACCCCTTTCCTTTGGTTGGTCTCTGTCCTGAGGGCTTCCTTGTCTTCCTTCCTATAGCCCCTCCTGTGGGATATTTTTGTCTTTTGGGTCAAGGGCTGCCCAAATCGCCTTCCCTTCAAAGCAGCCCTAGGCACAGCATCGAGATGTTCTGAGTGGTGGATGCAAGCCGGGGTGGGTACTGGGAGGCACCGTCTCTCGGGGGTGGGCAGAGGTCAGCTCTTTGTAACTAAGTGACTAAGGAGTCACTCCAACGCAGCCCTCTCTACGTTCCCACGCCGCCATGGCCAGGTGACGCGGGCAGCCTTTAGTAACCAGTAACTGGAGCAAATGTACAGCACGCATGACTGCTTTTCAGCATGTATCTGTCTCATGCTTAGGGACCTGCCTCCGGGGGTGAGGGACAGATGCCTCCAGAGAGCCTCCAGATCACTTTCTGTGGTATCCCTGATTTCTGTTCGGTTATGCTATAGCTTGTGAGAGGCTGGTCTGGCACAGTGGGACCTGATTCTGATGTCACACTGGTTTGGGCTGCATTGCAATGACTCCTGATTTACACCGGTGTGTGGGAGAGCAGAATGATTCCTCCTCTTCCCTGGAGGCGGTATGTATTTGGGCAGCCAGAGCCCTTCCCAGTACCTTTCCCCCATGGATCCGGTTATTGCAAGGCCTATCGCAGAGGTGGGGGGTGTGTGACAGCTGGCATTTGGGACATATTGTGCTGCCATGGAGCAGGTTGCCAATGACTGGAAATCTGGCCAACCCACTCCGCTGGGCAGGCAGCCTACATCAAACTCCACTGTACGTCTTCTACTCCGTGCTATTCAGCCACCCGGCACTGAGCTGGAAAGCTGATCTGGTGGCTCAGTGTTTGTGCTGGGGGAAGTCAGCTGAGTTTGAGACTAAGAAGAGACTTGGAGTCCAGAACAAAAATAGAACACGTTCTTTTAGTTTGCACAAAAAAGGGTTTTTTCTCCGCCCCTCCCCCTTCTCTTTGGAACTTGCTCCCTTGACTTGACTCAAACAGCCGCTGTGCTCCCAGCCCTGGAAATTGTTTCCTTCTGGAATGGCCCAGCTGCCAGTTGGCTCCTCCTGAGTTCTCTGGCTTGCGCTTCACGCTGTGCCGATGATGTGCTAGGAATCAGAGTTACGACCTGGATGCTCGCATGAATGAAAAAGTCAGCTGCGTTGTTTGGAGCAGCTCTAGCCAAGAGGCAATTTGAAGGAATCCATGTGCTCTCTCTGCCAGCGGAGTGCCGTGCTCCACACAACCAGGGGGCCAATTTTTGCTCTTTTGGCTTCAGTGGGAGCCAGAGGAAGAAAGTTGTAGTAGTTAAAGCACAGAGAAGGAGCGAAGTAGTTATACCAACCTTAAACTCCCATGGAGACAGCGCTGTGTCTTCCCGCCAACTTAGCTACCGCCTTTTGGGGGGGCAGATTAGCTGCACTGATGGGCGAGCTCTCTCCTGTCAGTGTGGGAGCATCTTCACTTAAGCACTGCAGCAGCACAGCTGCACCAATGCAGTGTTTTAAGTGGAGAGTTGTCCTCAGGGCATGGCAGTGCTGCAGTCAGAGGTGTGATGCAGCACATGTCTATGTACCGGAGCCAGCTTTAGGGCAGGCTGTACAAACCTGCTTGGGACCCTGACTACTGACTCAGGCGGCTAGCGTGTGTCATCATGGCCACACTGCCCAGCACCCGAGCTAGCTAATTGTCTACCCCTGATTGCAGTGACTCCGTGACTTTCCCAAGGTGACACGGGAAGTCTGAGGCAAGGCAGGGAATTAATCGCAAGATTTCCAAGTCCCAGGCTAGTGTCTTCACTACTGGATTATCCTTCCTGTCTTCTGCCCACCATCACTGACTTGCCATGAGAGCATGGACAATTATGACTCTGTAGTACTGACCTGTCTAACCTTACTAGCCTCAAGCCAGGAGCCAGGTCTCCTGAGTACTAGTCCAACATTGTGTCTGTGAGACCACACTGCCTCTTCAAGTTCCCTTTCTCTGCCCCCGTGTCCGCATCTGGAGCGTGTGAATGGGAATGATACCCACACCCCAGCGGTTTGCAAAGGGTTGATTAGTTAACATGTACCCCTCCATATAGTGTATGTAGCTAGGATACAGGAAGTTCTGGGGTCACAGTTGTTTGTGACTGTCAAATAATGGTGTGTGAAGATGATAAGATCTCAGAGCATTTTATGGGCTTTTGTTCTGGGACTTTTTTTGTGATCTATTCATCTAGCTGATGAAAGATTTTTTTGTTTTGGCCTCGAAATATGCACAATATCTCACTGTCATAAGAATCAGCGCAGACGTCAACCTTTGTCTAAATGGAATGCATACATTCTGTGTCTGTTCCTCTACTCGGGTCTTCTTTTCACTCAGAAAAAGGTCTTTTCCCCCTGCTATTTCTTGCCAGTTGATGTGAAATGCCTCCCTCTTTCATAATCCACGGACTCCAAAGGATTTGCAAAAGAGAAGCCAGTATCAATTATCCTCTTTTTAGAGTGGCAACTGAGGCACAGAGAGAGGAAGTGGCTTGCCCAAGGCCGCAAACTCAGTGGCAGAGCCAGGAATTGAATGCAGGTCCTCTTCTTTCTGACCCAGGGCCTTAGCCACTAGGCCATGCATCCCTTAACTCCTGTTTATGGGAGATGTGCTATCCAATGTGGTCGTGTCCTGGCACCATTCAGGAAGCCTGCCGTTTCCTGGGCTTGCGTGACCCCATTTTGCATTGTATTACACAGGATCCAGATTCCTGTGGCACGTCGGAAGGGCAGGCAGGCAGAAGTGGTTAAAAAATAATCTCCTTTGAACTGAGCTAGGGAATGAACATTCCTCCTCTCCGCAGAACCTTGCATCCTTCGTGGATGAATTGTGTTCCGCAATAGGAGATCTTTTCCTTCCCAGTGATAGGAATGGCCTCAATGAGTCATGTGGATGAATTTCACCTTGCATGGCTAGGTCTGCCCACGTGAAGACCCTTCAGTAAGGCCCATGTAGTACCTATTTTTGGTGAGCCGGGAGTATACTGTCTTGTTACTAGGTAGTACAAGCTCCTTGGGCAAATAATTTCATCCCTCTCTTTCCCCTCTTGCTCATCATCTGCCTTATTTTTTTAGGTTGTAAACTCTTTGGATTAGAGACGGTCTCTGTGTTTGTACAGCACCGAGCACAGCGGGGCCTGGTCTCAGCAGAGGCTTCTGTAATGCAAATAATAAAATAATAATAGTCTAGTCATCTATTCGTAGAACCAGAGCCTGATCTGCAGTCCTTGCCCAAGTGGATAGTCTTGATCCACATTGTCCTACAGAAGTCAGTGAGCCTGATGGCATGAGTAAAGGTTATGCAAGATTGGCCAATAGTCTATATTGTTGAGTTGGAATGAGACCCTCAGCAGATGTAAATGAAGTCAATGAGATATGCCCTCTGAGGATCCGGTCACTGGAGTTGCATTTGCAAGAAACAGCGTGGTTTTCCATTGCAGTTTTGTGATGATCAGATGCAGGAGGGATAAGTGTGGTATAAACAGAGATAAGCCAACCTGGGTCATTTGCCTTCCGAATGGCCTGTAAGTGTCAGATTTCACCTTCTACTCTAATGGCTGGTCTCCTCTCCGCTTAGATGCCCTGCCTTTCAGAAACCCCATGCGTCAAGCGATGCAGGTGTTGCTATGCAACATGGCCCTTTTAATGAATAAGTAAGTGACTGGTACAGAAGAGCTACAGACATGACATCAGTTGTTAAGGAAGGCCTGAAATGTGATCTACCTTCCTATATCTGTTTGCGGAATCCAGGGTTGTGGTGCAGAGACAAAGACGCTGAGGATTGGAGTTGGTCGAAATAGTTTTGTCTGAACGCTTTGTCTTTTCAAAATGGCTTTTGGGGCAAAACAATTTCTGCAGAAAATCTTCATTTATGTCAAAAATGTTCAGTGTAAAAACAAAACCCAAAAAATTTTCAGTATAAACAGATTTTTTTTTTTTGAAAATGGGGAGGAAAAAAGCATGAAAAAAATTCCACAGGAAATTTTGAAAGAAACCCACAACCAAAATGTTTCAAAATTTCTATAGAAAAATAATTGGTAGGAGATGCTGATTACTGCTGATTAGTTCGGAGAATCAGGCTTCTGGAATTTCATTCCTTTCTTCAGGCAGTAAGTCTGGTTGCTTCCTTCCAGGTGCCAGGGGAGACCCATGAATCAGACTGTTTGAGGGTCCATCTACACTACACTGGGAATGTGCTTGCCAGCTCAGGTAGCCCATTCGAAATAGCAGTGTAGCTGGGGGTAGCATAGGCCACAGCTCGTCTGAGTACAAATTTGCCCAGCGTATGTACTCAGGCAGCCTGTGCTACCCCCTGCTACGCTGCTATTCGTAGTGCACTAGCTTGAGCAGAACTAGCATGTCTGTCTCCTGAGCTAGGAAGCGTCTAAGACTTATCCTGAGCCACTGGTGTTGAGGCAGCGTGGTTACGTGCTGCTCCTCACTCGGGACTCATGGCAAAGCCAGAATTGAGCCTTTTAGACTTTTTTGATACTGAAAATCTGTCTCTCCTCCCCCAGCCTTTCCTTAAGGGAGAACATCATGGCCTTAAAAAGCCCCACCGGCTCAGAAAACTCTTATCCCAGCGGTCCTGGCTTTCGTGTGCCTCACCCTTCCCCCTGACCTGGCCGGCACAGGAAGGTTGCAGCAGGCTGTGTGACTGGAGTGTCCGGATTGCTGCGAGTTGCAGGGCCGGACTGATTTGCCGATTGCGTGTGCAGTTACAAATTTTCCAACTTTGCTTTGAAAGGGGTCCAAGGCAGATTAACAGCAGATGGTTTAAAGCACCCTTCCCCATGCCTTGGTAATGAGCGGAATGCTCCGTCCAAACACTGCGCTTCCAACCGCTGCCACTTGTCTGCAGCTGGCGTTCCGCCTGCAGGTCCCACGCTTTGGTCTGCTCACTCCTTGGGGAGCTTATTGCCTCGTCAAAGGTCTAAACTGCACTGAGGAACTTCAGAAGCCGTCCCTGTGCTCCAAGCTTTTCCTTTGCAGAGCAGCGTGCGTGTGTGTTTCAGGGGCACAGCTACCGTATTCCTTTGCATGGCCCTTCTCAATGCACAGCACAGCACCGCAGCTGAGTTTATCCCTTGCCCACAGCTCCTTAGCCAGCTGTGATTAGGTTTCTGTAGCTGGATAAATCATACGAGTCTGTTTCTCTCTTCACTTGAGTCTGATGTCGGTGAAATCTCCCCAGAGTAAAACTGATGTGAATGAGATCAGCATCAGGCCCAGTAGGAATATTAGATTAATTATCCATAGAGGTTTTTTGAGAATCCTTCTCTCTGTTTCGCTGTTTTACCGAAGCTGGGAATGGTAACCGCTAAAACAAGCAAACCGATTTATTGGAAATAATGATTTGAAGGCAAATATCTGGATTTCAGTTATGCTGCTGTAAATCTGTAATAACTCCCCTGACTTCAGTGGAATCTCTGGGTTTACAATGTGCTGAAGTAACCGAAAGCAGCATCCGGTGCAAGACCCTTCATCCCTACTCTATTTCTTGGCCTCTTTCCATCACCCCGCAGCCAGGCATTCTTCCTCCTATTCGCCCTTTTGCCCACATACCCTTACTTCCCTGCTGCCAGAGGTGACAGTTGTGGCCGGAGACGGAATACCTGGCAGCTGGCCCAGACCCCAAATCCAGGAGTTTTTCTTTCCATCTGTGGCATCTTGGTGTATTGCTGTTTTCCCTGCGGTGGCTATAAATGGCCCTTTTCTGGTGGGTGGCAGCCTCTCTTTGGCTAGCTAACCTGCTTCCTCCTGCTCTGCAGAGTCATTTTCCCCTCGCTCTGTCTGTCTGGATTGAGCCGTTCTGTTTCTGTCACACACTGGAGACCACAACCTCTTGCCTGTGTACCATAGGGGGGCAGTTGTGCCTAATGGGGTTCTCCTTAGAGGATTGTTTAGCTTAGAAATTCACGCTCCCCCAGATGTGCACAGAAGTCCAATTATTAGGTACCGTGTTGAGGGACTGGGAGAGGCAGGAGGATCCAGTGGTTAGAGCACTAGCATGGGACTGGGAAAATGCAGCTCCCTGTAGGAGCTGGGCCACTTAGCCTCTCTGGGGCTCAGTTCCCTATCCATAAAATGGGGGTAATAGTGTTGCCTTACGCATAGTGTGTTGTGAGGACAAGTACATTAAAAATTGGAAGGCGCTTGGATACTACGAAGGCCTGGGCCAGCTAAGTACCTGAGAGAGAGCGAGAGGAATTCCTCAGCCTGTCTCAACTGTCGCACAGACTTTGTGAGCAGCATTCTGATCTCACCCTGGTGCAAATCCACATTGGTTCTGCTGACGTCAAGGGAGCTTCTTTGGATTTGTGCCAAGGTAAGTGCAACCAGGATCTGGCCACTTTGACTTGCACTCTTCACCGCTGAGTCACTGGGCAATGGGCAAATTCTGGGCCTTATTCTGATCTCACACCAGTGACTCCACTGAGATGGTGCTCTCTGCTAGAGCAGCGTAGATCAGGAGGGTCTCCACTGACGTGGGTTTACACTGATGCGTCTGAGAGAAGGCTTGAGAAGCCCAAATTTGACCCCGAGCTTAATCAGTGGCAGTAAGTATCTCTGGAAATGCCTGTGCAACTTGCACAGATCCCACATGCAGGGAGGTTGCACCTTGTAGACCAAGGAGGCAGAAGGGGGACAGAGTAGCAGGAAAAGCAACTAAGAAGAGGATACAAAGTAAAGTAGACTCCCCCCGCCCCCTGAGAATGATACTGATGTAGGGCATTGGAGACCTTTCACTGTCCCTCCTGTGTTGCCCAGCTGTGTTGTTCTCCAATTATTCTCTGTGGCAGCCCTGGTGACACACAGCCGCCTGCAGTCCTGTTGTGATACCTGTCATCTCAGCTCTGTGCTGGGCTCATGCACGGCCTAACCGGGGCTGTTCCATCAAGTTATGGGTCTGAAGCACTGAACAAGCCCTGGGGACTGTGGATGGAGCAGCCCTTGCCCTCTCCACCAGCTACCCTGCCTGCCATACAGCTGATCAGAGAACGGCTGGGCAGGACCAGGCTGACTGCCATGCCCAGGTGTTAATATTCACCAGGATGCTTGCTGGAGTAAGAGATGCAGAGCTTGGCTTTGGTCAGGAGCACGAATGTTAGGTTTCTTCTCCCCCTATTTCTCCAGACACTTGGGCTGCGGTTTCTCTGTACGACTGAGCACCATTCGAACCCTGGGGCCAAGGTGGTCCCTACGGGAGAGCCCCCTACGAGATGGGAGCAGATAGTAAGGGGTGTTCGCTGCCCCCACCCATTGCCCTGAGTTCACCTGTTGTTAGAAAGGCCACGGTTCTGATTCTCCTCCCATGTATCCTTCAATGAGTCCATCGACTTTAGTGTGGTTTATTGCAGATTTACACTGAAGCAAAGGCAAAATCAGGCCCACTTATCCATAGAGCAGCAGCTTTTGTATGTGAATTCTTGGACGTAGGAAACACAGCTTTGCATGGGGCTGGGCAGGGGAACAGCTCCCGGATTCTCAGGGAAACCAAGTTTACGCGGTAGGGCTTTCTGTCCCTACCTAATTCCTGGACGACTTTGAGGTTGAGTCTGCTAGAGCACTAAAGCTAGCGGACTTTGAACGCAGGCCATACAGGCTCTTGGGTCGAGAGATCCAGGGTTCTGTCCTCCCTGCCAGTGTCTTACTTGGGGGCATCCCATCATGCTCAGCTGTGCCTGGCTGCCCAGCGCCTCACGGGTGAAGAGTGTAAGTTGCAGGGAGAAGATCCTAGTCACGTGCATGTTGGCAGAAATCCAAAGGATCTCTTCACTTTACCAGGGCCAGTATGGCTTTGCACCAGGGTGGCTGAAGTCAGAATGTTGCCCACAAAGTGTGTGTTCCAGGCAAAGCTGGGGAAGCTTAACACAGCAGAGGGTAAGCTCAGTGGGGCAGAGAATCTGATCCCTTGGTCTCCTGGAGGGTCATGCCGGCATCTTTCAGCTGCCCTTGAATCCCACGTACCTGTAAAATAATAGGAAGTGGCTGGGATTCCAGCTTTTTCTATGGTGTGGAGTCAGTGGGCAGAGCCCATGGCAGTGTCAGATCTCCTCCCCAACCTCAAACCAGCCCTCGGCCTTTTTCCTCATGTCTTATTTCCTTGTGGTTTGCGCAGGGTCGGGCGGGATTCTTCCCAAAGAACTGCTGAGGGAATAAGCTCCAGTGTATCTGACAGCAGACAGTTCCCAGAGCTTCCTTTCCCTGAAATGCTCTCCAGGCTACCCCTCGCTGTGAGGTGCGTGTCGGACCTGAAGCCAGCCCCCCGCTCTTGGCATCCTGCCTTCCCTTCTGGCTCCGAGGAACAATCAGCATGGCTGCCTCCGTAGCTGGCTCTTCTAACTGGTGTCTCCCTTAGCTCCCTGGGGGGAGCTGTAGCTTGCAGAAGGTGTGGGGGAGTGCTGCTTGTATTGATTTAGTGAAATGCCCAATGCAGTCAGCTAGGATGTCTTGGAAAGGCCCTTGTCATACCGGACATTGGCAATACCAGGAGGGCTGAGCTGGACTGCCGATGAAAAGCACAGTGGGGAACGTAACTGAAATACCTTCCTCATGCACTGTGTTTTCCAAATGGACAACCTACCCTCAATTCCCAACTGCTGAGGGACAATCTTCACTCATTGATACACGGAGAGTTGGTAGTGGAAAGCACATATAACTTTTCATGAGTGATGTAACCGAATACTTGGATGCTAATATCTAAACTATTCTTAAATATACTCACCTAAATGTGGGCTATTGATGATTATACACTATATGTATCTTATCACTTTAAAAACTTTGTATTTGTGGATAATCTAAGCACTATACCCAGATGTACAGACACTTTTTTAAAACTGTGTACTATATAATATTTTTTAACATTAGCTTTAATAAAATTTCTCATTCCTTCAATTTGCTTTTTCTTACAGTGCCCCTAGGAACATGAAAGGCAAAGATCTTCCTTTTCTTGCTTAATTCTTTCATCCTGCTTGTGCAGGGGTTTGTTATTATAGGGCTGCTTGTGAACACGGGTTTATTGTAGGGTTGCTTTCACCAGTTTGTTATTGTAGGGTTGCTTGTGGGTGCTGGGCTACATATATTTATTTTCACTACTGGTTGCTGGGGAAGGATGGGGCGTGGATGGTGCGAGGAACAAGTGTAGAGTACACCAGAGTCTCCTGAGTTAGGCATGTTCTTTGCTCTAAATCAGTGGCTCTCTCCCTTTTTCAGATGACTGTCCCCCTTTCAAGAGTCTAATTTGTCTCACGTGCCCCCAAATTTCACCTCACTTAAAAATGACTTGCTTAAAAAAATCAGCCATAAAAATACAAAAGTGTCCCAGCCACACTATTACTAAAAAAATTGCTTACGTTCTCGTTTTACCATATGATTATAAAATAAATCAGTTGGAATATAAATATTGTACTTACATTTCAGTGGATAGCAAATAGAGCAGTATAAATGTCATTGACGACATTTTAGTGGTAGTGACTTGGCTAGTGCATTTTATGTAGCCTGTTGTAAAACTAGGCAAATTCCTAGATGAGTTGATGTACCCCCTGAAAGACTTCTGCATACCCCCAGCGTTGAAAACTACTGCTCTAAATTGAATAACTGATTCTTGTATCGTCTACGTGTGATCCTGCACTTTTCCCAGTAGGAGTTGGTAATGCAGGGCTCACCCTAAGAGTTGCGTGGCACATACTTAGGGCCCTACCAAATTCACGGACCATTTTGGTCAATTTCACGGTCATACGATCTTAAAAATCATCAATTTCACGATTTCAGCTGTTTAAAGCTGAAATTTTACAGTGTTGTAATTGAAGGGGTCCTGATCCAAAAAGGAGTTTTTTTTGGGGGGGGGAGGAGGGAGTCACAAGGTTATTGTAGGGGGGTTGCAGTACTGTTACCCTTACTCCTGCGCTGTTGCTGGCAGTGGTGCTGCCTGCAGAGCTGGACAGCTGGAGAGCGGCAGCTGCTGGCTGGGAACCCAGCTCTGAAGGCAGCGCTGCCGTCAGCAGCAGTGTAGAAGTAAGGGTGGCCTGGTATGGTATTGCCGCCCTTACTTCTGTGCTGCTGCCTGCAGAGCTGGGCCCTCAGTCAGCAGCCACCACTCTCCAGCTGTCCAGCTCGGAAGGCAGCAGCGCAGAAGTAAGGATGTCATGGTATGGTATTGGCACCCTTACTTCTGTGCTGGTGGTGGCAGGGCGCTGCCTTCAGAGCAGTCTGTAAAATCTGTATAGTACAGGGTAAAACCACACAAAAGACCAGATTTCATGATCCGTGACGCGTTTTTCATGGTGGTGAATTTGGTAGGGCCCTACACATACTGTAGTGGTAGTTTTATTATCCTTATATTGCAGCTAAGGGTCTGTCTACACCAGGGGTTGGCAGTCTTTCAGAAGTAGTTGCCGAGACTTCGTTTATTCACTCTAATTTAAGGTTTCGCTTGCCAGTAATACATTTTAACGTTTTTAGAAGGTCTCTTTCTGTAAGTCCATGAAATCTAACTAAACTTTTGTTGTATGTAAAGTAAATACGGTTTTTAAAATGTTTAAGAAGCTTCATTTAAAATTAAATTAAAATGTAGAGCCCCCCGGACCAGTGGCCAGGACCTAGGCAGTGTGAATGCCAGTGAAAATCAGCTTGCGTGCTGCCTTCGGCATCCGTGCCATAGGTTGCCTACCCCTGGTCTACGCTGTGCTGTAAATCAGGGTCTTTGGGGCCTGGTCTTGTAGCCTTACAGTTTCCAAGTCCGCACTCGTGTGTCCACACTGCATTATAAACCTGGGTTTACAATTGCTGGACCCAGGTCTTGGCCATGTTAACGGTTTCATACTGCATTACGCAGCCCTTCTGATTCAGGTCTGCGGCTTGAGTTGCGTCCGCACGGCAGAATGACAGCGCTTGGACCCGAGTTTCAGCAGGTCTTGGACTCGGATCCATCCCCTGCAGGTGGGTCCTGGGACCCAGGGCGGGAGTGCTTGGCAGCCCAAGTCAGACACATTTGAGTGCGGAAGGTAGAGGGGTTTGGGTGCAAACCGGAGCCTGGCTTTACCAGGCAGTGCATACTGACCCTAATGGGCATTGCTTCTTCACCCAGCGCAGGGATCTCGTAGCCAGCTCTTGTGGAGCAGCAGCAGTGATGCTGCCAGTGCAGGGAAACCGCAAGCTGAGTCTCTGGCCTGGATGTACTCCATTCGCGCGCTGAAGTGTGAGGCAGGGAGCCAGCGAGACTGAAGTCTCTTGGAAGTCTGAGGTTTATGGTTGTCAGTGGTGTGTTTGCGTCTCCCTCGCTGACCTCCTGAGTATACTCTGCAACACACACGCCGCTCCCCGCATGACGGAGCTGTGCTGTGCAATGGGACTTCCATTCCTCCCCCTGCTACTTCCCCCGAATCAGCCAAAGCCGCAGCTGGTGATGGCAAAGACCTTTGTCCCCAGGGAGGGGGCGGGGGTTGAGCAGCTGCCCCCCCACATCCTCTCGCTGCCGGAACTCATAATTGAAAGCATGAACTGGTACAGCTTCGATCTGATCAGCTCTCTGGTTCCCTGCGAGTAGAAACAGCTAAACACAGGCAGCCTGGCCAGCCCGTACTGCCCTGCTTCCTCAAGGGCAGGGCTGTAGGGGGGCAGCTTGGGCCTGTCTCTTGTCTGGTTTAAGTGAAGCAAGCATCTGCCCAGCTTTGCAGTGACCCTGGCTGTCCAGGTTCCTGCGAGTAATCTGGGATAGAGCCACCTGGTAGCCCAGCCCTTGAGTAACATGCTGCTTTGAATTCCACACTCTTCCCCCTCCTCCAAGGAAACATGGCCTGATCCAAAGCCCTTTGAAGTCCTTGGGGGTCTTTCCAATCGCTGCAATTGGCATCTGGGGTAGGGGGCTTTGATTGATCCATTTTGTCCCTCCAGAAAAGAACTTAGCTTGGGCTGGAATGAAAATCCCCCTGTCCTTTCTCCCACACTCCCATGAAGATCTGGGGGAACGTCTGCTGCATTGCCTGCCAACTCGCTTGTGCATTGGTGAGATCTTACAGCAAACCCATGGTCTCAGCAACGTGCTAGATCAGTTGGAGAGGCAGCGGCCTAATGCACAGTACTCTGGACTGGGAGTCAGGAGACTTGGATTCCAGTCCCAGCTCTGCCACTGACCTGCTGTGTGCCTCAGTTTCCCCTCCTGCCCTTTCTCCATTGAGGCTGCAGGCTCTCCAGGACAAGGTCTCACTCTGAGGCCTTTGGGATGACGGGGAGGGGGGAGAGTTTTTGTACCAGCAGCATGTTCCTCATTCCTTTGACCTCAGTGTCAGCACAATTAGCTGTGCCTGGGGTGGAGTTCAGTGAAGAGAGAAAGGTGGCTGGGGATGAGAGGGGAGGAGGGCAGGCGGTGCAGAAATTTCATTCTGACTTCCCTGGAGCTGTAGGAACAGCTGCTCTTTGTAGACTGTATAAAATACATAATAGAAAAAAGAACTGAATGGGGCAAAGCTAAATCGACCCTGCTTTTAAGTAGTGCACTCTCCTTGGAATAATGGGCAGGGCCTCTGCTCCGTGCCCCTTTAAACCTCTCCTTAGCACCCACCTCTGCTGTGACACTTAGAAGATTATTACTTATATTATGGTAGAAACTAGAGGTCACAACCGAGATCAGGGCCCCATTGTTTGAGGCTCTGTACATATAGAGATCAAGAGACAGTCCCTGCCTTGAGGAGCTTACAGTTAAAATAGATAGGACAGACACAGAGTGGAAGGGGAATCTGAGTCACAGAGGGTAGAATGGGATTTGCCTGAGTTCCCACAGTTGGTCCATGGCAGAACTAGGAATAGAACTGGTGGCTTCTGAGTTCCAGCCCTGTGCCCTGTCTGCTACCTCCCTTGTGCTGCTCTGTAAGGCTCCTTTCTGCCCTTCAAATCTCCCCTTTGAACTCACCCCTTTTGTGCTACCTGATAAGAAATCAGCCCGTTTGTGATGGCTGGATTGAGGGACAGATGTAGCTAGTCAGCACTTATAATAAGTATGTAAAAAAGCCCCAGACAAATAGCCCATGTGTCTAAGTACAGGATGTATTTGACTGGGTCCATCACCCTCCTCATCTCCTAAGCTTGGGATGTCTGTAAGCGCAGGGACATTGCTCTCCTTTACTTAGTGCAGTCTGGACTGAGCCCTGGGGTGCTACAGCCACGCCTTCATTAAATAACAATGAACTGGAGTGAATTGCCCTCTTCACTTTGCTGTAGCCCAGCTTGTGATTTCTGCTTGGTCCTGTACTTGTTAAACTCTGGGGCTGGCTCCTCAGCTGGCATCAATTGGCATTGCTCCATTGACTCCAGCGGGAGCTGTGCTGAATGACAACGGCTGAGGAGCTGGTCCCATTTCAGCACCAGCAGGTGCGGTGGGGGGTGGGGGGAGGAGCATGATCAACGTTCTCCTGGCAGGTACAGATTACAAACCCCGGAGAAAGAGGGGTAGGCGTCTAGCTGAGAAAGGGGAAGCGATGCCGCCGGCCCACAAGGGCTAGATAGGATTTGATGATTTGCCTTTTTTATTTAAGCCTCTCTCCATCCTCCAGACTGGGCAGGAGCTCTCCAGGGTGGGGAAGCCACTGAACAGGACAAAGCCACTGCAACTGGAGTGGGCGTGTGAGAACAGGATGGAGCTCAGCTTGTATGTACACTGCACACGCCCTTCGGTAGCTGACATCATTCAGGCTCTGGGTCTTCCTGTCCTCAGCCGAAGTGGGTGTGGTGTGTGTGTGTGGGTGGTGTGTGTGTATGTGTACAGGGGTTTTGTGCGAGTGCCCATACGTGCGTGTGGAGCTGTCTGGAAGTATGGGAACCTGTGTGCAGACACAGGCATACAAGGCGCATGAGCACACAAACGTGTGTGTGGGGGAGTTGTGCATGAAGCTCTGTGTGTCTGGGTTTTGTGTGGACACGCGTGTGGGGTGTGTGTGTGTGTTTACGTGTGTGTGAATGTGTCTGGGGAAGAGGAGCAGATCCTAACACAGGTCAGGGTTTGGAAGCTCAGGAATTGCTTTAAGAGCTGGGAAGGCAGAGGGCAGCTACTGTCAGAAAGCTCCGCAGGCAGCCAGTTGCCCGTCACTTGGACCCCACGCTAGTTTAAAGAGCAGGGCTGTGCATAATGAGATGAGAACCAAGTGAATATGGTATGTTGCACTTCTTGGGCCCCTAAGCACCGCCCAAAGAATAATGAACTCCCCTTGTGCTGCCCCAGCATGCTTCTACAGCTGTACATCTTTGGTTGCTTTAAAGAGGTGGCGAAATACCATTATCCCCATTTTATGGCTGGGGAAACTGAGGTACAGGGAAGTGAACTGATTCACACCAAGAGCTGAGAACGGAACCCAGGCACCTTGACTCTGGTTTCCTCTTCTCTAACCATTGGACTGTGCTGCCTGCATTGGGTCAGCTGCCCCTGGGTACCTTCCATCCTCTGACCCACCCCTGGCCCGTCACCTGGTGCTGTCAGATGATATCCACGCTGGCTGGTGTGGTCCCAGCCCATTTTAATGTTTAATTTCCCTTCGTTCTCCTTTGGGGCACTCCTGGGCTTGGTAATGCCAGGTACCCATGGAGGCAGCTGGCTGAATGGTCCCGTGTTTGTATTTGCCTTATTATAAGTGAGTTATTAACAGACTCCCACCAGGGCGGCTTTGTTGCTAACCACACTGGGAAGTAGGGCAGGACCCCAACTCACATTCATTTGTAGGGGAGAACCAGGCGCCCAACTGCCCCTTGGTGCCTCTGAAACACGAGGGGAACAAGCAAACACACAAAAAATCCCTGCAGGCCCAAGGATCAAGCTGGGCTGGTGCTTCCTGTGCAAGAGGGATTTAAAACCTGTTCCCTGGCTTTGCCAGCTGTTGATTTTTCCTGCGGAGAGAGCGTGCGGTTTGGAGCTGGCTTCGGGAGTGACACTTGATTTACAGCGGGGAGGAACATGGAAGAAGGGCTCGGCTGTTTTGTTCTGGGTTATTTATTATTATGATTATTCGTTCAGGAGATTTTTAAAAAAATAGCCCCCATCTTTGAACCGTTTCTGGTTTTTACATGGTCTGGCTGCACAGCTAGGGGACTACCAGTCCCAATCTGGACACAGAGATCTGGGCTTATCTCTCGTTCTGATGCTTAGCAGGCTGACACAGGGTTGCTTTGGGATTCAAAGGCTTGTTCCCTCCTGGGATGGCAGGATCTTGCTTTCTCCTTGGGGATCCAGTCAAACCTAAACCACAGGTTTTCTTAATGGCCTTTGGCAAGCAGCGCCCAGGCCAGCTGATGTCCGCAAGCACTTCTCTGCCTCAAGGTATCCAATAGATGAACACGCTGCCATGTCCTCACTGATACTGTTATGGTTAGTCTCATGGATAGGTTGTCAACCAGATTATATAGGCAGAAGCTGAAAGAGAGAGCCTGCAAGAGGTTGGATGCACATTCTGTGAGGTGCCAACACAGCACAGCTGCTCTGATAAAGCAGCTGTGGACTTGGCTGGACTGGTAACATTCAGGGCATGTTCCAATCAAGGAGATCTTTCTATCAGAGTGGGCACTCTGCTAATGGGCTAAATCTACCGTAGCATCCTGTTATCCCACTTGGTAGCGCATTCTGCTGCAGGTTAGAGCAGGCACTCAGGACACGTGGTACTATTCCTGCATCTGCCACTGGCTCACTCTGCCACTGGCTCACAGCCAGGGATAAGTAAACCTCTCCTGTGCCTCAGTTTCTCCAAATGAAAAAAGGGGAGGATAATATGGGGGTGGGAAGAGTATAAGCATGATGCAGTTAAGCTTCCAAAGTGCTTTGAGGTCTGTGGTCTGTTGAGAGGCAAATGATCAGTCATGCCAGAAGAAAAAATCTGAATAAAACTCTCAGTGCCGAAGCATGCAGGCTTTTCCTAGGAAAGCCACTGGACTGAATGCATCCCTGGGGTAAGCCGAGCAGATTCTGTAGACACTATATAATCTGGGGCCATTCAGAAATTTTCAGGATACCCAATCTTGAGTTCTGCGTGGGACTATTATTCAGGAGTTTGCTGGGGAGGGGACAGAACATTTGCACATGTCAGTGGGCTTGTGACTGATCCCAGGGCCACATCCTCAGTGGACATAAATTGGTGCAGCGCCAGTGAAATCAGTGATGCTGTGCTGAGTTGTCCCTGCTGCAGGTCTGGCCTATCGATGTCCAGGCTAGAAGGGACTATCATGATCATCTGACCTCGTGCATGGCACTGGCCGTATCATTTCACGCAGCGATTCCTGCACCGAGCCCAGTGAATTGCGATGGCATATTTTATATGGGCCACAAGCCCCAGGCATGATAAGACCCCGTTCTTCGCCTTCCCTCTCTCCTGCTACCTTTCCATGGCGTGATAGGACAATGCTAAGAGTCTTGGATCACCAAGTACTGCCTTGAAGCCAGTCCCAGCCTCTTGCACAAGAGGAGAGTTCTCAGCATTACAACCCCACCAGAGTAATTCAACCCCTGCAGGCATGGCGGATGGCTTTTGCTAAGCAGAGGCAAAAGGTCTGGCTAGACTAGACAGTCAACCACCTGTCTGTTTCAGACAGGGTGGTCCTTCTAGATAAGGACTGAGGTCCCTCCTGGGGCACTGCAGAGACATTTTGGGCGTTGTCTGTCACAGCGTTTCCAGGAACGCTGGAGTGCAACCCAAATGAAGTGCAGTGGGCGAAATTCACCCAATGGGCTTGCATGTGGCATAGACAGGCCCTTGTGCTGGCTCTTTGTACCCCTCCCAGTGAATCAATAGCCACATTGGGAATGGATGCCCGGACTCCCGATTCCCTACTCTAACCACAAGATCACATTCGGTGCTCCGCTCTTGGGCATATGGTTGTTCACAGTCCTCGGGATTCCTCTTCTCTGAGCCCTCTGGTTAGTATTATATTTGTTTATTTTATGATGTCTAGTGCCCCAAATTGGGGATCGGGGCCCCGTTGTGCTGGGTGTTCATATAGTGGAAAGGAAACAGCTTGCAGTCTAACTCTGGGATGAGAGACAACAGATGAAAGGTGGGTAAGACAAACAGGAAGGGCATAAGGCAGCAGCGAGGCCATGTGAGTGGCACAGCAGAGGATTGCATTCTCTTATTCTCAGGACAGTAGCAGCTTCTACCCAGCCATTTGCCCTTGGGGGCTCTTGGGCTTCATGAGTCCACCAGCATCCCGAGCAGCTTGTGATGTGGCTAACAAGGATGATTGAGAAGAGGCAGCCAGGAGGTCAGCCAGCATACGGCTAGTCTTCAAGAGAAGCTTAGTTGGTTTGTCTTCTGTCATCCTAGCCACATGCCCTGCTCACTGAAGGAGTTGGGATGTCACTACATTTGCAATACTTAGTTCTCCATAGACCCCCTGCAGTTTCCTGTAAGAGCTTCCCCATCTGGCCAGTCATAACAGGATTTTACTCTCGAGGGCCTATTGTGAGCTTTGGAAAGTTAGCAAATACAAGGCTGGGCAGGTGTCCCCTTTAGCATGAAGTCTAGACCTGTCTTCCCCAGGGACCAGGAAAACTTAAGATGCCCACTTAGTGCATGTCTTTGTCCTGGGCTTCCCTCTGCCTTTGGGGCAGATGGGGGAAATTGACATTATATATTATTTTAAAATCTGGAAAATATCCTGTTCCCGAGTTGTAAATGAACACTCATTCCTTTGCAAAACATCAAAAATGGTTTGAACCCCAGCTCTTCGGTGCTAAAAGCACACATTTCTATTGCTTGAGATTAAGTCACTCCTTTTTAGCTGGTTGCGGTAGTAGGTTCTTAACCTGGGCCAGACATTTGAGTGGGACTTAGCACACTTAGCTGGTGTGTTACAGAGGCAACATGGGCTGGGAGCCCGAGGGAATCAGGTGCTCAATGCCTGTTAAAAGTTGCTAGAAGTTGGGCACCTAACTCCTTTTGAAGATCACAGTTGTGGAGCTCCAGAGCTGTCCTGTTTGCGGACCACATTTCTCTGCTCTCCCTGTGTCTTTGATCACTGCTGGTTCATACAGACCTTCGAGGGCCTGAGAATTAACTCCAGAAGCATGAGGCTGCTTGGACTCAAAGCATAATGGACATGTGCAATAAGTCTGTACCTCATTGGGAATAGTGATCACAGCAGCCCCTGGGGAACAACCAGAAGGTCTCCAAGACAAGGGATCTGGGACACATCAACATTGTGGTATGGGGGAACCGTACGCTATTGCTAGCTGCTCCGTGGGGAGATGAATGGATTTGTTCTGCAGAGGATTCTAGCAACTACCAGCTCTTGGAAGACGGGAAGGGTCACTTGCAATCTCTTCCCATTCATGCCTTGTCCCATGGAGCCACTGGGAAAGCCTCTTCCATTCCTGCACCCAGAAGATACAGTGCTGCTGGCATTTGTGATTCCTTTGCCATTCAAGCTGGCCTATTTTAGATTCTTTTTGAGTTCATGTGGTGCTTTTGGATGGGAAAACCCCTGCAGGACAGAGCCCATCTGTCTCCCCACAGAGCAGCTCGCAGCAGTGTATGGTTCCCCCGTACCACTGCGTTGATTTGTCCCAGATCCCTTGTCTTCGAGACCTTCTAGCGAATGAGATGGGAGTGAGATCTCTAGGGTCCATTCAGTCCTCTTCCATCCCGCGGAGACTGCCAACATGTGGCCAGCCTGGATGCTGGGTTTTGTGTCATTAGCAGCTGGATTGAGACTGTCGTCTTGTATCACAGAGAGCAGGGGTTGTGGTTTGTGACATGCGGACGCACACACTCTTAGGGAAACGAGAGCCCCCAACCTCTCACCAGGGAGCCAGCATCTCAGAGTCTCTACCCATATACCAGGATTTGAACCAGATGACTCCTCCTTCCCCGCACCAACCTCCTGAGCCATCCAGCTCACCGCCTTGTTCCAGGCACCTGGGATTTAGGATTGACGGAGCTGCGCTTAGCTCCCCAAATGCTTTGAGAGCCAGGAGCAGGAGAAATAACGCATGTAAAGCTTGTTGGATCACTAGGTGGTGGCTCTTAGATGATAAGAGATGATGGGAAAATGTTACTTATCCCCTCCCCAGGATTGCTGTCAAGATGATTTTGATTCTTCCGCAAGTGAACGGGTTATAAGTCTAGGACCTTGTGATAGGGATCCGTGCCGCGCGGTAGGTGATTGGCAGCATGACTCTACGTAGGCATGTACGGTGGAATGACTCCACAACTCCTTGGTTCTGTGAGCTTCCCTGATTACATCAGAGGGGAAGTGAGAGCAGGGAGAAGGGTGGCTGGTTGCTTTCATTCCCACGCAGGGTCTCCTTGATCCAGACCTGCATTCACCCCAGGTTGAGGGTCTTGGGGGGGGGTGTCAGTGAACGCCGATTGGACTGAGGCTTTCCCACCAGAAATGACATAGTGCATTAAAGAAAACAGCAGCCGGCCACTGCTATGTTCCCAAACAGGAGCGCCCAGCCCTGCATTAAGGGATATGTGGGTTGCATCTGTGCTGCAGTAGCAGCGTACGCTACTGGTCCCTTTAACAGAGCAGTCAGGGGGCATTTAAGGTTCTTCGATTGAAGCTGAAGGCAGAAAAACTCAGCGCTTGCAAAATGCTGAATCTCAGCTGTTTGGGGGTGGGAGATTTGGTGCCGGTCGATGATGTATTTATCCATTTCTTTCTTTTGCTTTTTCAAAGCCTCCCTGAAGAGGCCAAGGCCTGCCCCCTCTGAGCCTGCCGGAGCGCGGCGTTTTATTTCAAAGAGGTGGTGGAGTTAATTCTGTCCCTCCGTCGCCCACACTGACCCTGCTTTCTCCGCCTGCCTGCAGTACTGCTGCCATTCCGGCTATGTACGTGCACTGTGCAAGAAGGATAATGGCCCCTACAGCTGTTCGGCGGGGGGAGGGGGAAGTGTGTGTAGGCTGAATAACTAGATCAGTGTTTCCTCCTCTGTGGTCCTTAGTTGTGGTGTGTCACGTTTTCCTGTGGACCCTTCCGTGCTTCCCTTTCCTTTCGCCTTTCTGTTTTTGGTTCTTTTCCAGTGGATTCTGCAAATGTAAGTGTTCCCTTTTTATCTTTCCCTTGTGTGCAGTTTTCCGAGATGTCTGTCTGTCTGTCTGTCTCTGTCTTTGTTACAGAGAGTGCCAAGGTTTACCCGGCGCGCGCATGTGTGTGTGTTTGGTTAAACCTTGGCCACGGTGTGTGTGTGTGTGTGTGTGTGTGTGTGTGTGTGTGTGTGTGTGTATCTGGTGCAGCTTTCTCTGGTATCCGTCTATCGATCTACTGCATGCAGAGATTACAAAGCTGGTGGAAGGCAGCAGCAGCAGTACATGTCATGTTTAAATAGCAGAATTTGCAAACCGCAGCTGAACTGGCAGACACAGTTGTAGTTCAGGGCGACGATGGGGGGGCACCGACCTTTGTAAGCTGTTGCTATGGAAAACCAGCCCTGCTGCTCCCCACATTTTCTAAAATCTTGCACCGGTTCCATGCAGCCATCTGGGCAGGGGGCGAGCTCAGAAATAGTTTGCTTTGACAGCATTTGCCCCCCGGGGCACCAAAATAACTAGACGGAGAGGCTAGCGGTGGTGGTGGGGAAGACAAGAGAGGAAACACATTTCTTCTGCACAAAGGTTACCCTGTCATTTGTAAGGTCTTGGAGATCCGCAGTGGGGTTTTCCTGTAATGATCTTAAATTATAAATGGCTACTAACTTATTTTCTTAAGTAGCTTACTGAATTTGGAAGCTTTCCAAAGAGTGTGTGTGTGTGGTTTTCTTTTTTTGGCCGAGGCATTTAAAAAAAAAAAGACTCACTTTCCCTTAAGGTGGACTTTTTTTTTTCCTTCTAAAAATATTGTCTGCTTCACTTCTGGGGAACTCAAAAATGATCATTGGGGGGAAAGAAGCTGGGGATTAAAAAAAAAAAAAAAGATCTTTATTATTTGCCTGTGTAAATAAAAGGAGAGTTAGCCCAGAGGTGCATTTTCAAGGGAGAATGGTGGTGATAATCGAGGTGGGGGGGGCATATTTGTCATGAAAACTGGGGTGACTTTGTCCGGTGGGAGGTTGATTTCTTCAGTGTCACTCAGGCAAAAGAGAGAAAGGGATTCTGAATAATTGATCCCCACTAAGGAAGCAGAATGGTCTCACAATGCACATCCTGCAAGATCTTTGCACAGATTGGCAGATTCAAAGCCTTGTCAGGGCCAAGGGGGCAGGGGCGGCGATGCTGCTGATGGCTGGGATGTGGGGTGTGTGTGTGTGTGTGTGTGGGGAGAGAAGCAGGGGAAAAGGCACGAACTGTAGAGGTTCCTCCTCAGAGTTCCCCCACCCCTAGCTGCGCTGCAAAGGAACAAAGGGAGCTGGGCGGAAAAGCCGTGATGTGCAGGATTTGTTAGATAAGGAGTAGATTTGATTGGCTTTGTGTGTGAAAAAACTGCCTCTGATCTGTAAAATATATTAGATTTATAATTAACCCTTTGGAGAGCCCACAAGCACAGTGGAATCGGGTCTCCGGGATGCAGTCTTCCATACCTTATCGCCCTGGACTGCAGCTCCCAGTTGAGCTGTAGCGTGGTCGGATGATGCGCTTTGCCTCTATCCCTCCTACCTCCTTCAGCATTTAATTGAGCAGAGTCTGGGGTTTGTAGAGGAACTTTTTCATCAATTCAGAAGTTTTAAGGCCTGAAGGGGTCACTGTGCTCATCGCCTGGCGATCCTTGCATCGTGCCCCCCTCTTGCTTAACTAGAGCGGATCACCCAAAGACACCCCCCACCCCCTTGACTGACAGCCTTCATGTGAACTATAGTGTGATTTGTTGTTTTTTTTTTATCCTGGTCCGTAATGGAATCCCCTGGCGGATGGTAAACACAGTGGGAGCAAAGACGACCAATATGCAGCGTGCATAGTTACCCTTTAATATCCCTGTGCCCTCCCATAGCTATCCCAGGCATGGTCATGTTCCCACTGAAGTCAGCAAGAGTCTTGCATTTGAGTTCCGTGAGCTTGAAGTCCACAGCTTGTTGTGTGTTGCTTTCTGCAATACACACCTGAGCAAATGTCTGATGTGCATCTACGGTGCGGGCGTGGCCCTTGTACTGGCTAAGCCAGTTTACAGCCTCAGGTTGAACTATGCGGCTTGGTTCTGTGGACTGGAGGTTCGATTCGCCAAGGTTTTGTGGGTGAGGTCAGCATCTGGGAGCGACAGCAACTAGTAGTGAGAGCCAAAGCTCACATTTGCCTGGCTGCTGATGAACTCTCGCATGACATCCAGCTACCGCTGCTGTCCCAGCCATGGGCTTTCCCTGCGCAGAGCTCTGCTGATGCTGCTCAGCCCTGATCAACACCAGCATCCCCTTCCTGTCCTGGTTGCGTGGGACTTAGTGTTGCAAAGCCCTGGGAGGTCACTGGATGCCAGGGTTCAACTGCAACTTCTTAATATTCATTAAGACGCCAAGCACTGTTTTCGCAGTGGTCCCCAAATGCACTCAGTCCCCCACCCCGATAATATTTCTGCATATTTTCAACGGGCTTAAACGAAGCATGTCAAAGCTGGCGTGTTGGCCGAGCTACTGAGAACACGGCTATAATTGTGTGGCCCTCGATGGTTTTCAGCACCACGTCATCTCCTTTTTCATGCCTCTTGCATTTCTAATTGCGGTTACACCAGCATTCTCCCCTCCCCACGCACGAGACACATCTCAGGGTAGGGGAAACAGAGCAACTAGGAGAAATTCCCAGAGCCCAGCTCCGTTTCAGACCTTTCCTGCCTACTTAGGTTCTTGGATGCTCTCTTCTCCTCCATAACACTGGCGATGCGATGGACACTCTGCACGCCTGTGAAGTGCTACTATCCCTGTTGGAACAGATGGGGAAACTCAGGTTTCAGGTCTGTCTGTGCTGTAGTGAGAGGTGTGACAAAATGCAGCATGTGTAGACACACCTGAGCTAGCTCACTCTAATAGTGGTGAAGCTCAGGCGGGACCCTGGGTGTTTACTTGAGTGGCAATCCCGTGCTGCCATGGCTTCACCGCTATTGGCTTTTCGAGCTACTGGATCAAACTAAGTATGGCTATGTCCTCGCATGCTGCAGTCACCCCTCTGAGATGGCCGGATTTTCAAACATGGTCAGCAGCTCCCATTGGGACACGTAGAGCCAGATTTTCAAGAGTCACTTGTTTTGACCCAAGGAGTTGATGGCAGGGCTGAGGATTGAACCTAGGTCTTCTCTGCTGTCTGCCAGTCGGAGCGTCTTAACCACAAGACCAGACTTCTTTCCTTGTGAGCCAAGGTCTGGAGTTCTGGGTTTAGGTCTAGGCCCCACAGGGGTAGTGAGCTAGAGGGAATTTGAAGGCGAGAAACGAAAGTGGTGCTTGGGCTGGAGGGGACTGATTTTTGGAACAAGAGTTCAATAGGTGTAGAGCAGGCCAGGGTGAGGGAAGCTGGTAACCCTTTATGGGCATTCAGCAGACATGGACACCAAGGGTAGAGGGTTTTGTCTAGGTGATGGCCATAACTAAGAAGGATGAGATGAGATGAACTATAGGAAGATCGAGTCTGAATATCTGCTCGGCTGAGTGACTGGCTGCCCTGGGAAGTGAGGAGACACTTGTCATTGCGTTACTCTAGCACAGCCCTGGAGAAGCAGCCTAGAGCAAGGGATTGTCCTGCATGGGCAGAATGAAATGGGTTGCGTGTGTGGGTGGAGAGGATTCCCCCCCATTCATCTGAGAGAGAGATCCATTCATGGAAGTAGGGGCTGGGCGGGTGGTATATATGTGTCCCCTCCCAGCTGGTGGTGAGGAATCCACAGAAATTTGAGGCTGCATTAGCTTTTCCTAATTCCCACTCTGCACCATGGCATCTCCCTTTGAGGGGGCAGCTGAGTGGCCCCTGGCAGCATGGCTCCATGGAGGCTGGAGAGGGGCAAAGGAAGTCCCACAAGGCCCCTAGCCCAGGGGATAACGGTTCTGCTGATTCCATGCCCTCATGTTACATCAGAAAAGAGTTTGAGGCTCTTCCTCCTGTCTAGCCACAAAGAAAGGGAGGGTGGTTGAAAACTTGTGCTCTAGTAGATCTGGAGGGTCTGAGATCCCTGCTATTCGTGCTCTCAGAGAGAAGAACTTTGGGTGAGGTTCACAGAGCTCCCCTCCAGCAATTCCACCTCACTCTCCTCCTACCACGATTCGATCCACTGAACTGGCGCTGACGCCATCCTATTAACTCCACCCAGATTGGCATGATGAGCCCATGTCCCACCCCTGTCAAAGTCAGAAAACCAGAATATGGACACTCTGCTGAGGACAACCCTCCCCCCTCTTTCTGTGAGCATCCTGGGTCCAGCAACCTCACTGCTGGGAACACAGACCTTGTTTGGTTTGTTGTTTTTTCTTAAATGTGCTGCTACCTTGCTTCTGGTCTTGGGAGGCGAAACGGCACAGTCTCCTCAGAGACGGGTCCCTCTGGCAGCCTGGGAAATTGCTGTCAGATGTCTCCTTGGCATGTGAGCGGTGGTAGAACAGACTTCTTGTGCTACCAACATTTGTGTCACATTAGAGTACTGTATGGAACGTGGGAGACGGAACCCTTCCCCTAAGGGTTCTCTCAAAACACAGGGCCGCCTTTGAAGAAGCCCTCTTGGTTGGAGCTGTATTTAGAAGATTTCCGAAGGGACTGGCTGTCCCTTTCGGGTGGGAAGTTACTTCTTTTGGCCTCTCCTTGTTATGGGGTTACAGCAGGTCTTGGGTTGTTTATACTGGCCAGCGACTGACTGCTCCAGTCTCACTTTGAAGTGGGGCTCTTTTGTTCTCGGGGAAAGTGAATTGGAAAGGCATCTCAGGCATGAAACTAAGGCTATGTCTACATTACTGGCATAGCTGCAGCTACACCGACCTAGCATTGTAGTGTAGACATTTACTTCAGTGACAGAAGGAGTTTTTCCATTGATGTAGTTAATCCACCTTTCTGAGTGGCTGTAGCTGGGTCGGCGGAAGAACTCTTCAATCAACCTCGCTGAATCTGTTCTGGGGGCAGGGGCATTGGTTAACCTAACTGCATCACACAGGGCATGATATTTTTTACAGTTCTGAGTGGTGTGGCTAGATTGTGCTAATATTTAGGTGTAGACTGGGGCACAGTGGGAATTAGTGAGGAGGGAAATTGCTGCTCAGTCTGGTGAATCAAGCCCTACATTATTAGCCAGAAGATACAAAGGCTGGCTCATAACTAGGCGTCAGGAAGCCGAGGCTTCACTCTGCCACAGACTTCACATGTAAGGCCTGGTCTACACTAGAAAATTATGTTGGCCTAACTACGTCGCCAAGGGATGTGAAAACTTCCCACACCCCTGAGCGATGTAGTTATGCTGACCTAGGTGCTTGTATAACCGGTACTAGGTCAACGGAATAATTCTTCCAAGCTACCATCTCTTGGGGAGATGGATTACCTATGCTGATGGGAGGGATTCTCCCGTTGGCGTAGGCCATAGGCAGTGTCTGTACTGAAACACTCTGCTGCTGTGGTGTTTTTAAGTGTGGACAAGGCTTCTGTCTCTTCCCCGCTCCTGGCTTCAGTATTGCTGATGTGAAATGGGGTTGAGAATCCTGACCTCACAGGGAGTGGCGTGAGGCTCGTGTTCAGGAAGCACGTCAGTGGAGTGGTCACGCGGGCCACAGACGTACCAAGGTGGACGGAAAGATGGCTCCACTGTAGGTGAAATGGGCTTAGGCGTCTCACTTGCTCCAGCACTAATAGGCCCTCACCTTGGCAGAGAGGCTTGAGGTGAATGAGCCAGGAGGTGAGATGGTGGTTCTACCCCCTCGAAGAGGCAGTGCTGGAGGAAATGTGCCCTGCCAAGAAATTTTCAGGGCGCTCGGCCTGGCTCTAAATCCACACGTGGAATGAAACTGATTTTTCACTATTTCCCTGATCAGGGTTAATCTCTGTGTTCAGACCTTCAGGACTTGGCCTTTCCTGCAGGTAGCACTCGGCGTGTGGAGACTGTGTTTCAGTTACAGGGTATGTCTACACTACGGGATTATTCCGATTTTACATAAACCAGTTTTATAAAACAGATTGTATAAAGTCGAGTGCACGCGGCCACACTAAGCACATTAATTCAGCTGTGTGCGTCCATGGTCCGAGGCTAGTGTCGATTTCTGGAGCGTTGCACTGTGGGTAGCTATTCCATAGCTATCCCATAGTTCCCGCAGTCTCCCCCGCCCCTTAGAATTCTAGGTTGAGAGCCCAGTGGTGATGGGGCAAAAATCATTGTCGCGGGTGGTTCTGGGTAAATGTCGTCAGTCATTCCTTCCTCCAGGAAAGCAACGGCACACAATCATTTCGCGCCCTTTTTCCCTGGAGCCGTTCAGTTTTTTTTTTTTACAGTCACCGTATGTATACTGGATGCTGCGGACAGAGGCGATACTCCAGCGCTACACAGCAGCATTCATTTGCTTTTGCATGATAGCAGAGATGGTTACCAGTCGTTCTGTACCGTCTGCTACCAGTGTAATTTGGCAATGAGATGACGGTTATCTGTCCTTCTGTGCTGTCTGCTGTTATCATGGGTGCCCCTGGCTGAGATCGGCCGGGTGCGCAAAAGCAAAACTGGGAATGACTCCCCGAGTCAATCCCTCCTTTATGGTTTCTAAAAATAGAGTCAGTCCTGCCTAGAATATGGGGCAAATGTACTAGAGAAGCAGTGTATCAGAGAGTATAGCTGCTCTGTGTCAGATCCCACAGAAATGATGAGCTACGTGCCATTCACGGGGAGTGCCCCTGCAACAACCCCACTCATTGCTTCCCTCCTCCCCCAACCTTCCTGGGCTACTGTGGCAGTGTCCCCCCCATTCGTGTCATGAAGTAATAAAGAATGCAGGAATAAGAAACACTGAGTTTTTAGTGACATAAAATGAGGGGGAGGCAGCCTCCTGGTGCTATGATAGTCCAGCCAGGACATTAAGCGGTATGGGGGAGAGGAACCCAGCATCCCACTGCTATGATAGTCCGGGCAGTACAGAATCTTTTCTTCTCACATGAAAGGGAGAGGGCTGATTGAAGCTCAGCCCCCAGTTGCTATGATGAAGACGGTTACCAGCCGTTCTGTACCATCTACTAGGAATGACCGAGAGTCATTCCTATTTTCACCCAGGCACCCCCGGCCAGCTTCACCTGAAGCCAGCCAGGAGCACTCACGGGTTGATAAGAAGGACGGTTACCAGTCCTACTGCACCGTCTGCCACCGGGGAGGGGAGAGGAGCGGATACTGGTCTTCACTGCTGCAGCATTGCGTCTACCAGCAGCATTCAGTAGACATAGGGTGACACTGAAAAAAGTCAAGAAACGATTTCTTTCCCTTTTCTTTCACGTGGGGGGGAGAGGGAGTAAATTGGGGAGCTATTCCCTGAACCACGCCAGACAATGTGTTTGACCCTACAGGCATTGGGAGCTCAGCCAAGAATGCAAATACTTTTCGGAGACTGCTGGGGACTGTGGGATAGCTGGAGTCCTCAGTACCCCCTCCCTCCCTCCATGAGCGTCCGTTTGAGTCTCTGGCTTCCCGTTACGCTTGTCACGCAGCACTGTGTAGCCTGTAGATTTTTTTTTCAAACGCTTTGGCATTTCGTCTTCTGTAACGGAGCTCTGATAGAACAGATTTGTTTCCCCATACAGCGATCAGATTCAGTATCTCCTGTACGGTCCATACTGGAGCTCTTTTTGGATTTGGGACTGCATCGCCACCCGTGCTGATCAGACCTCTACGCTGGGCAAACAGGAAATGAAAATCAAAATTTCGTGGGGCTTTTCCTGTTTACCTGGCCACTGCATCCGAGTTGAGATTGCTGTCCAGAGCGGTCACAGTGGTGCACTGTGGGATACCGCCCGGAGGCCAATACTGTCGACTTGCGGCCACACTAACTCTAATCCGATATGGTAATACCGATTTTAGCGCTACTCCTCTCGTTGGGGAGGAGTACATAAACCAATATAAAGAGCCCTTTATATCGATATAAAGGGCCTCGTAGTGTGGACGGGTACAGTGTTAAATCGGTTTAACACTGCTAAAATCGGTTTAAACGCATAGTGTAGACCAGGCCACAGAGTATTGCCACAAGCTAACTTTTGCGGAGATCATCTACATGCTGAGTGGCGCCCCTTGAACCGGCTTAGTTAAATGGCACAAACATTCGTGTGGACACTCTTATTTCAGGTTAATGCAGGTTTATTTCGATTCATTTTAGAAACAGGTTGGAACTAAATCCAAGTATCGTAGAATCATACAATATCAGGGTTGGAAGGAACCTCAGGAGGTCATCTAGTCCAACCCCCTGCTGAAAGCAGGATCAATCCCCAACTAAATCAAGTAAGAGTGTCCCATGCGGAGGTTTTGCATTGGTTCAGCTAGATCAAAGCAAATTTGTGTGTAGACGAGACCTCAGCCTCGGAACTCACTCCTGAGCATTGTTATCTCTGGTTCACGTATTGGATGTTAGAAGTTACAGGAGGAGTTGTCAGCGTTGGCATCAGACTCATCGGTTCTCAGTGCCCGAGCCCTGATGCCAGCGGCGTTCCCTCGTTGTTGCCTGCGGTGGCAATTCTCAGTTGCTCTTTCCCGCGAGGGACGATGCGCCCGGGTAAGGCGAGGACAGGGCGCTCCAGCAAAGCCAACCATATGCTCAGCCCGCTGGAATAACGCTGCTAGCGAAAGAGAAAATGGGCCAGTCCTCGAGGGGATGCTAAGTTGGAGGCGCCTTTGCAGTGCTTCCTTTGTCTGGGTGGGGTGGAGAGCATTCGTGCTCTCTTCCTCCTCTCGGAATGGCTGCGAGAAACACAATCTGGAGATTAAGGGGGAAGAAAACTGACTGCCTCAGAGACCGTTTTAGGTCACAAAAATCCCTTGTCTGCAAACCCTGGTCTGTTTCTGTCTGACTGTCGGAGAAGCTGTGGGGATTACAGCACTGGATGGGCAGGACTTCAGGCCAGGGGGCCTAGGCCTCATCTTGTTTGTTTTGCAGACTGTATTTGGTTGACTCCAGATGTTCCCTCCCCACCGTATGTCCCTGCAGTCAGACACATGCAGAGGTGGAAAAGCACTGTGAGACTCCCTCAGTCCAACTCCCAGAGTCCAGGGCAGGATTGCTGCCTACAGTGTATTCTCCAGAGAGAGCGTGGATAATTTGTGTGTGTATGTGCTCATAGAGACAAATGATGGTGATTTACTATTATGTGTTAATTGCTGACAGACAGCACTGTCCACTGCTGTCCATGCTCTCAGGAGCTTACAACCTAATTACAATCAAATCAAATCCCGATTATCCAGCCAGCCATCCTCTTATCTTTTAGTTATCTCCTCTCTCATCATATCTTATCCCTTAGCTTGTGCTCATCACCATAGTTTCTAGGCTCCTTGAATAAACAGTGAAATAAAGTCAGGTTAGTGGGAGTTGCAGGCCAGTTAGGGTCTGTCTACATTACATTGTAAATTGGGGTCTGTGGGACCAAGCTTGTGGACTCAGTGTTTCCAGGCCCACACTGTATTGTAAACCTGGTCTTACAGTTGCTGGACCTGGGTCTCCCAGCCGTGCTAACACATCTATATTGTGCCATGCAGACCATCTGACTCAGGTCTGCAGCTTGATCTGCGTCCACACTGCAAAATGACAGGGCTTGGAACTGAGTCTCAGCTGGTCTCAGGCTCAGACCCACTCGCTCCCACTTGGGTCCTGAGTGCTTGCTGACCAGAGTCAGACAGATTTGCGTGTAGATGGTAGGAGGGACTGGTCTCAAACCTAAGTCCAGGTTTACAATGCAGTGTAGACAATGAGAGGGGACAAAGGTTGTTACAAGGAGGAGGGAGAAAAACTGTTCTCCTCAACCTCTGAGAATAGGACAAGAAACAATGGGCTTAAATTGCAGCAAGGGAGGTTTAGGTTAGACATTAGGAAAAACTTCCTAACTGTCAGGGTGATTAAGCATTGGAATAAATTGCCTAGGTAGGTTGTGGAATCTCCATCATTGGAGATTTTTAAGAGCAGGTTATACAAACACCTGTCATAGGATCATAGAATATTAAGGTTGGAAGGGACCTCAGGAGGTCACCTAATCCAATCTTCTGCTCAAAGCAGGACCAATCCCCAGACAGAATTTTACCTGAGTTCCCTAAATGGCCTCCTCAAGGATTGAACTCACAACGCTGGGTTTAGCAGACCAGTGCTCAAACCAATGAGCCATCCCTCATGGATGGTCTAGATCAGTGGTGGGCAAACTACGGCCTGGGAGCCACATATGGGCCTCTAAGTGTTTTAATCCAGCCCTCGAGCTCCTGCCAGGAAGTGGGGTCCGGGGCTTGCCCTGCTCTGGTGCTCCAGCTGGGGAGCAGGGCCAGGGACTTGCCCCACTCCACACAGCTCCTGGAAGCAGCAGCATGTCCCCCCTCTGGCTCCTATGCTTAAGGGCAGCCAGAGGGCTCTGCACGCTGCCCCCACCCCAAGCGCTGCCCCCGCAGCTCTCATTGGTAATGAACAGCAGCCAGTGGGAGCTGCAGGGGCAGCACCTGCAGACAGGGCAGCACACAGCCTCCTGGCTGCGCCTCCGCATAGGAGCTGGAGGGGGGACATGCTGCTGTTTCTGAAAGCTGCTTGAAGTAAGCGCTACCTAGAGCCTGCACCCCTGATACCCTTCCCATGTCCCAACCCCCTGCCCCAGCCCTGATCCCTCCTCCTGCCCTCCTAATCTCTCGGCTCCAGCCTGGAGCACCCTCCTGCACCCTCAAACCGTCATTCCCAACCCCACCCCAGAGCCTGCACCCCCAGCCAGAGCGCTCCCATCCTCCAGCCTCCAATTTCATGAGCATTCATGGCCTGACATACAATTTCCATACTCAGATGTGGCCCTCAGGCTAAAAAGTTTGCCCATCCCTGGTCTAGAAAATACTTAGTCCTGCTGTGAGTGTAGGGGACTGGACTAGACGACCTCTCAAGGTCCCTTCCAGTTCGGTGATTCTCTGGTTCCATGACTAAACTGCAGTAAAACACCTGCAGCTGGCCTGTGTCAGCTGACATGGGCTGTGGGGCTATAAAATTGCTGGATAGACCCTGTGGGGTCCCAGAGCTCGGGCTCCAGCTGGAGCGTTTCTACTGCAGTTTTATAGTCCTGCAATCTGAGCCCTCCAAGCCCATCAGCTGACACTGGTTAGTCACAGGGGTTTATTGCAGTGTAGACATAACCTTAGGGTCTTACCTGAGTGACATGCCCTCATATAATGGAGTTCTGGTCCCATGAGGTCCCCTTTTCTTTCCTGGTAATGGAGTTGGGGGTGACTATGTTACATGCTCCAGAGCTACTTAGAACTTAGCTAGACTGTGGGGAGAGAATTTGTCTGTATCTCTGGAGAACGTGGCCCTTTCAGGTTTATTTTTATCATCTGTACAGTAACATCTAGAGGCACAATCAGGATCAGGGCCCAGTTGTGTTGGGCACTGTAAATCATAGCAGGGGACAGTCCCTGCTCCCAACAATTTACACTCTAAACAGACATAGGGTGGGAGGGAAAACAAAGGCACCAAGTGAAATGACTTGCCCAGAGTGACACAGCGGGTCAGTGGCAGAACTCTGATCTCCTGACTCCCACTCCAGTGCCCTATCGAGTAGATTACGATTAGGCTATGTCTACACTATGAACTAGAGGTGTGATTCCCTGGCCGCGTACCTGCCTGAAACCTATGGTTTTTCCAGTGGCATGGCTAAGCTGCTGCTACTCTTGCTAACTAATGCAGCGACACTGCTATTTATACTTGCACTAGCTGGATGTGAACAAGTGCTGGTATGTGTACACGAGCAGGGGAGTCACAGCCCTAGCTTGTAGTGTAAACATCATCTTAGCAGGAGTGCTTTAGAAGCATGCCCAGCAGTTGTTTCCACTGCAGCTAACCTACAGTGCGCCGGGGGCTTCAGCTACCCAAACCCTTCACTGTAAGGCCTGCAAATATTAACTACAAAGTGTGAGACTCAAGGGACTGGTTGACGTCAGTGGGGGTCCATCGGACAAAAGAACTAGTTACTCTCTGCTTTCCAGATTCTGTTGTGTGGCTGTGGAGTGTCATTCCACGTGGGAGCAGGAGTGATTTCTGTTTCACCTAGTAGACAATGCCCTGGAAAAGAGAGCGCTTGCATCAAAGACTCCACTAGATTCCAGGCCGTTAATCTCCCTGTACCAGATTCAACCCCCTTGCGGACACTGATTTCTCTAGGCTTGTGCCTGTTTATGCTAGCAGTGGATTGGACCCTCTACCTTGGTTTCCCCAGCTGTAAAGTGGGTATAATGATATAGTAGTGGGAGGATTCCATCACTTTAAGGATGGGCTTAGATATTTTACTGACCAGGTCTGGATGGCCAAGTCAGGGCTTATATTGGTGTTTATAAGAAGCAGCACTTAAATTATCAGCTGTTTGGGGTGGAGGCCGTCTCTTTATTCTGTGTTTGTACAGTGCTGCTAAGATGATAGAAATAATAATAGATGAGATTCTTTGCATTCTTCATCATTTTTAGCTTGCAGTCCATGGTGGGTTGGCTCTTGAGAATAAGGGTTTGCCGGACGAGAGGCTATATAAATGATTGTTTAAAGGGAAATGACCAGCTTCATTTTTTTAACATTTCCATTTATTCCTCTTTCAAATTTGAATGTCCCAAAATCTTGTTTTAAAATTTCCATGCCAAAGGATTTTTAACAAGGGTGGTTTTCCTCTTCCTCAGTGGATGTTTATAGGGGTCTTTGAAGTTAGTTGGTTTGTACTTTGCTAACTGACTGCACGTGGAAAAATAGTGAAATCGACGACACAGAGTGCTGTCGTGCAGTCAGCAAATTGCAAAAACAAAACAGAAAAGAATTTAAGCTTTTAATTAGAGAGAGCTTAGGTATTGCTTGTACCAAGAAGAGGTACGCCGCTTCCAGGCAGTTCATTTCAGTTCATTTCATTGAAGCACTGTTGGTATTGGAAAGCTGTACGTGCATTGCTGAAGCGTAAGAGAGAGACAAACCCTCAGCTCTCTGTTCCTTCAAAGTTGAAATCTGAGCCCCTTTCAAGTTGAAGTCAGAACCTCAGCTAGCATAGATCAGCAGAGATCCACCAATGTTAGTGGAGATTTGCTGATTTATGTCAGGTTTGTGTGTGTTTAACCTTGTAAGGTCTTGTTATATATGTCAGAATATCCCGAAACCTTTATGGCCTCAACTTGTGGCACCTACTCGGACAGAACTCCCACTGAACTCAGCAAGCGTTTTGTGTGCAGGATTGAGCTTGAACGACTTCTCAGGCAGGAAAGTCTCTTGACTAGCTGGGAGTGGCCCATATTTCATTATGCAGCTTTTTTCTGTAGTCAGCAACATGCTTATCTGCAGTTTAGAAACCAGCCTGAACTCAAGTGGCGTGTCTGCCTTCCGCAATCAACCTTCAAACAGTTTTCACTTAGAAATACTCAGGCTTCAGAAAAATGCACATGCTGTAGGATGTTTACCCTGTGCCTGTAGCTAGTGGACTGGGGAGGGTAGAGTGACACTAGCATTCTCTCCCTGACCCCCTGCCTTAAAGGTGTTTGTTTTGTAGAGGTCCGCTGCCTGAATGCTGATCAGTCTCTTAAGGATTAAGTGTACAGACATGCCCCGTACTTTGAAACCTCTGCAAGAATTTTCCTGTCCAGCGCTGGCATCCAGCATGCTATGCCCCCACCGTCATCTCTAACTGGCACAGGGCTGGATTAGGGAAGGCTCGGGAATCCTGGCATCTGGGGCAGTGAGTCAGAGGGGCAGTCAGCAGCACAGCACCCAAAATCGCCTGTTTAGGAGGAGGATCAAGGTGAGGCTCCATCACCAGAAGTGCTGGCAGAGATAGATCTGCTCTAGGAGTAGGAAAAATCTGTCCAGGTAAAAGGGAGGGTGGTTTGAATCACTGGGGGAATAGGCCTTGTTTAGCCTTAATTCAGCCCATGGCATTACACTGCCCTCATTTTAACAGTAATTTCTAGGAGTCACTTCTGGTATTTGTATGCCCCCATAACATAAGCACTTGCTAAACAAAGGGCCCAGCCTAGAACCCTTTGATGCCAAATCCCTGTAGGTCATTGGTAACTCCCAGCAACAGTGACTGCTGTGCTGGGCTAATAGAGCAATAGAGATACCCATTTGGATTTTAACTAGAGCAGTCGGAATTGTTTTGTCAGAAAGATTTTTTCTTTTGGAGGTGGGGGCAGGAATATTCCTTTTTGAATAAGATGGAATTTTCCGCAGGAAAAAAGAAATTATTTTGTCGAAAGGAAAATTTCATTTTGATTCACTTCAAAACAAAACATTTTCAATGTGGTTTTCCCTCCCCCTTTTTACTCCAGTGGAAAAAAGGAAGAAGAAAATGTTCAATTTGAATGTAAATGATTGGGGTCTTTTTATTTCATTTACATGAAAAATAAAATAAAGTTCCTCGGCAAATTTTGAACGGAGTGATATGTTTTTAGTTTCCTTTGAAATGTTTTTTGGAAAATCCATCTGTTAACAGGGATATGTTTGCCTTTTAGCAGGGATCCGTCCAGTTGTTTTTATACAAGCACGTATCACCATTGTATTTGAGCACCTTCCGTACAAAATCAATAGCAGTAGTTATAATGCTGTCTCCAGTGCAGTGGTTTTCAACCTGTGATCCGCAGCCCTCTGGGGATCCGCAGACTATGCCTCCATTTGGCAATTTTTAGGGGTCCACAAGTGAAAAAAGGTTGAAAACTGTTGCACTAGTGGACTTCATGAAATTGGGCACATTTCCCTTTTGGGGTAAAAAGCTTCACGTGAGGTATTTGATTTGCTTGTTTGTTACTGGTTTCTACTTTTTATTTACTAGGGGGCAGTGTTGCAAATGTCGTTCTTGCTGTGTTGGAAAAGGTTTTTCAAAGGAGACAAAGATGCTCTTAGCTCCTCGCAGGATCATGTAGGAAGCTATTGTACTTTGAGCAGATAGGTCCTCTCTGGTTTGTCCCCCAGCTGATTCAGCACTGTTCCCTACACTACATTAATCTGGTGTTCCAACTACTGCACGTGACAGTGGGCATATAAAAATTCTTGTCCCTAAGTGCTGGTAAACAGACCACTTTGGGAGGTGGGGCACTCTGGCCCCCACTGCTCTTTTTCCGAAAAGGATTGTTATATTTTTAGCATTCAGGAAGCTAACCACTCGCATCCCACCTCTCCAGCCGCTCACTTCCTTTCAGTCTTGGTTAAATGTGCCATAGAGTGGTTTGAAAGTAGCATCACGGAGCAAGAGAATGTTGGGTCATGAAAATAGCATTCTCCGGTCTGCAGATTTCCTAAGGGGCCTATTCTCCCCCATCGTTACTGCTGAGATGTAAGGGCTGAGTGTGAAATCAGTGCCTGTCACATGACAGGCAGATGGTAGGGTGAGGGGCACCCTATTTAAAGTTAGGGGTTGTCTGCATGCAAATTTGCACCTGGTGAGGCCTTGTCTGTGCACACACAAGTAGCATCAGTTTAACTTTTATTGGTGTTTAAACTGGTTTACTAAAACTGGTGCAAAACCCTGTATAGATGCTGTTAATTGGGTTTAGCTTAAACCCGTCCCTAATTGATCTAAGTGACATTGGCAGAAGCCAGGTTAAACTGACACAGCTCAGCCCAGAGGCAAAGAATGGAAGAGGTGAAATAGATCCTCTTGAATTAGCATGCATTTTATTCCCCAAATTGGGCTTGTAGGTTACAGTTAATAGGCACGCTAACCAAAGGCTCTGCTTCTTGGAATTGCTGTGGGGATTGCATGATGCTTTTTGCAATAGGAGGGGTTGTTGCAGTGAGCCGTGATTTCCTGGGGGATTGTTTTGAGCCTCTGGAAAAATCCTCTTGTTGTTTTAATAGCAAAAGTTCATTCTCAACTTCCCCTCCTGAAACAGTGCATTTTAGCCTCCTTTGGGTAGAGGTGGCTGTATTCCAGTGATGAGTGGCTGAGCTGTATGTCTATAGACAGTGGATGAGCCGTATGTATATGCACAATCTAGAAAGAACTCTGGGGTGTTTTCACAACAGAAGCTGTGGTCCAGTAGGTAGAGACTGCCCTCATTCATTTCCTAGCTCTGCCACTGACTTCCAATATGGCCTTGGCCAGGTCACTTTGCAAGGGCCACTAATTTTGAGTGCTTCCACTTTTAGGTGCCCAACATGAGATACCTTCAACCTGGTTTTCAGAGGTGCCAACCACCCAGTGCTCCAGTTGAAGTCAATGGGAGCTGCAGGTGCTCAGCACCTCTGAAAATCAGGCTGTAGGTGTTGTAGATTAGGCCCCCTACAAAAAATCAAGCAGCCAGAATGATTGGAAATATAGGCTTTGGGGCTGTGCCTCAGTTTGCCCATCTGTAATGTGGAGGCAATGAAACTTACCTCCTAAGGTATAATGAGGATTAACTGAGGTGGGCATTAAGAGTCAGTGTGGCGTGATAGAGCACGTCTGGGCATTACAATAATGCATGTATTGCTTTCCATCAGTAAATCTCAAACCTCTTTGTGGAACAGTTCAGTATTATCATCCTTGTGTTTAGATGGGGAAACTGAGGCACAAAGTGGCAAAGTAACATTTGCTAGATCATCCAGCAGGCCAGTAGTGGGAATAGAACCCAGGTCTTCTGAATCGCACAGCAATGATCTATCTGCTAGACCATGCTGCCTCCTCTCAGGAGATCATATTTCTATTCCTGACTCTGACTCCATATGGAAAGTCACTTAATCCCTGAGTGACTCAGTTGCCCATCTGTAATCTGGAGGTAAGAATGCTTACAAATGGTTTGAGATCTGCTGAGTGCAGAGTATTATATGCTGCTTGCATTGCCTTTACGGAGATCCACTCCAATCACCTCTCCCCGAGACGGACTGGAGAGCAGACTTAAAATGTCCCCTCCCAGTATACTGCCTCACCCTAGGGCTGTCTGTGTCCCTGCCCCAGGGCCAGCTGTGCAGGCGCTGTGATTGATATCGCTAGGAAGCCTGTGATGCTGGAATGCCACAAGCCAGGCGCTCTGGTCTTGTGAGCTGACACTTGTTTATGCAGCTAGTCACTCTGCTTCCGCTTGCAATAAACTGGCCCACTCCGGAGACCCCACTGGCTTATATCTGGACTTTCACACATGCAATGCACAAGGCACTGACTACAGCAGCAGGAATAGATTTCCCAGCTAGGTCTAGAGTTGGGGTCAAACAGAGAGCAACCTCTTGACCTACGCGCTCAAACTTCTCCCTTTTGGGCCCTGTCCACGCTTTGATCAGAGCTACAGCACCAGCTGCCCTGTGCTGCTGACCTCAGCCTGAAGCTAAGAGGCGAGTTTGCTCTATATGGCCCGTTTGATTCTTCTGTCAAGGCTGCTAACGAAGAAGCCAATTGGTACTGGTTCTGGTGGCGATTTTTGTGACAGCAAGCATTGGGACAGAGACCCTCCAAATTTGTTCCACATATGTCATAAATCTTCATAGTCAGCCCAACCCACCATCACCCTGAATGCAATCTAGTCATTTCCATCCAGTTGGTTTCACTCACCACCCCATGGAGAGTGGAGGTAGAGAGCAGACATTGGAGATTTGCAAGCCACCCTCCAGCCACTGTTTAGCCAAAGGTAGGAAAGCACTCGAAAAGCGTCCAGAGGGAGCTGCACCTGGCCGCTGAGAGATGGACTAGCTGACCCACACTGAGAGCTATTTCCCGTCTCTAACTTTTTTCCGATTCTGTGATAACATTTCCCAGAGCTGAGCGACACAGGCAGAGAGGGGAAAACAGACGGAGCAGAGGAAAAGGAAACAGAGAGGCAGAAAGAGATCCAAGCAGGTATCTTTCAGGGCTAGAATCAGTGAGGAATGGAACAAAAGGAGCAGGGGAAGGTGAGTGAGGCTTGTGCCTTTAAAAGGGTTTGCTCGCTGGGATGGTCTAGTGAGGTATGCACCTTGCTCCTGGGAAGATCCCATTCATACACTCAGTCTTCATTAGATCTTCAACATTTCCCATTGTTGCTACCACTGGTGCATCTGGGAGCACTAATGTAGGCAAGGGACTGGCGTTTTAGCCCGTGTGTCACAGACTTGCTGTGAGCATGTTCAGGACTTGTCCACACAGAGTTGCACCTGTTTAGCCTAAACCAATGTGGTTAAGCCAATGCCAAATGCTGTGTGGATGCTCTGATTTCAATTCAAACCAGTCTAGATTAAGTCGATTGGAAAACACTGTCAGGTAAGGTGAAATGAACCGGAATAAGAGCATCCACACCGGGGTTTGCACTGGTTTTGTTAAACCAGTGCAAGTTTACAGGCAGCCAAGGCCTCAGATGACACTATGGTTAAAAAGCTGACGCCTGCTCTACTCTGGCATGCCCATTATTGGTACCACTCAGGTGGTGCTTTGGCCTCCTCCTGGCCCTCTCGGGGTGGGGTGGGGGCAGATTTCACCCTAAAAGAGGATGATCTGGGGGTGCCAGGGTGGCTATGTGGGTATTTACTCTCTGCTTTTCTCCATCCTCTCAGACAGGTTCAGAGGGCAACCCAGTTGATGGACCCAAAACAGGCCAAATGGAAGAAGGGCCAATTAACTATGTTGAAGAAAGAAGGTTGAACGAAGGAAGCAGGCCCAGCCTGGTGAATGGGGTGAGCCAGGAGGCTGGGGGAAGTGCCCTGCTAATGGAAACGGATGGCTGGCTTGCCAGCCAGCCTGTCGCCCAGCTCTCCAGCGAGAAAGCCAAATGGGATAGCGCTTCGGCCCCGGGCCAGGGGGACGCCACCAACGATGCGAACCTGGAGGATGCTCGGAACCTGGTGGCCTTCTCCGCCGTGGCCGAGGCCATGTCTTCCTACGGAATGCCAGCCGCTGGGTCCCCGTCACTGCTGAGCACGCAGCTGTATGAGAAATTCAACCTGGAGATGAGCCGGGGAGGGGCGGGCAACCCAGGGCTCCCCCATCCCGACGGCATCCCTGAAGGTGAGGACCTGAACGCCCTGAAGGCAGCCCTGACCCTGGCCAAGCATGGCATGAAGCCCCCCAACTGCAACTGTGACGGCCCTGAGTGTCCCGACTACCTGGAGTGGCTGGAGCAGAAGATCAAGTCGGCCCTTGGGGAGAGGCAGACCCACTCATCCCAGCATCTCAGCGACGCCCACCACCAGCCCTTAGACAAAGGTGCTACTCCCAATCAGGTGCCTGCCGTGGTGGAGACGCTTAAGCCATGCCCTTCAGATGGCCTCCCCTTTTCCCAAAGTGCACTGAACATCGCCAAGGAGAAGAACATTAGCCTCCAGACAGCCATCGCCATAGAAGCCCTGACCCAGCTGTCATCCGCTCTCCCACCGCCGGCCAGGGTGACTCCAGCCACTCCTGGCAGCCCCTTGCCATCCGTATCATTCGCCTCCAAGGAGCAGCTGGTCTGTTCGTCCCCCTTCAGCCCAGATGAACCCCCGGTGTTACCCACATCCAGCAATGAGCCGTACCAGAGCCAGAATGCACAACCCTATGGCGGACACAACGTGCTCCAGACATCTCGGGCCCTGACACAGTCCTCTTGGCAGCCGGCGGACCCCCAGTATATTCTTAAACCCAGCGCCCCCCGGGAGCCTGCAGGCCTCTTCCCCAATTTCACCTCCACCCCCCAGAAACTGGAATTTCCTGAGCTGTGGGACGAAGAACCCAAGCCAAAAAACAACTTGTGGATGCTCAACTCCGACGCGCCCACCTCGGTGAGCGACCCGATGGCTGAGCTGGAGCAGCTGCTGGGCAGCGCTAACGATTACATCAAGTCGGTGTTTAAGAGGCCTGAAGCAATGCCCAACAAGGTCAAAGCTGTCAAGCCGAAGCAAGAGCCGCTGGTCCTGCCTCTGAAGAAGGAAGCTGGGGGTGGCCATCCCAAGTTGGCCACCAGCCAGCACATGTCACATCTGCTGCAAGAAACGGACTTCCATAAGAAGACCCAGATGGTGCTGCAGCAGCACCTCCATCATAAGCGCAATCTCTTCCTGGACCAGAACCTGGCCCAGCCGGGCCCACAGGACCAGCTGCCCAACTGGTGGGCTCCCAGCTCTCAAGTCCTGCTTCCGAAGCCATCTGAAAAGCAGATCAAAGAGAAGAAGAAGAAAATTCAGCCCGACAAACCCCCCCAGGTCAAGCCACTCCGGAAGCAAGTCCAGATCAAGAAGTCCAAGCAGAAGGATTCACAACCACTGTTCCTGCCCCTGAGGCAAATTAGCTTGGAAGGATTTCACTCAGCCACCGCCCCTGAGCTCCCGACGGAAGAGATGCAGACTGAGCAGCCTCCCCCCAACACCCCTGTCAAGTCCCCATCTCTTGCACTATTCACACCCATCTCCGCTGCACAGTCTCCGCTGCAACAGCAGCTGGACGACAGAAGCCAGGCTCCCAACACTCAGGAAATGGGCGCTCTCAGCCAAGGGAGTCCAGAGGAAAACCGCCAGCATCACCTTCACCAGAACTTTGTGTGCCACCCTACCCCGCCCAGCACTCCCGTCTCCAGCTACGCGCCCTGCTGCTCTGCTGTTTCCTCCAGCGACGGGCAGGACCAAGCTCCCCCCAAGCCCTTAAACTCATCGGACCCACTGCCGGCCCAGAACTCGCTCATGGTGGACGACAAGCTGGAGGAGCTGATCAGGCAGTTCGAGGCGGAGTTCGGGGAAAATTTCAGCCTGCAGAATTCTGACCTCCAGGCTCCACTCACTGATGGGCTGCCCCCCCAGCCTCTCTCCCACCAGTCGTCTTCTCTGAGCCACTCTCCAGAACTGCCAGGGGGCTCAGACACAACCCTCCAAGTGCCGACTGCTGAAGATGGAGTGCCACCCCTGGCCGAAGCTCCTGAAGTGGGATCCAAAGGCTTTTCGCTGTCGCCCGGGATGGGGCAGCATTTTGAGAACCCCTTTGCAGCTAGGTCCCCCAAGCAGATTAAAATAGAATCTTCTGGTGCTATCACCGTGGTGTCAACCACTTGCTTTTACTCCGAGGAAAACCAAAACGCGGATGCCACTTACCTGGACGGGACCCCGACCAAGAACGATGTGCCGTTTGCGCCAACCCTCAGTGGATTTTTGGAATCTCCTTTGAAATACCTGGATACGCCAACAAAAAGTTTATTGGACACCCCAGCCAAGCGGGCTCAAGCAGAATTCCCCACTTGCGACTGCGTGGGTAAGTGAAGCCGCTTCTCCATGGCTTACAAGGGCCGGATCTTGATCTCCTATGCTATGGGGGGTGTTTGGGCTAAATAAAGACTGCAGAAGGTGTGTGTGTGTGTGTGTGTGTGTGTGTGTGTGTGTGTGTGTGTGTGTGTGTGTGTGTGTGTGTGTGTGTGTTCACCCCTGTACAGAGAGCCCACATGAGGCCCTTTGCACCACTCCTTTGAGGACTTGTGACTGGAGTGGTATGTAGGCTCTTGTGTTGATCCTCTGCGCAAGGGGTGAATTTCACTCTGATGCAAAAAATAAGTGAACAGGTTTGCAACACAGGAGGAAATATACAAGGATTCTAGCATCTTTGTAAGTATCCTGGACAAAATAAAGCTGGGAAGTGATGAACAGGGATTGTTTTCCCAATCAGGATTTGTGGTATATGTTGGAATCCGTTGCAATTATTTTAAGATGAACTGCAAAGACATTTAACTGCGGGAGGGGAGGGAGGGAGGAGAGGTGCATGCATGAGCACACTGTTAAAGATTCCACATCAGTAGCAGAATAGGTATGAGTGAGAGATGTGCCATCTGTCTCGGATGGTTCAGTGGTTCTCAGCCCGCGAGCTGCTTGTGGCCCAATCAGCACATAGCTGCGGCCCATGTGACATCCTCAGGGCCATACAGGTAGTATTGGATGTGGCCTGAAATGGTAAATAGGTTGAAAACCACTGACAGATAAAACAAATGCTGCATCTTGGCAGGGGGTTAGACTAGATGACCCTTGCGGTCCCTTCTGACCTATGATTCTACGTGCATATATTCCTAATGATATACTACTAAAATCAAATTAGATCTTTAAAAGGAAATCTCTACCTATGTTAATTGTGATACCTGAGATTATGAAAACTGAAACAATTTTTCAACTCATCATTTTTTTATTAGTCTATTCTAACATGTATATTGTGGTAATGCCCTGTCAGGCCCTGCTGTGCCTGGTACTGTACAGACTTGTAACAACTGCCAGTCTCTACCTCAGTGCACTTAAATTTCAACTTTAATTTGTCCCCCATTTGTTTTTCCATCCGTGGGGGTGGTGGGAGTTGAGCCATCTCCCTGCCCCTGTTGATGGGCAGTTTTACTTTATGGATCTCCTTCACTGAAGTCAAGCTGCAGTGTTCGGGTTTCTGACGCTGCCAGGAATGTTTACATTTCATCCCAGTGAAAATGCCTGGTTTTGTGGAAACTGAGAATAAAGAAATCACAAAACAATTCTATTTGGAGAGGGGTCGAGTTTTCAAAAATAGACTCTAATATTTGATGCCTCCTGTTTTGAGTGTCAGATTTTAGGGACATATACGTTAGCTTCTCAGCTGCTGTAAATCGGCACAACATCGCTGGAGTGAAGGGAACTACGCCAATTTCCACCAGGCCTTAGGGACTGATTTTCAGAAGGGCCGAGCTTCTGCAGCTCCCATTGGGTATGTCTGCATTGCAGCTGGGATCAAGCCTCCAGGCCTGGGCAGACAGACTTGCACTAGCCGTTGGGGCTCCTGCAGAGACTCAGGCTTTTGCCAGCTCACTCAGATCCAGAGGATTGCGTGGTAGAGCTGCTGCCCAAGCCGCAGTATCCACACTGCCGCTTTTAGCGCACAAGCATACTTAGCACGAATCAGTCTATCTGGGCGAGGGGCCTCACACCTGGCTGCTGTATAGACAGATGTCACTTAGAGGAGTGGGTATGCAGTCGCTCTGAAATCAGGCCCCTTTCAAGTGTCTCCAACGGAGCGTCCAGAAACTGAGGCCCCGAGAATTAGAGGATCTTTTTGAAAGTTTTGGGTTGTGCATTTTTGTGACCATTTTTCTTTGGCAGAGAAAGCTACATTTTAGGGTATAAATCACTGGACCGTGTCCCTGTAAAGATTTCCATTAAATCTCATTGAAATCGATTGAAAGACTCCTGTGTCCTTCAGATTGGGCCCTAGGTGGGCCTTTGCAACAGTGCTAGCTGAACTCTCTCTTCGCCCTACAAGGGGGATCCCTCGGGATCAGGGGCACATTTGGGGAAACAGCCTATGTTGTACCTGTTCTGTGGACCAACTGGGATGCTCATTCTCCAGCCTGTCTGTCAGTCCAGGAGGAAGAAGGCTGAGTAGGGAGAGAAGGGTTCTCTACAATTGCGGGTCCTTTTTCCGGTCCCGTCCATTCACAAATCTAGGCAGAGTTCCTTTGAGTGATGTTGGAGGTTCTCTGCGTGGTCTTCCTCTCTGGATCCTTTGCTTTGACTCTGGATCATCATAGAATCCTTGGACTGGAAGGGACCTCGAGAGGTCATCTAATCCAGTCTCTTGCACTCATGGCAGGACTAAGTATTATCTAGACCATCCCTGACAGGTGTTTGTCCAACCTGCTCTTAAAAATCCCCAATGATGAAGATTCCACAACCTCGCTAGGAAATTTGAATTCCAGTGCTTAACCACCCTTTTCAGGGTGGTTAAGGGAGGTTTAGGTTGGACATTAGGAAAAAGTTTCTAACTGTCAGGGTGGTTAAACACTGGAATAAATTGCCTAGGGAGGTTGTTGAATCTCCATTTCTGGAGATATTTAAGAGTGGGTTAGATAAATGGCTATCAGGGATGGTCTAGACAGTATTTGGTCCTGCCATGAGGGCAGGGGACTGGACTCAATGACCTCTTGAGGTCTCTTCCAGTCCTAGAGTCTATGAAGTTTTTCCTAATGTCAAAACCTAAACCTTCCTTGCTGCAATTTATGCCCATTGCTTCTTGTCCTATCCTCTGAGGTTAAGAAGAGCAGTTCTTCTCCCTCCTCCTTGTAACAACCTTTTATGTACTTGAAAACTGTTATCATGTTCCCTCTCGGTCTTCTTTTTTCCAGACTAAACAAACCCAATTTTTTCAATCTTCTGTCATAGGTCATGTTTTCTGGACCTTTCATCATTTTTGTTGCTCTTCTCTGGACTCTCTCCAATTTGTCCACATCCTTCCTGAAATATGGTTGCCCAGAACTGGACACGCTACTCCAGTTGAGGCCTAATCAGCGGAGAGTAGAGCAGAAGAATTTCTTCTTGTGTCTTGCTTACAACACTCCTGCTAATACATCTTTAACCCCCATCCTTGTTTTTTTATTTTATGTCCCCTGTCCGCAGTTAAATTGGAGTCCTCCCTCACCTGAGAGGGTGGGCCTTCTGGTCTGATAGGCTCCGCCTACCCCCTGAGGCTTTAAATAGGCTGAGCATTTCCACCAATGTTGCACTCGCATAGAAAAGCTGAGGAAAGAATTTGGGGTGTATTGAAATCAACAGAGGGCCGCAAAAAGAAGACCCCATGTTTGATTGGGAGCTGGCTTCTGGACAAAGAAAAACTGAGCTTTTATCAGCAGCCATTTATTTATGTATTGGCTTGTAAATTTAAAGCAGTGATTGTACCAAATGGCACCAAAAAAATGCAAAGAAACTCCCAGCGTTTGTGGAGTTGGTTGAAACTTTCATCATGTTTGAGTTTTGCCTCCATTACCAGGAAAGATTTGGGTTATTTTGGGCAGAGAAAGAAAGAAAGAAAAGCTGCAAGAGAAAGCAATTAAGTAGGAGGTCGGACTTGGTACTTTATTAGGTATCTCTGCTGTTAGACTAATAAAATCAGACTCCTCTGCGTGTCACTTATTGATCTCTGTCTGGACGCCTGCAGCCCAGCTGAGATTTGCTTTCTCCTTTCCTTGGCACGGGGCCAGTTAGACATGACGGGAATAAAAATTAGGACTGGGGAGGAGTGGGAAAGAAAAAACAACCCAACGGGAAACCCCTGCCTAATTAAGGAGCCTTCTGTGCTCACTGAAGCCCCAAGGAAAGTGCTGTTAACCTGACTGCAAGTTCCCTGCCGGGAGAGTGAGTTCTCTAGGTCCTCTGAGGTTGGCAAGCTCATACTGAGTTTTATCCAAAGCACATTGAAGTTAATGGGAATCTGATTTCCGTGGAGTTTGGATCAGGCCCACTTTCTTCCCTGATTAGCAAACTTCCTAAGCCCTCCAATCTCTCTGGAAGCCCCAGAAGAGCTCGACTAATTCTCCCAGCCAAGCAAGTTCTCTGTGAGATCACAGTCTGAACAGGGTTCAGTTAATGGTACCGGCTATTCCACCTTGGATAACCAGCTCTCTAAAGGGCTGATCCAGAGCCCACGGAAGTCCAAGAAAAGATGCCGATTGTCTTCCCTGGCCCTAAATCTTCCAAGCCTCTGCAGTCCTCTGAGATCAATTGATCCTCTAGTTGCATCCCGGTCATGCTGATGTCCCCCATTCCCCCAGTGCTAGAGCCAGCGCTGGAAACCTCATTGACTATGACTTTAAAGCACTGGGTTTCAAACTGTGGGGCGTGATCCAGTACTGGGTCACGGAATGTAAGGCACTAGATCATGGTGGCTCTTGTCAGCACCACTGACCGGGCCTTAAAAGTCACATTGGTAGTTCTGCCCAGCTAAGGCAGGCTAGTCCCTACCTGTTCTGACAGCGCACTGCACCCTAGAAGGAGCCAGCAGCAGGTCCGGCTCCTAGGCAAGGGGGCCACGGGACTCCGCGTGCTGCCCCTGCCCTGAGCACTGGCTCCGCACTCCCATTGGCCTTTTCCCAGCCAATGAGAGCTGGGGGGCGGTGCCTGCAGGCAAGAGCTGCGCAGAGCTGCTTGTGCGCCTCTGCCTAGGAGCCAGACCTGCTGCTGGCCACTTCCAGGGCCCAGCACGGTTTGTGATGCCAGGACAGGCAGGAAACCTGCCTTAGCACCCCTGCTGTGCCACTGACTGGGAGCCACCTGAGGTTGGCCTGCGCCCCAACCCCATGCCCCAGTCCTGAGCCCCCCCAAACTTGGAGCCCCCTCCTGCACCCTTAAGCCTTCATCCCTGGCCCCATCCCAGAGCCCTGACCCCATCCCACATCCCAACCCCCAGCCCTGAGCCTACACCCACACCCCAAACCCCTCATCTCCTGCTCCATTGGGTCGTGAGTATCAACAGTTTTGGAAAGCACTGCTTTAAAGTAAATCAGCTGCCATTCTCATACTGCTGGAGTATCCCTCTCGTGAATTAGGGAGATCCGGCGTGGTGACCCTAGGCAGCACAGGCTGGAGAGCTAGAGAGACAGAGAGAACCACAGGGTCTGCCTGTGTCCAGCAGCCTCTATTAAACCTCCCCCGCCCCCAGTGTTCATTCTCACCAAGCCCTGCCTCCGCCAGCTCCAGCAGCACTATACATATAGCAGTGAAGCAGGAGCAGATGCAGTTGAAGGTAGCAGGTGTACAAGTTACTGTTGTCTCCTTCTGAGCTGCAGAGTCCCACTCTGCTTAACAAATTGACTTAGCTGGAGAAATAACGATAATAAATATATGTAATTACTTGCGCTCCCTTACCCTGACCACATGGCTGATGCTCATGGGTGCTGCCAAGATCCAAAGCTGTGGCTTATGTATACTAGCCAGTCCTTGGGTTCTTCTGCCAGCTCTTTTCCTTCCAGCCCTTTGCCCTGTTTACTTTGTGGCTGGAACCCCTGATCTGCTGCTCTAAAAGCTACAGCCTGCTACCTCTGGAACTACAGGGGGATCTGCTGCCTCTGGAACTACAGGGGGATCTGCTGCCTCTGGAACTACAGGGGGATCTGTGAGCTCTGTAATAACAGTAGATCTCCAAGTGTTTTGCAGAGGGTGTCGGTATTGTTTGCCCCATTTTACAGATCGGGAATGTGACCATAGCCCCCATGTTCAAACGCTGCACAATACTGTACCACCTGTACAAAATATGCCTTTTGAGCAGTGATATTCAAACCTCAGTGGTTCAGAAGCCAAATTAGCAGTCAGCGTTACCCGGAAGAGCCACAGTCATGTGAATTCATTGTTTAACTTACTATTTTTGTATATTCTCACAACAAAAGGTCTGACCAGGTATTATTATATCATCAACTACAATTGGTTAATTATGCAGTAAAAGCATCCTGACTGGCTAATAATTTAGATTGGTTGATAATTAAATCACACAGTTTTAATGTGTTCTACAAAGAGCCACAAGAGACACATTAAAGAGCCACTTGCAGCTTGCGAGCCTCAGTCTGGGTATCGCTGCTTTTAAGGTAACATTTGAAAATGAACCGCATGCTGTGGTACATGCCAAGACTCTAACAGGGTTCAAAAAAGAACTAGATAAGTTCACAGAGGACAGGTCCATCAGAGGCTATTGGCAGGGATGGTATCCCGAGCCTCTGTTTGCCAGAAGTTGGGAATGGGCGACAGGGGAAGGATCACTCAATGATTTCCTGTTCTGTTCATTCCCTGTGGGGCACCTGGCTTTGGCGGCTGTCAGTAGACAGGACACTGGGCTAGATGGACCTTTGGTCTGACCCAGTCTGGCCATTCTTATGTTCTGGTCAGTAATATCATTGTGAGATGTGGGTGACAGTGCTGTGTGTGGAATTGTGGATACTCGCTGACATTATGCTTTGAGATCTGGGATTAAAAGGTGTTTAAACCAGGTGTGTTGGGGGAGTTGATAAACAGGTTTTCTCAAGACAAAGGAAAGAGGCCAACACCTCAAACCAGGTGTGGCCAGATTCAATGGGCTATTCATTTGTATCTGAGGTTGCAGGAGAGAACATTTTACACTGTGCAGTTGCATCAGGAAGCATCACATTGGAAAGCTGTAATCAATTGGAGTCACTCCATGGAGGAGACTGAACCCCAAGGGAGCAATTTAGCCCTTGAAACCAAGGCAGACTTTGACGTATAAGGGCACACAGAAAGACTTTGCCTTATCCTGCACCTAACGGACAAGGAAAACCAACTCCTTGGCCTCTGCAGGGATCCTGGCTGAAAGCAAGCCAGCCATTGCCGGGCTAGGAAAATTGGTGAGGAAACTACCTTGTGCAAAGGCTGTAGCTTGTTAAGTTCTCAGTCATTAGAAAATGTATTTTTACTTTTGTTTGTTTGTTACTCTTTCTACCCGGTGTCACTTAACCTATGCCCTTTTGGTAATACACTTACTTTGTTTTGGCTCTAAACCAACTCAGGGCTGTGTTTGAAGGGAAGGGTGTGTTTACCGCAGTTAAGGTATAAGCCGTAAAAGAGCAGCGAACTTAATATCTTCTGTCAATGTACAGCAGTAGGGGCTGTGCATTGCAGAGAAACTTCTCTGAGGAGCCCCGGGGGCTGGAGGTCGCTGATTGTCACCTGCTAGGCAAGGTTTGGGCTGGGATAGCCTTGAGGAGTTTGCTGGCGAGGCAGACAGGCTAGGAGCTGACACAGTCCAATCTCCAGCAAAGCTCACTTTCGCTGAGGCAGGGAGGAAAGAAACACAGTGGCTCCCAGCTCTGGGTGCCCCAGCAGCATGTTGCAGGGAAACTGAGGCACGCAGCATGGAAGTGACTTGCATTCCAGTGAGAGAGCTAGGAACAGGAACCTGGGTCTCCTGAATCTGTTAGGCCACACTACCTCTCTAGTAGCATTAGAACTTTTGGTTTGATTGCACGTTCTGGCTTGGCAGCATTTTGCCCTGGTATAAACGACTGCCCCAAGTGCAGGGCAGTCGAGAATCAGGGAGTAGCTCTTCTGTGGGCTGCTACTACTAAAGCAGGGCTAGGCAACCTATGGCACTGCTGAAGGCGGCACACGAGCTGATTTTCAGTGGCCCTCACGCTGCCCAGGTCCTGACCACCAGTCTAGGGAGCTCTGCATTTTAATTTAATTTTAAATGAAGCTTCTTAAACATTTTAAAAACCTTATTTAATTTACATACAACAATAGTTTAATTATATATTATAGACTTATAGAAAGAGACCTTCTAAAAACGTTAAAATGTATTATTGGCACGCGGAACCTTAAATTAGAGTGAATAAATGAAAACTTGGCACACCACTTCCAAAAGGTTGTCGACCCCTGTACTAAAGGAACATGCTGTGATGCTTTTTGGGAGGCTCCAGAACTGCAAGTTACCTTGTTGCCCTTCTGCCTCAGTGAGAGAGAGGTTTGCAGATGCTAAACTGTGTATTGGCTCCCTGACACTCCATTGTGTTAGCCAGTGCCCCAGGACCCTGCCAGCCTGTAGTTTGCCTTGCTGGTAACACTTGGTGCACTTCAGTTCCTGAACCTCCTCGAGTTTTCCTATAGCACATCACCGCTGTCCCAGGACACCCCCAGAAGTTACCGATTCGGCTGTTTCCAAAGAGGCAATATGCACACTAGCCGTTGGCTAGGCCGAGGAGGCACACTTTCCTTTGCTATTACGGCACTGTGATTGGCTTAGGGCAAAACAAAGAGAAGTTTATTACTAGATCGAGATTTTGTCAGTGATACGAAGCAAACCAAAATGGTTACTAATAAAACAAAAGTATAACTTGCTGTCCAGTGACTAAAACTTAGCTTTATCAGGTTACGATCTTCTGTCTAAAGCAGTTTTCTTACCTAACATGACCTTTCAGCCAGGATCTAGCTGTCATGGCGGCATATGTACTGTTCCTTGCACCTCCTCAGTGATAATTAGCGCAATGTTGTTTTGCTTCGCCTTATATTTCCCCAAAACTCACTGTTTGGACCCCAGAGTCAAGACAACCTCCTGTGGCTTTAGCCTCTGGTGTCTTCCTAGGCTGACTTCACGACCTGGCTTTTCCTGTTGACTTGCATACAAATTGTGCGTCCTTTGTGTTGATTTCACACTGCTTAATTTACATTAGAGGAAGGGAGATAATTCCCTTCCCCCCTGTCGGGAAGAAAACCTGTTTTTCCCTGTGTTAGGTTACAAACTTTAAAGCATAATATCAGGGAGTATATATTATTTCTCATATAGTGTTAATACAGACATTTCACACTGATACTAGTGACCAGTAAGAACATAACAGCTATCCTGGGTGAGACCCATGGTCCATCTAGCCCAGTATCCTGTCTTCTGACGAGCTAGTGCCAGGTGCTTCAGAGGGAATAAACAGAACAGGGCAATTTATCAAGTGATCCATTTCTGTTGTCCACTCCCAGCTTCTGGAAGTCCCAGAGGTTCATGGACATCCAGAGCATGGAGTTGCATCCCTAATGCTAATAGCCATTGACAGACCTACCATCTCATGAACTAATCTAGTTTTTTTTTTTAACTCATTTATACTTTTGGCCTTCACGACATCTCCTGGCAACGAATTCCACAGGTTGACTGTGTGTTGTGTATAGAATTACTTCTTTTACGTTTGTTCTAAATCTGCTGTCTATTAAATTCCTCAAGTGAGCCCTAGTTCTCGTGGTATGTGAAGAGGTAAATAACACTTGACTATTTACTTTCTCCACACCATTCATGATGTTATAGATCTCCATCATTTCCCCTCTTAGTCATCGCTTGTCTAAAATGAACAATCCCAGTCTTTTAAATCTCTTCTTCTATGGGAGCTGTTCTATACTCCTAACCATTTTTCCCCTCTGTGTACTTTTTCCAAATAGGGCGACCAGAACTTGACACAGTTTTCAAGATGTGGGCGTACCATGGATTTATATAGTGGCATTGTGATATTTTCTGTCTTATTATCTGTTCCTTTCCTAATGGTTCTTAAGCTTCTGTTCGCTTTTTTGACTGTGGCTGCAGATTGAGTGGATGTTTTCAGAGAACTATCCATAATGACTCCAAGTCTTTCTTGAGTGGTAACAGCTAAGTTAGACCCCATCGTTTTGTATGTATGGTTGGGATTATGTTTTCCAATGTGCATTACTTTGCATTTATCAACATTGAATTTCATCTGCCATTTTATTGCCCAGTCACTCAGTTTTGTGAGATCCCTTTGTAACTCCTGGCAGTCTGCTTTGGACTTAAATATCTTGAGTAATTTTGTATCATCTGCAAACTTTGCCATCTCACTGTTTATCCCCTTTTCCAGATCATTATTGAATATGTTGAACAGCACAGGTCCCAGTCTAGATCCTTGGGGTCCCAGTCTAGATCCTGCCATTTACCACTTTCCGTTGTGAAAACTGACCATTTATTCCACCCCTTTGCTTCCTACATTTTAACCCATTACTGAACTGTGAAAAGATTTGCTTTGCTTTGTTTAAGAGCCTTTGGCGTGGGATCTTGTCAAAGGCTTTCTGAAAGTCCAAGTCCACTATATCCACTGGCTCACCCGTGTCCAGATGCTTATTGACACCCTCAAACAATTCCAATAGATTGGTGAGGTGTGATTTCCCCCTTACAAAAGCCCTGTTGTCTTGGTGTGTCACCGGCTTTCGTTTGATACCTTGCAGGACATTTTCTGGATAACCAGGATGACACCAGTGTGTTAGGTGTAATGAGTATGTTGGGGCCTCACAAGAGCTGCTGACACAGACTTGTGAGCCACTGGTGGGCCTCTGGGTCACTCATGCATAGCGTGTACTGGAGGGCAGGACCAACATTCCATCCAGGGGAGGAAAGCGGTGCACAGACACCTCTGCTCCAGCACATTGTTGACCCTTCTGCAGCCTCAGGTGTAGAGATGCTGGACAGTTTGAGAATTTGGAGAAGACCAATGCACAGAGAGTTCCAAATGTTTATGGTTTGTCCTCCTGCCATTGCACTGAGCTGTTGCCTGAATAGGGAGCGTTTTAAATGCCCTCGGAGCTGGATTCGGGTCTCAGTTACCCCATCATCAATACAGCGCCACCCCTGTTGGAATCCGTGCCGTTCCTCCGGAGTTATGCCAGTCTGAGATCAGAATCCAGCCCTGAGTGAGCCGCTATCCTGCCCCTTCAGCCCCGAGCCAACCTCCGCTCAGACTCCAGTGTGGTTTAAGCAGCTCAGCAACAGCGCAAGGCAACCCATCTCCCTTGGCAGTATCTGGCCAAGACAATCGCAGACAAATGCAGCCAGCATGAAGAGGGCAAGGCGGGCCAGCTGGCTGAATAGCAGCGAGCGTGGGAGCTGGAGGGGAGCAGGTGGGGTAGGGAGGGCTGGGGTGGGCGGGGAGGGGTTTGTGTGCCAGCCTCTCTCTGCTAATCGGCTCTCCACAGAGCTCATAAAAATGCACAGCACTGAGCCAGCCTATGCAAATCCTGTAGCATCTGGGGAGCTGCGGTGCTGTTCAGTTTGCGATGACTGTTGCGGGCCAGTTCAGGGCTGGCACAACGTTGTAAAGCAGAGTCTGATCTTTCAGGGTTAAAATACTGCCTTAAGAACACCTCCACATTTTATTACTCCTGTCCTGCTGGCATTGAGGTCGGGGAATGCTTTGCAGAACACTCCCCCAGGGATGGAGTGGTAGAGGTGGCTTTCAATGCCTTGAGGCCCTCATGGAGGAGTTCTTTGTATTCTTTTAAGGGGGTATCCGTGCTGGATTATCTACCCTGGAGGGTGATGTCCTCTGTCCACAGGGACAGTGGCAATATAGACTTCCCCAGCCACTGTCAGCAAACTGGAGGTGGAACCGCTAGGGATGAGCAGAAAGTTTATGATAGCCGGGACTGGACTCACTGGTCCAGGAGCTCCCTTTCAGTCCCGTGTTGCTGAATTAAACATACACGGCCGTTTTACACTGTAGTCTCTCTACTGAGATTTCTGATGCAGCGTCGGATTCGCCACTCCATTATACTGACTTTATGGGATTTTCAGAGTTCGTATGACAGCAGCACATAGAGGTCACAAGATCAGGACTCCCTTGCTCTGGGTGCTGTGCTTATGCTTGGGAAGAGACAGCACTTGCCACAGAGAACTTGCATTCTAATTAGACAAGACAGGCAAAAGATGGGAGGGGAAACTGAGGCACAACTCATTGCATGTAATCCTCTCCAACATCACTACAGCCGTGCCTGGATTCCCAGCAGCAGCAGGGGATGAAGGATCCTTGTTGTACCTTGATAGTGCTCGCAGCCACCCACTCCTGCTGTGAATTGATATGGCTAGAAAGTCCTGAGAAGTATTGGTACAATGCAGCTCGTTAGCCCACGGCGAGATGTTGCACAAGGCTGTGTTGATTTTTGGCCAGGTGCAGGGCAGTGGCCGGAGCAGGGATGGGGCGCCATCCATCCGCTTTACAGACATTAATGAGTTGAGTCTCACAGCCTGCACTATTGTTTCCTTTTTACAGATGAGGAAACTGAGGCATGGGGCAGAGACATGACTTTCCCCAGGTCACCCACCAAGTTAGTGGGGAAGATGTGAAGTTAACCAATAGTTCTGACTTGTAGCCCCCGCTTCCTAACTGGTCAGTGACTCAGCCCACCCTCCCTGATGTCTCAGCGGGGCTCTGGAGAGCCAGGGAGCCATGTGCATAGCTTTGACAGGAGATTTTGGCATTGTCCCTTTCCTTCCTCTGGTTTCCTCTGTTTATATCCTAGCTCTGCTCTTCTCTCTGCACGTCCGTGTTAAAGCAGGATCGCTCCTGCTTTGCTGGCTTTGGCCTATCTCCCTTTACCTGGACTTTGACACCACATGAGTGGAGATTTGTTTTCCCATGATTGAAATTGCAGGTGAAGTTTTCAGCAAGGCAGAGTCTAATGACCAAAGTTGGCTTTTGGCCAGGACTCCTGACTCCTACCCTTGGAGAATGGCACCATGGGATCATTAATAACCAGGCTCTCGGTTTTACAGTACGTCCCCATCTCACCTCCACACCAGCTAAGAGGAAAAAATGATAGTGACTCCCCGGCAACATGTTCCTTGGCAATCTCCCTGTCCAAGTACTCATGCAACACGGCCCTCCTTGGCTCGTGAGAACTGATGGGAATCGTGGCTTAAAGGCAGTCAGGCTGCGGAGTAACCATACTGGAAGGATGGGACTGGTTCTTTCTAGCTTCTCAATCACTGTAGCTTCGGAGCTCCTTTCAGTAGTACATTAAGCAGCGTGACTGTACATCCATCATGTGGTGTCTGTGCTCTTACCATCTTCCCGGGAGAAGTGTTCGATGTCGAGTGTCTTGTTTTGGTATTTTATTTTAAATACACATGTTGCTTGTTTAAAAAAAATAGTCAAATTATAGGGCCACTATACAAATGTAATTTGTGAATTAAACAAATGAGTTAAAAGTTTCAAGTTCTAGCCATGGCCTGGAGTCCCCCTCCCAATTTCTGAGGATTTTCTAAAATGTTTTTCTCTTCTCCTTTGGCATGTGAAAGACCAAGGAAACTGATCATATAGGGAGAAATGTGAAACTGCCTGCACACTGACTTAGTGCCGTCCAGTGCGTAAAGGAAACAGACTGAAAAGATCAGCGAGAAATATTTTTCCTAGCCCTCCGATCTGCTTCAGTTAACAGGGACCGTGTGTGTTATGGTAACAAGGGAAGCGTTTTCAGACAGATGTGTGGGTCTGAAATTGATCGTGTCATTTCACACAGAATGCCCAGGGCTCTGTCTAAAAAAAGGCTCTGGTGGTGGTGATATTTGATACAGGGGAGCCAGTGTGGATAGCACGCTGGACAGGAACTCATCAGAACGCCTGGATTCTGTTCCCAGCTCCATCACTGCCCTGGAGCGACCCTCTGTGTGTCTCTGATTCTCCCTCTGTAGAATGAGGAGAATCATAGCAACCTCTGCTCGCTCTCAAAGTGCTTTACAACAATGAGAAGCGCTAGGTAGCTGTATTGTAAGCTAGTAGATCTGATGGGCAAGGCATGGCAAAGGGCTTTAAAGGCAAAGCCAAGATTTGTGTTGGGTGGGGTGGCAGAGAGGGAGTCAGTGGAGGGATGCCAAGGATATGATGTGGTTGGAGCAGTGAGCCCGGAAGATTATCCTGGCCCGTGACGTTTTGCATGGTTTGGAGGCACTGTGGCTAGCATCAAAGGTGTAGCAGCGGAGATTACAACAGTGGCACCTAAGGGGATGGAGACCTGGGCAAGAGCCTCTTGGGTTGTTTATTGGAGGACCGTTGAAGAGAATCTGTTCCTAACCCCATTGGTACTTGCTTTCCTTTTCTGATATTTTAGCGGTTGACACCAGCAGGCCAGGGCTGTCTAAGTACCGAGGAGTTGTTATTGATGGAGGGCTAGAACAAGCTGTTGCTGAATGCACTGTGTTACAGGCGAGTGGTGTGGGGCCACCCCTGGGGGAGACGCAGAGAGGGAGCAGGATTTAGAGAGGCCTGTGCTATACAGGTGGTCAGACCTGATGATCTGGTTGGCCATTTTGGCCTTAAACTCTATGAAACTCTAAGTTTCCTCCCTACTTCCTTCCCTGCTGATGTGACTTCCTGCAGCTCTTCACTGGATGCACTCCCCTCCAAGCCAGCATAGCGTGGCTGGCTAGTGTATTGGGGGGTGGGGAGGAGGAGTGTCAGTCCGCAGTTCCTGCCCTTGCCTGTTTAGGAGAGAGCCAAGCATGCAGCCTTCCAGCAGCCACAAAGAGAGCTCTAATGCATCCTTCTGGGGACCTTGGTAGGTTTATCCCTCTTGACTGTAGTTCCAGTAAACCCACCTGAATGTAATGTATTTCCAAGGAGCCTCTCCCAGTGCTGTAGGTGTACGTACCCCATGTGTTAACCAAATGCACCACCTTACCCACTGCACCAAGACCCTCCATCGAAGCCCTTCCCAAGCCACTGCGCAGAGGGCAAGCTCTCCCTCCCCTCAGGAGAAGGCCTGGGAAGACAGGCCTTGCAAAGTAATTAATGGCCAGCATAGGCATCCTGCTCCAGGGGTCTCTTTGGAGAGCAGCTGTGGAATGGCAAGATGAGCAGGCACCCAGGCAGGGAGCTGCTGCCCCCTTGGCATTAAGGGATGCCCCAGTTTAACGGGGGAGGAGGAGGTAGCGAAATATTGATAGTACGTAGTGCTTGCCTGTTATCAGTTACCGTGTGGCATGAGATCATCCCAGGAGATAACACAAAGGGCTTGAACTGCCATTGCCTTGCATTGTGGACAGTCATTTACACCAGGGCAAGGAGAGTGTAAAACAGTTCCCTTCTGATCCCCACGTGGCACAACTGCAGAAGGTGCAGAATAAAGAGTCAGGCCCTAAATCCATGTCAGTTGCTCAGCAGTGCCAGACAGAAACCAAGTCGAACTGAAGCATCTGCTAACTAGTTCTTCTTCAACAAATGCAGGCTGGTTGCCTGTTCCCCACCATGTACTAGTAACCATGCTGGCCAAGGCTGAAATATCTGTTTTTAATTATCTCTGTATTGGTGCTTTATCATTCAAATAGCCCAGCACTCCCTCTGAGCACGGTCAGAGCCAGGACAATCAAGTTTCAGAGAAAAGACGGCCAGCTGCATTTACGCTCAACAGAGTAACCAAAAGAACAAATCATATTAGCAGCAGCTTGTGAAACCTAAAAAAAGAAAGAAAGAAAGAAAGAAAAGCCAGCCAGGATTCTGGCCCCCATCACTGCCTAGTTGCTATTTGTTCCAGGAACGAGTTTGGGGAGCCGGGGCAGTGTGGTTTACAAGCCACTGTTCAGGCCTCCGGAGTGGAAGGACAAAGTCCCTGGCTCAGTGCTGAATACTACCTGGAAAGCTCAAGTCTGGAATAACTGAACCATACCAAGGGGAATCAAGCGTCTGGGGATGTTAGGGTCTGATCTGATCAGGTGCCCTCAAATCCTAATTGTTTTAAACAACACTAACGGGTAAAATTGACTGATGTGCCCAATTCGCTTATGGATCATCCAGATCTGATTATTTTATAGGACACCCACAGAAGCCAATCCCCTATTCTCCTCCTGGGCTCTTTGGACCCTGCTCCGGAGCTTGCTCCAGTAGGGGACAGGAGTCCTGGTTGGGATGGTCTTTGAGTACTTTTCTTACATGAGGGGACAAGAGTCGCAGCTGGTGTAATGTGAGCTCAGTGGAGCAGAAGGTTTGGCCCAGGGAACCCATGTGGAACGAGTGCTCCAGCCCGTCAGACTCTGATCCAGCAGCATTGGTAGTGGAGTTTGCTGCGGTTTTAAGGCCAGAAAGGACCAGGAGGATCGTGTAGTCTGACCTACTTGGTTGCTGTCTCAGCAGAGAGGCCAAAGATCAAACGGTCATAGGATTTTCCCCCGTGGCTGCTGGTTTTAGGGTTTTTCTCGCTTTGGTATCCACAGGTACTGAGGAAATGTAACTCTAGCTAAGGCAGTGGAAGTGCTCAGCCCCTCTGACAACTAAGATCCAGGGGTCTCAAGTTGAGCTCGTGGTAGCTCACTTTTTGTAGGTCTAACCTGTTTTATTCTTAAAGGTTTTTGCAGGGAATCTCTCCCTCTGGAGCATATGCCCATTTCTGCTACTGCTCCCGCCATCTGAAGAGAGAATGCCCCGAAGGGGTTGGGACATTTGGTTATCATGGAAGTTATAAGGTCATAAACAAATACAATACCCAAATTTCTGCTCATAGCCCAGCACTGCTGAAATCTCACATGAAAGCTTTCAAAGTACTAAGACCCTTTTCCCATGAGAATTTTTTCACTAACAAGGTACTAGCAAGAGAAGAAAGAAAATATACCCATATACAACGACTTCTAAATTAGCAGTTACCCCCCAAGAGGGATCTTGGAATCACCGTGGATAGTTCTCTGAAAACTGCTGCAGTGGTCAAAAAGGCCAACAGCATGGTAGGAACTATTAGGAAAGGGACAGAAGATAAGACTGAAAATACCTTAATGTCACTATAAATTCATAGTGAACCCACACCTTGAATACTGTGTCCAGTTCTGGTCGTCCCATCTCTAAAAGGATTTAGTGGAACTAGAAAAGGCTCAGGGAAGGGCAACACAGCTGATAAGGGTTAAAAAAAAAGGGTTCCATACTAGGAGACACTAAAAAGATATGGGCTATTCAGCTTAGAAAAGAGACAACGGAAGAGGGATATGATGGTCTATAAAATCATGGATGATGTGGAGAAAGTGAACAGGGAAGTGTTATTTACTGTTTCACATAACACAAGAACTAGGAGTCACCTAGTGAAATTAATAAGCAGCAGGTTCAATACAAACAAGAGGAAGTACTTTTTCACACAACGCACAACTAACCTGCGGAACTCATTGCCAAGGGATATTGTGAAGGCCAAAAGTATAACTGGGTTTAAAAAAGAACTAGATTAGTTCATGGAGGATAGGTCTGTCAATGGCTATTAGCCAAGATGTCCAGGGACACAACTCCATGCTCCGGGTATCCATAAACCTATGCCTATCAGAAGCCAGGAGTGAAAATGGGAGTCGATCACTGCATACTTCCCCTGGCCTGTATGCTCCCTCTAAAGCTCTGGTACTGGCCACTGTTGGAGATAGGCTATATGAGCTAGCTGGACCAATGGTCAGACCCAGTATGGCAGCTGTCATGTTATACAACAGACCTGATCTGCAAAATGGTCTCCAAATAAAACATGCACCTGTCAATTGCTCTTTAAACACACACCTTTAAGGCTAATATATTTTACTTTCATTTCTCTTCTGTCTGCAAAAATCCGTAGGGGTGCGTGAGGTAAAATCTTTTATTGAACCAACTTGAAAGTTCAAACAAATCAGTTATCGGAGCACAATGCACAAGAGCACCCCGTGTTAACAAAAATGATTGTAATCCATCACTACAAATAATGCTTGGTCCTACAATAAGAAGCTAGTGTAACCCTGCAATAGCAAACAGCTGTAACCCTATCAGAACTGACACACTATTCTGTTTCATGATTTTTATACTTGAGTGCAAACGATGTTCTTGGGTACTTTAAGATTATTTGGTCATGATGGATTGGTGCAGTAAGTTCTAAACCATCAGTGCAGTGGGAGGAAGGGTGCTGGCAAGTGGGATTGAGGGGTTGTGGATTCCACTCCGGGCTCTGATACAGGCACCATGTGTGACCTTGGCATGTCACAGGGAAGTTTTCAAAGACACAAATGGCACGTTGATGCCTGACTCCCATTGAGTTTCAGTGAGAATTAGGACTGGCTCGGCACTGTTGGAGTGAGCAGGAGTTTTGCCACTGACTTCATTGAGAGCAGGATCAGGGTTTGTGATGTCTTTGCAAAATCTCCTCCTGAATTATGATGATTTTAATTAGCAGCGTTTGTATTTTGGTAGTGCCGAGAGGTCTTAATCAATGATCAGATCCCCATTGTGTTAGGTGTTGCGCATGCTGAGAACAAAAATCTTTGTCCCAGTTCCTCCCATCTGTACAATAATACTCCCTTTGTCTATCATGTCTATTTAGATTATCAGCTCTTTGGGGAGAGCGGCTCTCTCTCACTATTAGTATAACCCCTAGCCCAGTGGGGTTCTCATACAAATAATACTAATCATTGTTATTTAAAAGCCTGCTTTTTAGAAACAAGCTAAACCCTACAATAACAAAGTCACATGCACATGACAGGAGGAGAACTAGTTTAGTGAGGAAAAAGGCTTTAGCGTATTCTAAACAAAGTAGCAAGGCAGAATGTTAGGCCAATATTTTAAAAACTGACTAGTGATTCTGGGTGCCTCATTTTTTTGGGTGCTCCACACAAGACACCTTAAAAAGGGGCAGTTTCAGAAAGTGCTGAGCACCCAGCCCAGGGAAAGTCCAGTCCCTTTAAGGGATCTCAAGCTGGGCAATCGAAAATTGAGGCATCCGAAATCACTGGTCACTTTTGAAAATCTTAGCCTTGAAGATCACTCCCCATGCCACCTAGAACCCGACATTCTAGTAATGTTCTGAGCCGAAAAGGTTTGAGCTAGATGTGGCTGAAATCTACTTAAACTTGTGGTTCATCTTTCTCTCCAAGAGCTGTGGAAATTAGTAACACAGCGTCCGTAGCCAGCTCACAAAATGTTTGGCTGGAACCGAGTCTGGAAACCAGCACTGAAAGGTATTAATGCTTTGCAAATCGGTGGGAATTCTGAACAGTATGTTCTGAACAGAGCTCCTGGAGCTCTCTGGCCTGTATACAGGAGGTCGGGTTAGCTGATCACAGTGGTCCCTTCTGGCCTTGGAATCTGTGAATCTAAGATGAAGCTTTGCTGTGAGGCAGTCAAAAGGAGAGCTTTGAAATCAGAATTTTAATTTAGGATGAATTTGTAGATGTCTCCCCGAAATGACCGAATCAGTGAAGATGCTGCCTTCTTCCATGCAGGTGCTTGATTCTTTCTTGCATGCTTTAGGGATAGCCAGCTGACATGGAGACGTTCCAAAATAGCAGCATTTGTTTGCAACGGAGCGAAAAAGTTGCTTCCCGAATCTGTTCGCCTCTCGTTTGGATCGTCTCTAACAATATTCCCGCCGGACTGTGATGCCAGGTGTAATGTTGCGTCAGTTTGGCCTCTCTGATATTTGTGGCTGAGTCCACTCTGCGTGTGCTCTGCGGGTAATTGTACTCCGGAAAGGGAAGCAATTTGCAACCTCTTGTTTAGAAACAGGAAATGGAATTTGGAGTGGTCCCGATTTCTTGCCGAGAGACAGAATTATGGACATTCTTTCCTACTCTTACTAATCCAAATGCTTAGACATTCCTTGCAAATCTGGAAAATGGAAAGTACTTTGTCTTTGGCATTGGGGCAGGTAAATCTCTTCTGAATTCAAGTGAACCTGGTAGACGCAGCATTTCTGAGAGCGGCATGTACCAGTGAACAATTCTCAGGTGTTGTTAGATTTTTCTCCTCTTGCCAGATGGCTTGGTAGGTCATTGTGATTGCCAAACATTTTCTTGGATTGTATCTTTATATATTTTTGCTGTTACATTTTCATCCTGAATATTTTAAAGTGCTAAAATAGTTTTTTCCCATGCATTTGGGCACCATCACATTTGGATAGCTGAAGACCGATCATAAACATATTTCCATTCAGATTAGTCTTAAAATCATTTATATTTTAGATGTTTTGAGTGTAATCTCATGTAGCCATCATCTCTCTTAATCTGTTTATATCTGTCTGCATGTCTTAATTTAACTATACATCTATCATTTTTCTCCTCTATTTATCTGCCTGTCTCGCTATCTTTATTTCTTCCTGCTTTAAGAGATTTCTCTCTCATTTTTCCAGAATATTAGTTATTGCAGTAGCTAGTTGCTGGGCCCCTGACAGTGTCACTTGAATTTACAATATATGTTGGGTTTCCGAGTTTAAAGAAGTCAAATAATTTAAATTGAAAGGATGCTGGATTGAGAAAACATTTTTTTTTTGGTTGGGTGGTAGAAAGATGATAGTGAAATTAATAGTAAGAGACACTATCCCCCCTTTTCCCTTGCAGATCTGCAGAGACACTATCACTGTCCCCAATTGAAGTAGTCACCTTGAGGGAGAAACTGAAGTTTTGACAAAACCAGTTGTTTGGTTTTATGGCAAAAAGCTTTTAGGGCCCAATTTTTATAGGTATTTGGGCACCCAGCGCCTCTACAAAAAATCAGTGGGAGTTAGGCACCTGAATACCTTTAAAAGGCTGTCCCTTAGGCCTGATCTGCACTACAAAATTAGGTTGACTAATGCACTGACCTGCTGGGCATGTGTCTACATTTAAATTTGTTTCCCACTGATGTAAGCTCTCCATTACACCGACATAGTAACATCACCTCCTCGAGCAGCATTGAATCATGATCAATGTACTGAGGTCAACGCAGCACTGCTGCAGGTACTGTGTTACCTATGTTGACTCTCGCAGATCTCCAGCAGCTGGCCCACAATACCATACACAAACCACTCTGGTCACAATGGTTAATTCCACTGCCCAAGGGGTCACAGAGACCAGAAGCCTCCTTCCATCAAACCCCCAAGAATTTTTTAAGTGCCTTTTCTTGATTGCCCCACTTAGCAGCTCTCCAGTGTTATGCACAAGGGCCCAGCTGACCATGCTGGCTACGCAATCCGGACATGTTCCAACCTGGAGTAGACAGGAGATATTGGATCTCCTGGGCCTGTGGGAAGAAGAGGCTGTGTAAGCACAGCTAAGGACCAGCCAAAGAAATGTGAAGATCTCCGAGTAGATTGCATGGGGGATGCAGGAGAAGGGGTACGACAGGCAGCAGTGCCGCGTGAAAGCGAAGGAACTGTGGCAAGCAGACCAGAAGGGCAGAGAGGCCAACAGTCAATCCAGTGTCGAGCCACAGACCTGCTTTTATCAAGAGCTGCATGCCATATTTGTGGAGACCTCCCCATGCACCACCATGGGTACTACCGAGGAGCCTGAGACAGAGGCCCCTGGCATGAACAGCGAGGACGAAGAGGACGAAGGACGTGTGCCCAGGAGGCCCAACTATGCCATGAGCCAGGATCTGTTTGAGACTCCACTATAGTTCAGCTAGTTCCAGCTGTCAAGCCTGATGCAAGGGAAGGAACCTCAGGTAAGTGTGTAAATTTATTTCCCATTAAAGTGATGATGCCCCCAACTTAGCAAAACAAAGCTGTTGACTTTTCCTTAATGTGCTTATACTAGGCGAGGTAGCGATACAGCAAAGAGGTAGAGTAGTTATCTATTTTTCATTCCCCTCTAGAGTTAGACAGGTGGCTGGAGGGATTGTCACGCATAGCAGTTTATGTCTGTACACAGGGATGTGTCTTGAATCCTCCTGAATGATCTTGAGGAAAGGTTTCTAGGGCCAGCAGCCTTATTTCCCCCTCTGTGGTAGGGCATTTTCCTACACCAGTCCTTGATAACTTCGGCAGGTACTGTTGCAGTATGCAGGCTTGCAGCACATGGGCCTTGGGAATGCAAGCTGCAGCTGAGCTCTCTCTGCCTTTGTCACCCTCAGGAGTGGGATATCAGCTCAGATCACCACAGCCTGTGAAAAATGGTGCCGGTATTCAGCACCATTGCCCTGTACTCATAGTTTATACAACCAAGCAATACACTCCTCATTTCCCTCAAGTGCTGTGCATAGTGCACTTGGAAGCATACTCAATCAGCAGGTCTTGCTTAAAGCTTCAGGGAAGCATGGAAAGGGAGTTCAGAAACTTAATTTTCACTTTCTGTTTCACATACTGACAGTAGTACCCTCTGTGTCTTGTATCCACAGCTGCTGCTGTGGTGGCCTTCTGGAGTTCCCCCTCTACGCCTGTGGAATGCTTGAGTCAGAGAAAGAAGAGGACTTAGGATGACGTGTTCAGCAAGATCCTGCAAGCCAGAGCTGCATCAGACTGTGAGCAGAGGGCCTGGAGGGTGAATATTGCAGACTGGATGGAGAAGGAAAGAACAGAAAGGAGAAAGATCCAGGAGTCCCAGCAGGCAAAGAAGAGGGAGATGCACTAGGAGCTTCTCCTACTGCTCCACACTAAGGACAGCCACCGCTTTGCATGCACTAACCTGTGAGAGCCATGGTGGTTGTATGAGTAGCTAAAATGCACATGAATGTTCTTTCCTCTTCCTAAAACTCTGATCCATAACTTTATTAAGGTTTTAATATATTTGCTCTTAACACTCCGCTGAAGTGTTTTTGTGAGTCAGTTAAACTCTCTTGTTTGGAAAATAATTTATTTTTATTCATTCCCAATGTATGCTGCAGAATGGCTGGTGGTAGTGAGGATACCCACTTGCTTGTTATCATACACTGTGACAACTCATCATATCAGTGACACCCACAGTGTAATGCTCATACATGTACAGCAAACACTGCAAAATTCAGTGTTATGTTCATAGATGTGACCAAGCACCACACAATTCCTAACAGGCCCCCAAACTGCAGGACTGAGTAGAGCACAGTCCACCATGACACATTACTTGGGCTCATTGATAAAGTGCTCTTTCAAAGCCTCTCTGAGCTGTGTGGCTCTGCGTTGAGCTCTTTTGGATAGCCCTTGTGTCTGGCTGTTCAAACTCCTCAGACAGCTGCTCCACCTGCACCCTCCACTCCAGCAGCAACTTTTCCCCCTTTGCGTCACAGATATTATGCAGGACGCAGAAGGCAGCTCTAACCACTAGGATATTTTTCCTCACAGAAAATGTCTGGTGAGTAAACAACCCCAGCATCCTTTCAACTTACATTCAGCTGTCATTCTGCACCTGCTGAGCTGGCTGTTGAATCTTATTCTTGGTGCTGCCAAAGTGGCCAGTGTATGGCTTCGTGAGCAAGGGGTAGGCTGCGTCCTCCAGAATCACTGTGGACATTTCAACATCACCAATGGTAATCCGCTGGTCATGAAAGAAAATTCCTGCTTTTAGCTTTCTGAATAGTTCTATGTTCTTAAAGATGCAAGTGTCATGCACCTTCCCTGACCTGCCAACACTGATGTCAGTGAAGTGTTTCCAGTGATCAACCAGCACTTGCAATACCATACAAAAATAACCCTTTCTGTTAATGTACTCTCTGGCAAAGTTGGCTGATGCCAAAATAGGGATATCCATGCCGGCTATCATTCCACTACAGTTTGGGAGCCCCATTGCTGCAAATCCACTAAGTCCTGCACAATGCTGAGAGTCACGGTCCTGCAGAGCAGGAGACAGTTAATGGCCTTGCACACTTGCCTGACAGTAGCCCCTCTGTGGATTTTCCAACTGCAGAATGATTTTCCTGCTGACCTGTAGCAATCCAGCATTGCACATTGCAATCGTCGCTCGCTTCTCCACTGTCAGTGCAGCTCTCAGTCTGGTATCCCTGTACCGGGGGGCTGTGGTGAGCTCGGCACACAGATCCAGGAATATGGCCTTTTATATCTGAAAGTTCTTCAGCCGCTGCACATTATCCTAAGCCTCCATTACAATGGGATTCCACCAGTAAGTGCTTGTTTCTTGGGTCCAGAAGCGGCGCTCCACCGTTTGCAGCTGCTCCATGAATGCCACCAGAGAGATTGAATTGTTCTTGCTACGTTCCACAGCGGTCTGCCCTTCTGGAAATCACCATTTTTCCCCTTTGCTGTTCTTGCAGCTCTGCAACTACCAGAGGATCACTCATCCTGTGCTTGCAGCGCTCGTGACAATAATGCAGAGCTGTGCAGCCTCCATGCTTTGTTCAGAGATGATGGACAGCGACAAGTCCTGCACAGATTCATAGGATTTGCAAAATAGGCATGACAGTTATGGGACAGAGATGGCATTATGGGATCGGGAAAGTTGCGTGATGGGAACTTGGTACCACAAGCCAAGTCACGCCCTGCGTGACTCATTTCTGCCCTCACCATACATTGTCAAAACTCTTCCCAAGAAAGAGTGCACTGGATGATGATGAGTTGCACACTGGGATACCTCCCCATGGTGCACCGTGCATTGACACGAATGCTCCTGCAGTGCCAACGCAAGAAGCCACATATGTACGTGCACGAGTGATATACTGGCTGTGGCGGCTTTATGCTGACGTCAGTTGTGTTGGCAATAGTTTGCTGTGTAGACGTGCCCTTAGACAATAATGCCTTGGGCTTGGGGTAATGTGGACCTTGGCATTGCCCCTGAACTCCAGAGAGTGTGCCTTATCGGGGCACTGGCTGTGCCAGGCCAACTCTACCTCCTACACAAAAACACAACAGAGGAGGAAACATGGAGAAATTGGAGCTAATTTTGGCTCAGTTGGGCCCTGACATGATTCTATAACTCTGGCCATTCCTGTGTCTTCCTGACTGGCCATGGTGTCTACTAGCCCCCAGGTGTCTGATATCCAGTGACTGCATGAGTCTCTTTCTCCCCCAGCTGCTTGGGCTTGAATTCCATGTCCCGTTGTGCTGGGGCGGTGAATGTTACAGCGGGTGCTACCTTTGAGTTTGTGACTCACGGCCAGGATTTCCAAAGAAGCTTTGGGATAGAAATTCCCAGCCTACCTCCACCGCACCAATGAGTCCTGAGCCTGCTAGGCCTCTCCTTCCAGATTTCCTGCTGGATTCCCCACTCTTACCTCTGACGCCAGGCCCTTTCATTAGTGCCCTGCACGTGGTGGAGTCATTCACAACAGTGCAAAGAGAGTGTCATATTCAGTTGTGGTGGCACATTGCACTGGTGTAGATGGCTCCACATGGGGAAGGGGTCCACGTCCCTGAACTTCTGATTGTTCCTCCTCATTCCTCTCCTCCGTTGCCCTTCTCACTCACTTTTCCATCTCCTGGGTGCCCAGCTGGGGGTTATCCGTGGTGCTTTTACCCGCTGTAGTTGGGGCCCTTGCTCAGTTTGGTCTCCTCTTCCCGTCCAGTGTCATCAGTTTCTGCCCATCTCTCGCCGTTCCCACAGCTCCTTCTCTTGGCCATGTGCTGGTGACCTTTCAGAGTCGGTGGAGTCTCCCAAATGTGTACCTGAGAAAGGGATCTGACCCGCACTCAGATAAATGACTCTCACGGTGGTGTAAGTCAGGAGTAACTCCATTGTAGCCAGTGGGTCAGATGCTCAGTTGGTGTAAATGTGAGGAGCTGATCTGCAGTGGTTGAGGCTCTGGCATGTCCTACTTACACTGGAGTAAAGGAAGGAGTATAAGCGCACGTCCTTACCGCTAGGCCGCCCTTTGTGCCCGGACATGGCATTGAAGGGGATTTTGCTTCTTGCACTCCTTCTGGTGGGCACTTCCTCTGCCCAGATGGTCAGCCCCAGCCAGTCCCTCCTCCAGAGCACCTTGCTTGGTCTTCCGTGCATGGCTCAGTTCAGTCCCCTTCTGGGTTCAGCTCTAAACAAAAAAAGGATCCTTTGCCCCTCCTCAGCTCAACTTCAACTCCTTCCCCTTGTCAAGGTACTGACCCTGACTTCCCCCTAGCCTTTCACCCCTCCTATGCGTCTGTCTCATTCCCTGGTCTTCATCGACCCTGGCTTGGGATTCCTCTCCACTCTACAGCTAACCCTACTCCTGTTCTGCTTTCTGGCCATAGCCAAGCCCAGCTACAGGAATGGGACTCTCCCTAGTTCATCTCTGCTGCACCTGTGCTCTCTCAGCTATGTGCTCTGACCCAGGAGGCAACCAATAATCTCCCAGATGCAGAGCATAACTAAGTAGGGTCTTTCCCTTGCCTTACACTGCCTGGGTTTGAGGTGAAATAGCAGCATTTGACCCAGCTGGGGAACGTAGATGGCTTTGGGTCACAGCTGCGTTCTTTGCTCCTGTCTCTCTCCAGCTTCACCTTGATCCCAGGAGGCTGTGAAAAGAGAGAGGGAGAAAACATTCTGTGTGGGCCAGAAAATAACAAAATCTGCCCCTGCCAGAGAGCTGGTTAATCTGTGATTTAGAAACCTGTCGCTTTTCTCCCAATATAATCCGGCTTCTCAGCCTTCACCAGACAATCTTGTTCCAGCTGATTGGAGGAGCCTGACTGTGATGTCTCCAGGCAAGGAACTCATGCGTCCTGTGCAGGGCTCGTAGCTGTGTTCACATCGCCCACCCCTGTTGGTTGTTGCCCTCCAGAGGCCAGCTATATAAGAACGCAGTGAGTGCCAGGTCATGCTTGCTTGATGCAGTGACTGCCTGGCTCTGTACCTGCTTGATGCTGGGCCATGCCTGAAGCTGTTTTGTTGGACCTGAGTCTGGGGGTTGTGTGTGTTTTACCTTGTTCCATTACACGCCACAAGATTCACTGGGCAGGACTCTCCACTGATGTGGATTACCATAGCTGTACCAATTTCAGTGGAGCTCTGTTGATCTTTCCCAGCTGGGGATCGGGCCTGTTGTGTTTAGTTTCAGGAAAGAGAGGTGGATTTGCATGTATCTTCCCCACGCGGCTGATTGCAAAATAAACGCAAACGGAACACACGCCGAAGCAGCTTTTCTCCATGGCTGCATTTAAAGGGCGTGAGGTGTGCTGCAGGCAATCCTGCCAGGAATGGCTGAGAACCTGTTTGTTGTCACTGCGTGAAAAGGGAGGGTGGTTTTGCTAGGCGTTGGCTGTGTGTTAAAAGCCGGCACACCTCTGTTTGCTAAGGGCTGGATTGTGCTTTCCGGAGCCCACTGAAGTCACAGGGGAGAAAGGCACTAATGATCAGGAGTAAGGGTGGCAGAATCTGGCATTCACAGCACAGCTCTGGTGTGGGAAAGGACTGTGCAGCTAAGGCACTAGGTTGCTTATCAGCATGGCCTTGTGGTTAATACACTAGACTGGTGCTCTGCAGATCCATGTTCCATTCCTGGCTCTGCCATACGTGACGTAATATTCATGTGCTTTAGTCCCCAGCTGTAGTCTGGGGGTAACAATCCCTCCTTTGTGTGCTTATATTGTGAGCTCTTTGAGAGTGGGGCCGTCCCACTGCGTGTCTGTACAGTGCCTGGCCTAAAGGGGCCTGGAGCTGGGTGAGGACCTGTAGGTGCTACTGTAAACTAAGCAATAATAGTAATAACTTCTTCTGTGCGTACGCCCACAGTTCTGTCTGCTCACCCAAGATGCGGTAGTAAGCGTTGCTCTTTCTAACTCTTGCTAGCCCTGCAGTCCCAGGAGAGGGAGCTGAGGGCCATTTCTTATTGTGCATCGTCAACCAAATGCTTGGCTAAGGGCTTGGCTACGCCTGGAGTTAAGATCAGGACCAGCTGTTGCCTTTAAATTCATATCTTGCCTTAATCCGAATTCACTTTCAAGTGTGGACAAGCCTTAGGCCTGGTCTGCGCTTAAAATTTCTATCGACCGAGCTTTGGCACTTGGGGCTGTGCAGAATCTATCCCCCTGCACGCTGTGGCTACGCCGATATAATCTGCAGTGTAGACACTGCTAGGGGGATGGAAGGGTGCGTCCCTCGACGTCGCTGCCTTTGCTCGGGAAGGCAGAGTTCCCGCAGCAACAGAAAATGGCAGCATAGCTGTCGCTCCATAGCTGTGGCGCTGTGCCGCCTGTCATGTGAACACGCCCAAAGTTTGGTCAGCTGCAGCTCTGCAAACTGAGGCTGCGCAGGTGCCGCTGGTGGGCATCCGGTGAAGAACGTGGGGCCATCTTGATTTCACTGAGGACTTGCATTAGCCTACAGCATCTGCATGCTTCCGGGGAGGGGTGAGGGTGTTGGCACCAGTTCAAATGAAGTAATTTCCCCCCTCCCCCTTGTTTTTCCTAGAACAAATAGTGGAGAAAGACGAGGGACCATACTACACCCACCTGGGATCAGGACCAACAGTGGCATCTATCAGGGATCTCATGGAAGAGAGGTACGTCCCAGATGGTTTGCAACAAGTGAGATAGGCAGAGTAAAATCCCCCCACACCCGTGCATAAGGCCCTGTGGAGGAGGGGCTATGCTGAATCAGTGCATTCCTTCACTGCCCCTCCCTGCCTCCTTCACAGCTGGGGCTGCTCACTTTTCTGCCTTGCAAAGGACCCCCTGGGAAGAGGGGGGCAATTGCAGATGCTTCCAGTGCCCTCTGCTGGTCATGCTGCCGCCGAGGCCCCTGTGCCAGGGGCTGTAGCCACATCACCCCAGGCGGAATCTAACCCACGGGCGTCTTCCAGGAAGGCTGGTGTTGTCACCCCAGTGGAAGGCTGATCTGGGCAGAATCGTGTCTGTGCCAGGGCAAACAATTCCTCCTATTTATCAGGCACATCCAGATTCTTCTTCTGCACCAGGCCCACCGCTTCCCCTCCATCTGGCATGACGCTTGTGGACAGCATAAATGGGAAACTGAAAAGCCACCCTCCTGCCACCGTGCTTCCCCCGCTGCACATGTTCTTCTTGTGCTTGAATTCACCTGCCTGCTGGTTGCATTATCCCGGGGTTGTGGTGCAGGACGGGGCATGAGATTTTTGCTCTCCCAGCTTGAGTTCCAGTGAAAATTATCTGGGTTTGTCAGCAGTGCCTGGGAGAGGTGCTGGTGAAAACAACTTTCACAGGTCCCTGAAGCGTTTTTCTGCACTGCCAACGGGAGGCATAGTTACAGCACCGATGGATAACCTGAGCTATCTTTGATCCAGCTCTATGGAGGTGGGGGGCACCCCAGTATATACCCAAGGTCCCTGATATGGAAGGATGCTGCTTCTGGGGGGTTTCACTGCTATTGTTAACTCTAATGTAGATCAGCCTACGGCACATACAGTGGTCGCACCTCTGACTGCACTTAACGTAAATCACTGTGGCCTTGGCTAGATCAGGATTTAGAGTTGGATGAGGGTGTTAGCTGACACTCCGGAAAGGCCTAGTGGAGGCACGACACCCTGCCTTAAACACAGGCTAAGGTGCTGAAAGGGAAAGCCATGGTGGGAACTAGATGCCTGTGGGAAACCACACTGGTTAGTCCAATTTGCTGCAGGGAGTCACTTCGGGCTTGGTTTGGCCAACTGGTTTGCTTTGCTTCCCACAGCCAGGGCTGGCAGGGCTGCTGGCGACTCGTGTGCTGCCTGGGTGTATTTCTGCATGGCACGCCAATGAGTATCGCATGACGAGACGTATCATTTGCCTCCCACAGACAGTTCAACAGCTGCCAAACTAAGCAACCAGCCAAGGACAAGTCAAAACCTTTCACGGTTACTATTCCTTATGACTGTGGTCAAGTCTGTGAAATTGGCAATAGAGAAGACCAGTGGGGTCACCCAACCTGTCCTTCTGCCAGGGCAGGATTCTTTCCTACAGCTCGCTGTCCAGTGTAGTCCAGGATTTTTGGCGGTGGTTGTTTTTTGTCTCAAGCAACAGGCCTCCCGCCCCTTCCTCTGGGGATACTGTACAATCTCACTGGTAGCCAGAGCCTGCTCGCTGCTAGTTAGCTGTAAATGTGCCTGAGTCTGGCTGGGTTAGGTCCTACCGTTAATAGATCTTGCTGTTAGGAAACATTTTTCCCTTTGCTCAATTTCATCCCATAGTGCAGGGTCCTACCACCCAGTTCTACCATCTGCTGCCTTGGTTATCACATCCCGGACATATTTGTGCAGCTGAGTTGTCTCCAGGCCCACATCCTCCCCTTTTAAGGTGATCAAATATCTCAATTTTATAAGGACAGTCCCAATTTTGGGTCTTTTTCTTATATAGGCTCCTATTACCCCCCACCCCCTGTCCTGATTTTTCACATTTGCTGTCTGGTTCACCTATCCCCTTTGCAGGTTGAAAAGGCGCGGAAGGGACTTAGGAGGATGGATGCATGTTGCCTGAGCCAGCGCAGTTCGAGGGTGTTGTGGCTTCTCAGCAGTAGGAATGTGGGGATTTGGGAGGGAGCAGCTTGCAGATCGCAAGGCGGCAGTACAGCTGGACAGTCAATGGGAGTTAATCCCCGTTGATCTCTGCCCAGCTGTGCATCAGGATCCTGGTTTTGTGGGCTTAGTCCCCTGGCTAAGATGTCCAGCTCTCCTCCTGCCTGCACTGAGCATCATTCTGCTCATCCCCTGGTCAGGAAAATCAAAAAGCAGATGGCGCTGCCTTAATTTCTGAGAGCCCAATTTGCCGTGACTTGGGACCATGGGCTCAGCAACAAGCTCTCAGATTGGGCACTGAATATCATTAGAGGGAACCCTCAGCCACTGTACACACCTGCCATGGAGGGGCTGCTGGCAGCTGCTTGGGGAGCACGTGCACTCCCTTTCCCCTCTGTTCTGTGTCCTACCAAGGGGCTGGGATGTTTGGATTTGACAGGGCAGGGTTGGTTTGCTAATCCCAGGCTAATCTAATCGAGCCCTCCAGCCCTTCAGGACTGGGAACACCAAGTAAAATCCTGGCCTCGTTGCAGGCCAAACTCTCATGGACGTCACCGTGGCCAGAACTTCACCCTGGGGTTGGAGACGGGGACGGTACTAGCCAGGGGAAGGGGATGGGCTTTGCACCAGCTGTGCTTCCCCTGGATTCTGGACTACTCTGGAGGTCAACCCCCCTACTCCACCCCCAGCCTAAACAAACAGGGCCCATCATAGCCTGGCTGTGGCAAAGCCTAGAATCCTGCTCCAGGCCTGCCCCCTATGTGATGAATGGGCTGGTGTCAGATCTGCTTGTTCTCTATTGTGCAGCAGGCAGAAATATGCCTGCAGGGTGGGAAGCGGCAAAGTACCACCCAGGCAGGTGGGGCCCAGATTAACTGGGTTACAGCCCGGAGACTGAGTCACGGTGCTGAGTCAGCCAGAAATACAACATCACCAGGGTTGATGGCATTACGTCACCGACCCTGGAGACACGGTGAATCACGGGGGAACAGGCGAGCCATTGAAAGGAACCCACAACTCCCTCCAGGGCAGGGGGTAATTACTGACGCCACATGAACGCCCTCAGAGCCAACAGACATTGACTGGTGCTGTTCCAGAAAGGTACCAAGCACCCCTGAGAGGTGTTGACTACCTCAACTCCCATGCAAGTCAGTATTGCTTGGCAGGATCGGGCCCCTAATGAGGCATAAATTCTCACTGGCTTGGAGTCTTGCCTCTGCCACCAACTGTGTCATCTTCAAGCAAGCCATGTATTAAATCGCTCTGTGCCTCAGTTTCCCCATCTTGCCTGCCTCCCAGAGGGTGTTGTGAGGCTGAAGTTAGGTAATCTTTGTGAAGTGAATTGAGGTTCTTGAATAGAAGGGGAGGATACAAGTGCAAATTATTTTGAAAAGTGAAATCAACAAGTTTTGTTATTTCATGTTCTCAGTCTGGGCTTGTGGGAATTAAATTTCCTGCCCATCAGCCTGTGCAGTGAGCACCCCCTGTGGATTCTGGAAGCTTTGCAGCTCAGGGCAATAGAAATTCACCCGCACTCTTTCAGCAGATAGTCTTTTCACAGAAATAATGTGGAGTTTTATGGTGTTTTTACACCTGTCTGTGCTTCTAGGTCAGGGGATACAGCATTTGCAGCTTGGGAGTGACTTCAGCATCAGAACTGCACATGCCAAGCCAGGCTGTGCACTCGGTCGGAGTAGATCTGGAAGCACTGCACTGGCACCAGTGGCTATTCACCAGTTCAGCTGAGCACAAGCTGGTCCACTGGGCACCATAGAGCTTTGGTGGAACTGTTCCTTGAAAAACTCCCACCAGGAATCCCAGTGTGCATAAGGGTGTCTAAGCTCCCTTCACTAAATGGGCTGGATTTAGTTCAAGGACGGGAGTGGACAGCGTCGGTCCCCACTCTGCTTCTGCTGAAATCAGCAATAAAGCTCCCATTGACTTCAGTGGGAACAACACTAAACGCTACAGAAGATCCCTCTCGAGATGTGCAGCAACAAATTTTGGTCTGTCACATGCCCCAGTTTCCATCGCTGGAGCAGGCAGGTCATTTTGAGTCAGGTCTAGGATCCGGGGTTGCAGGGTCCTGGGTGACCGATGCCTCCACCTCACCACTGGGGAGTAGGGTGACCAGATGTCCCGATTTTATAGGGACAGTCCCGATTTTTGGGTCTTTTTCTTACATGGGCTCCTATTACCCTCCATCCCGTCCCGATTTTTCACACTTGCTGTCTGGTCACCCTACTGGGGAACCAGGTGAAATAGCAGCCAACGATTACTGGTGAGTTAGGCACTGAAGGAAGTACCGCTCAAAGAAGCTAGAGAGACAGAACCCTGCAGCTGCCTGATTGGTCAGCACCAACTATTTAAAGCAGGAAGCTGCCCCAGGAAGCCGTCTGAGCAACAAAGCAGGCTCTGGCTTTCTACTGCTACTGACCTCATCCTTCACCCCGTTTTGGTCCCAATTCCTGCCTTCGACCCCGGCCCAGCAGACATCACTGCCTGCGCCTTGGCCGTTACAGTCATGAGTGTCGATGGGGGCCAGGGGGTTGGAAAGCTCATACTGGAAATTGCCTCCTGTTCTCAGCTGGCTGCCAGAGAGGGTGACGGCACAGCCCAGGAGCTGCAAGCCCATGGGTGCTCACCTGTGTTTAAAGCCCTGGATAATGACCTACCACAAGTGGTGGTGATGATGCATTCTCCTGCTTAGTCTCACCTGCGGTTCCTACAACAGCGGCTTCAGTTTTCTCAGCTGCCTCCTGGCCACCAGTTCCTACATGCCAGAGCGAGCTCTGGATTCACTTTGCGGTGGTGAAGCAGGTAGTTATTAGGAAAGTGGGATGCTGAGGCTTGGCTTTACGCTCCCCGTAGTCCTTTTTGAAGTGTATTGTCTGGATCGCATCTCTCTCCAGTCGGTCAGAGGTAAATGAATGGGTGTAGAGCGGGTTAATGAGATGTACGCATTAGCCGCTGCTGCTCAAATCTTCCCCATCGCTATCCGTGTTCCTCGTGGGTGAGGGAGATGAAATCCAGTCCAGGAAGTTCCCATCCACCCTGTAGATCAGGAACATCTGAGCTTGGGAGCCAAGCAGTGGAGAATTCTGCAGGGCCGATGAGATGCCTGTGTTTCGGCTCCATCTTCTCTTGCTGGTGCCGTTCTTTTCTGGAGGCTTTCAGCTGAGAACGGAATAACTAGGCGGGTTGATCAGTGACAAGGGAATGGCCAGCAATTAGATTAGCTTATTTGTTGGCTCTCAATAGAAGTGCCCGTAGACTGTCATGGGGAGGGCAGTGCTTTCCAGGCAGGTGGGGGCATTGATACAACACTGTGAGATCATGAGATGAAGAGCAGGGCAGGTTGTCAGCTCTTTGGGGACAGGGACTGTCCTTTTGTTCTGTGTCTGTATAGCACCTGGCATAATGGGGGCTTGGGCCGTGGCCGGGGCTTTTCGGGGCAGCCACCACACTATAAATCATAATATGCTTCTGTGCAGTGGAGACGTGCTGCAGTTTGCTCTGGCTTTCCAGTTATGTTCATGCATGAGATGGAGCTTTGTGCACGTGTCCTTGTAAACTTGGGTGTCTAGGGTTTCACAGCCGTTGCTATGTGATGGGGACAAAACTCAGGTCCTCCTGTTCCAGAAGACAAACCGCTGCTGCTTGGTCTAAAGCAGTATGGGGTCTAAGCCACGCAGATAAGCAGTTTTGATTTCTTCCCATACAGGGCAGTGGTGTGCAAACCCGCTGCCAGGGCCGGCTTTAGGAAGTGCGGGGCCCCATTCGAACATTTTCGGCTGGGCCCTGGCAGGGATGTTTAAAAAAAAAAAAAGTGTTAAAAAAAAACCCTTTCATTTCTTCCATATATTATTTACTTTCCATAACTATATAAATAATACAATTATATATTATGTACTTTGCATCATATATGCTGTTGATCGCTTATTAATGACCGCCATTACACGTGTGGGTCCCTGCCACTCCCTGCGGGTGTGCACATGTGTGGGTCTCAGCTGCTCTCTGCCCGCCTCATTGAAGCAAGTGTGCAGGGTTACTGCCCTGGGAACTGCAGGGCAGGAGTGGACATGGGGCTGGTTGGAGGTAGGGCAGGGGCTGACTGGAGGTAGGGTCTAGCTGCAGGCAGGGAAAGGGGTGCAGGGCTGGCTGGAGACGGGGGTGTGGGGTGGGCTGGCTTCAGGCAGGGCCGCAGGGGGATGCAGCAGGGGTTGGGAGGGCTGGAGACAGAGGAGAGCAGAACTGGCTGGCTTCAGGCAGGGGAGTGCAGCGGGGTTGGCTGGAGACAGGGCAGGGGATTTGGGGCTGGGTATGGGCAGGGTGTGTAGGGCTGGTGCGGGCAGGGGTGTGTGGGGTCTGGCTGGCTTTAGGCAGAGCCACACGGGTGTGTGGCAGGGGGTGGCTGGAGACAGGGCAGGGGGTTTGGCAGGGGCTGGCTGTGGGCACGGAGTGCAGAGCTGGCTGGGGGCAGAGCTAGCTGGGGGCAGGGCAGGGGGTGCAGCAGAGGCAGCTGGAGCCCCAGCCCTTTAAATAGTCCCCAAGCCTCCCGCTATCCCAGGGCTCGGGGGGTTATTTAAAGGGCTCAGGGCTCCCCTGCTTCTACCCCGCCCTGGACCTTTTAAATAGCGGCGAGAGGCCTGGAGAATACATGGTGGCGGCAGGGCTCCGGCGGCTATTTAAAGGACGGGGTGGCAGAGGCAGCTGGAGCCCCGGCCCTTTAAATAGCCCCCAGAGCCCCCCACTATCCCAGGGCTATGGGGGCTATTTAAAGGGCCCGGAGCTCCAGCCGGGAGAGCGGTGCTGCTTGCTGCGCTCCGGCTGGAGCTCCAGCCGGGAGAGCAGGGCTGCAGGGTGGCTTGCTGCGCTCCAGCCGGGGCTCCAGCCGGGAGAGCGAGGCTGCGGGGTGGCTTGCTGCGCTCCGGCCGGGACTCCAGCCGGGAGAGCGGGGCTGGTTGCCGCGCTCCGGCCAGGGCTCCGGCCGGGAGACCGGGGCTGCGGGGCAGCTTGCTGCGCTCCGGCCAGGACTCCAGCTGGGAGAGCGGGGCTGCAGGACGGCTTGCTGCGCTCCGGCTGCGGCTCCAGCCGGGAGAGCGGTGGTGCTTGCCGCGCTCCGGCCGGGGCTCCGGCTCTCAGCATGGGGCCCTCTTAGGTGCGGGCCCGATTCCTGGGAATCGGCTGAATTGGCCTAAAACCGGCCCTGCCCGCTGCCCACTTTGCGGCAAAATCTCATGTAGATGAATAGCAATTTTACATCGAGCTGAAATTCCATTTGTCTACAGTGGGACCTGCAAAGCCCTTCTCAGTGGAGTTGGCTGGCATTGCCTGGAAATTCATAGAAACTGCTAGGCTGCATCTCACCCAAACTCAGTCCATCCCAGTGTCCTGTCTTAGATGGTGGCCAGCACCATACGCTTCAGAAGAAGATGTGAGAACCCTGCAGTAGCAGGTATGGGATCATCTGCCCTCCACATTTGGTCTCAGCCTGACCCCTAACAGTTAGATTAGCTCAAGCCTTGAAGCATGAAGGTTCATATCCCTTCCAACACTTTTGCTGGCATTGACAGATCTCTGAATATTCATATAAACACCGAATTCCTTTTTGACTCTTGCTCAGTTCTTGGCCTCCATGACTTCTAGTGGCAATGAGTTCCACAGGCTAATGACGTTCAGTGGGATCTAGGCACTCGACTGCCATTTGTCCATTTGAAAATCTTCCCCAGAAGCAGTGTGTGTTGCAGACTGTTATGCACACATCAGCGGAAGGTATTATTGATAATTATAAGCTATGGTTGTAAAGCAATCTATTGACCTATTTTTTGCCATTATTGTAGTGCCTAGGGACTGACCAAGAATGGGGCCCAGTTGTGTTAGGTGCTGCACATACGCATAATAAGAAACAGTCCCTACAATCTAAAGAAATAAGGCAGACAAAGGGTTAACAGAAAAGAGTCTCGCATACAGGCAGAGTAATTAGAGCGATGGTTTGCAAATAGTGCCGCAATTTTGCAATTGATCGCCCACGTATTAAAACACCCATCGGACACAAATTAACCCTGTATCCACTGTTTACAAATGTCCTCCCCCACACATAAAGTGTGACCAAAGTGCAGTCGCTTCAGCTCTGGTTTTTCCATCAGAATGCACCCAGCCTGTCTTTTTGTGTCCCCGTCCCGCTTCCCTCCTACCCCCGGTTCCCAACATCTGCAAAGTCTCTGAAGCACCTGGCAGTTCTGCCGGCATGAGGCAGCCCAGCCACAATGGCTGTGTGGGTGCGCTCACCCATGAACATCAGCCGGGGCATGGGAATCCTTGTTTAAAAGTATCTCGCTAACAAAACTCGGCAGGGCCGTGTGGGCCGGCTCTCTTCCCCCAGGGGTGATGGATAGTGCTGGCTTCGGGGGGGATGGGGTGGAGGGAGTAGCTGGCTTCGTTAATTAGTGCTTCCAGGAAGGAGGTGAGTGAGAAGATTAATCTGTGCTGCTTAGCTCCAGCGAAAACCCCAGGTTGCCACGATCAGTTGGATGAGAGTGTCTGACAGGACACTCTGGTCTGCATGCCAGAGGGGAAGGAATGAAGAGACAAAGGGCTCTCCCCTGGTGCACATCGGAAGGAACACTGTTGAACTCGCGGCCAATGGGATAACACCAGTGTAGAAATTAGGGCCTGATCCTGCAAGAGGAGTGTAAGGGAAAGGTGGGGGGACTTAAGGTAGTCTCCCTCAAAATGCCTTCCTTTCCCTGGCTGCGAAAAATTGGACCCACTCCTTGAGATACCCCAGGTGCTCAGTATGTCCACGCTTGGAGGGAGGCATGCGATTCCCAGCCTCCTCTGAGGTCCAAGTGTAGACATACCTGAAGTGTGGCTCCTGAGAATGAGAGGGCTGGGACGCAGCTGTGCTGGGATAAAGGATTGTGTTACCAAACTACTGTGTGCGGTGGAGGGGAGGGAGTGAATGCTATGCAGAATTTCAGGTGTCCTTAGACCTTAGTCTCGCTGCCCAGCTGCAGATCCCTAGTGCAGACACGATTTGCATAGCTGTAGCTATGTCTCAAAATCCCAGTGCAGACGAGACCTTGGTTGACTTCCAGCTGGGTGGCTAGGGAGAGGCGATTGGGACCCAACTGGGGTTGTAGTGGGGAAGGCACTTAGATGCGCAGCAGATGGGATGCGTGGGGTGAGTCACACCCGTCCGATGGGGTTAGAGGCCAGGGGAGACCATGCCTCCCATGCCTTGGGCATAAGCAAGTCTCTCAGGAATTAACATAGCTGTGAGGTCTGCGATCTTCCGCTCCTGGAGTCTGGCTAGCTACCCCATCTCCTCACCTGAGACATCTGAGGGGAATCCACCCGCACCCATTGGCATGGCCAGCACAGAAGAGCTGAATCGTAGCTTAGAGCGGGGCTGCTCTGCTGTCACCTTTGTGGAACAGGGTGAAATTCAGAGGTTAGAACCAGACCTGTGCACCAGCTGGATCCCGCTGTTTGGAGGGTGAAGGTGGTGCACAGGGGTCAATTTATGACCTGATGGACTCGAGCTCCAAGTTCCTGTCCCTGAACTCCTTGGTGCCCCAAAGCCACAGGATGGGCACCCGCTTGGCCGCAGCTGCTTCCGGCAGCAAATGCAGCAGAGGAGCCAGGAGAGCCCCAGAGGGCACGGGCAGCGAATTTTCTTCTGGCAAAGCTGAATGTTTCACTAAACATTCCTTAAGACCAATGAGAAAAAGTTACCTGCACTCTTCAGACTCTAGCTTTGACAAAAGTATGGAAATGTTAAGTGAGAATGTTAATGGAAGGCACTTTACAAGGCAGTTGGCTAAGCTGCAGGCTGACCAAAAAATGAAGATTATAAAGCAGTAATTCCAGTCACTAGATCTTTGAAAACCAGAACTGATGTGAAAGCTGCTGAAAAAGTCCATGGAGAGAGTGGGGATGTGGAGGTGCATCGCAGTTGCAGAGTCAGGCGAAGCCGTTATAGTACTACAAACCAATCCATTTTGTTTGACAAACTTATAACGAACACTGCAGAAGCAGTATTACAAAAAATGGGTGACATGAAGAAGATGTGTAGACGCCGAATGATAGACTTGGAAGACTTTGGGGTGTTCAGTGATGCTGAGGAAGAAAATCTTAATATGTACGCTCGGGGAAGCAAGGAGGAAAGTGAAATACAAATGGCCATGCGAGTGAAAAGAAGCGTTCATGATGCAATGGGCTTGGAATTTAGGAGACTTGGGTTCGATTCCTTGCTCTGCCATTGGCATGCTGAGTGACCTGCAGCAAGTCACTTTCCCCACCTCTGTGCCTCAGTTTCCCCATCTGTAAAAAAGCAACGATGATACTGACGTCCTTTGCAAAACACTTTGAAATCTATAACTGAAAAAGCTGTATATAGCAGCTAGGAAATGCTGCTGTTCTCTCTCATTTCCTTTAGGGACAGTCTGTTTTTTAAATCACATCCATTCTGGCAGCTCAGCGGGTGCTCATTCTTTCGTGGCATGTCCTTACTCTTGCCTACACTAATTTGATGTCTTTTTCCACCAGGTATGGCGAGAAGGGGAAAGCCATCAGAATCGAAAAGGTCATCTATACAGGGAAGGAAGGCAAAAGCTCCCGGGGCTGCCCGATAGCGAAGTGGGTAAGTGCCAGCTGTCTCGGTGGGCTTTCAGATTTTTTTTAATATGATTGACTCAGGCCTAGAATGGTTTCCCAACTCTTCTGTCGACTGAGTGTGATCTCAAAGTCATCTTGTGCTTTGGGGAGATGAGGTGATCAGAGAATGTGTCTACATTAACGGTACAGGCGCTCGGAGGCTGTGAGGATGGGCATAGAATGAATGGATGGAGGGCTAGATGCAGAAAATAGAACATGCACACACAGGTGGGATATTTTTGTTGGTCTCGTGTTCAGAAGTGTTAGAGAGCTCTCTCTTTTCTTAACTCAAATCCATCTAATTTTATTTCATTGGCTTAATCTAGCCATCTAATCTAGTCAATTGGATCTAATCTATCCGAGGTAATCTAATCTGTTTGCGCTAATCTGATCTGCATCTAATCTGTGCAATTTAATCTGTTTGATCTAAAACAGCTCTTTAATTTGAGCTAGTATGTTGAATCTACTCTAATCTGTTTGATCTGCTTTCGTAATCTAATTATGGGGAGGAGGAGGATTAAAACGCTGGACTGGAACTCAACTGATCTAGGCTCAATTTCTTCGCTATGTGATGTGGGGCAAGTCTTCTGGAAAACTACCCTCCAGTTAGACCACAAATAATAGTCTTGATTCAAGAACCGCTGGATGAAATCCTGTGACCGGTGTTATGGAGGTGGTCAGAATAGGTGGGCAAATTGTTCCATTCTGGACTTAAAATCTATGAGTCACTTATCTCTCTGTGCCTCCAGGGCCCATCTTTAACGTGGGGATGACAGTGCTCCTTTTGTGTGTCTTGTCTGTTTAGCCTGTAAATTCTTTGCTGTAGTGACTGTCTCGCACTATGTGTATGTACAGGTTAAGTGGAGTCTCCAGGTGAGACTGATATAAGTAATAATAATCTAATCTGCCATAGTTTATCTAGTTATTCGTGCCTCGCTTATCACCTTGGTATTTGGACATCTCTTCTCTCTCCTCTCTCTGCACTGACCCTCCCTCTCTCTCCTCTCCCTATTTCTCCCTTTAATCACTATCCCATTCCTTCCCCCACCTGGTCCCTCTCTTTGCTCAGAGCATGGCAGCCAGCCAGCCAGCTGGCCACAGATTGGCCCTTCTGTGCTTTTCAGTGGCCACTTTGAAATGGTGGTAACTCTAAACGAGGAGGTGAGGGGAAACCAACTCTACCCCCAGCACCTGGTCTCACTGGTCAGTGAACTGCTCCATGCTCAGATGGGCCATCAGCAGGCTAACAGAGGCTCTGAGCAGCAGGAGGGCTTGGCTGGGCAGAGTTCTTTGTTCCATGGGAGCAATGGGGCCTGTCTTTCCTTTTTTGGTCTCTGTTTTTGGTGCTCGATGTTTTTAGCTGGGTGATACTGGGCCGTGCTGGAGGGACCTAGTTCTTGTCCTGCTGAGTGATGGCTGCTCCCGGAGCAGATCCTGGGACGCTCAGGGCGAGATAGTCTGGTATTGTGAAATCCAATGGGCCAATCTTAGGATGTGGCAACCCAGCAAAAGCTGCACATGGTGGGCTACCCTATCCGGGCTAGCGTGAATGCAGCTAGCTTGGGTCCCAACAGAAGTGTGAACAGCACAGTCTGTACTAGAGAGCCTGGCATGCTCTGAAGTTCGCGCTGTCCTGTCTACACTGCTGCAGTTACCTTTGTTACCTGGATTCAGGTAGGGGAGCGTGTGCGCTCTCTGGCTGTGTAGCCCTGCCCTCAGTTGGTTTCAGCGAGGGGATCATATGAACGAATTGACTTAAACCCTATCAGCTGAGAGGAGAACCTGACCCATTGTGTTCCAAACCACCAGCTTGTATTTGGTTAATGTCCATGTGCCTGTTATACTGAATATTGCACTTCGAGACCTGTAGCTGGAGGTGAACCTGGACTATGGAATTCACCACCTGTCCCAGACTTCTCTGGGGATTCCTGCTGCATTTAACAGGATCTTGGGCATTTCCATCCTAAACACTGCTCAGCCCTGGGAACTGAAGAAATGCCAGGGGAGTGCAGAAGTGGGGGAGGGACCTGATGTGTAGAAGGAGGGAGCAGAAAAGACCCACACTGTGGGAGAAATTACGGAAATCATTTTAACCGTGTGTTATTTTAAAGAACACTGGGCCAGATTCAGATCTCATTGGCACCAGTGTAAATTTGCTGAAGGCAATGGAGTTACATTGCTGTAACTGAGGAATTCCTGATTCTTTTCTCAATGACATGAGCATAAATCAGGAGCAACCCCCTTGAAAGCCTGGAGAGCCCAGAATCTGCCCATCAAGTTTTGATTGGCTCAAGCTTGGAGCTGGTATCTCTGGGTTACCAGGACGTCGAGCTGCCTATTACCTGCGAGGATGTCCGGCTAATTCGGATCAGTTCCTTGTGGCCGTTCTGTAAGAGCCCACTGTGGGATTGTCTCTCGCACTGCATCGGGAGGGATTGAGCTGAGAACAGGTGTCCAGTGAAGGTCGCATTGCTGGAAGGGCTGAGCGTGATCACTGGGACACGCTAGCTGGGCAGAGACACTCAAGAGCAGCTGATAAGAGTGGCCACCGGGGAGCATATGGGAGGAGATAACGCTGGCCCAACAGGGACCAAACAGCACAGTGTCCTGGGGGGTGGAAGCCAGCTGCCAACTCAGTTGTGTTTCTGTGTTGCTCTGTGCTGCTGGCTGTGGTGGTGAAACATGAAGAACTTGAGATCGAGGGACAAAGTCTGAATCCTAAATTACAGGCCAATCTAGAACCAACTCTGTTTCTGGTTCAGAGAGGGAGGGTAGCTGGGGCAGTGCTGCTGGCTGACAGAAACCCTTTCCGTCATGTTTTAAAGCAGGGAAGGTGCAGTTCTACCACATTCAGGGGGATATACCCCAATGTCAGGGGGGTTGCTGTCCAGCTGTGAGGGGGCACCTTTACCCTGTTGTCAGGGTGGGAATTAATGTTCTTCTGGGGTGGGAAAAGGAAGTCAAGTTTGAACATTATGCATGTCCAAGGGGCCAGCTCGTTGATTTCTTTTAGAGCATGTCAGATGTGTTTTTATTTGTGTGGGTATGTGTGGTTGAGATGACCTGGATTCAAACATCCCCAGACATTGCGAGGGAGAAGGGGAGGCGTCACTGATGCTTTCATAAAACATGGAAACCCCCCCAGATGCAGATACAGGCTGAATGGCAAATGTGTTTCCCTTTCCCGTGACCCTCTCAGATCCCCCATGCTAAGCAGGGCCAGTACTTGGCTGAGAGATTTGCATAGAGAACATAGTTGCTCCAACAAGCAGTGTCGATGTACCAGTAGGAAATAATCTGAGTTGGTGCTGGATGGTTGCCCCCAGCCAGGTGTAGATGCTGCCTTTGGAGGTCAGACGTGCAGGGGTCCTGGTGGCTCATGGCAGCGCTGGTGGATGTGGTTTAGAGAAGCAGCCGGGTGGGTGTGAAAAGCAGCCAGTGTGAGGAATTCCCCAGTGTCTCAGCAGCGGGAGGTGAATGAGCGAGTGAGTGCCAGGATATGAGAGTAGCAGTGTGTGTAATGGACTAGCCGATATGGAAGTGAAAGGCTGTGGCTGAGTAGGTTAGTCGAACCTTGTCTGTGTTAGGGAAATTTTGCAGAATTTCCCACCGTTGCTAACCCCCACTCAGCTCTGCAGCTGTAAACACCCTGCTCAGAGCAGGTCTCATAGACATGGGCTGAAATCCTGGCTTCCAGGGGTCAGTGGGAGCTTTGCCATCGACTTTATTGTGTCCAGGATTTCACTCTTGAGGCTCAAAAGGCTGGGGGCCTGTCTATGCTAGGGCTATCAAGGCTGCTTGCCTCAGTGCAGATGAAACCTGTGTTAGCAGCCGTGGGAAAAGTTTGCAAAGTCTGCGTGTAATTCCCAAGCACCAGGGAGGGTCATTGGCATCAAACCTGGGACTACGTGCGTTTAGGGCCTGAGCTAAATGACCCACATCCGTTGGCTGATAGTATAGCAGGCTCAGCAACCTCTGTATGTGGCCCAGCCACCACTAGAGAGGGACACCGCACCACATTGAGTGGGGATAGGTGATAGGCACATGACCCCGGTGTCCGAGAGATCATTTCAACTCATGCTATGTTAGAACGTCTGCCTGGCTCCAGTGCTTTAGCTCACAGATCTGGTATGAAGCAGCTGTGATTGGCCAAATCATGACACTGCAATTCCAGTGGCACTTATTGAAATCAGTGGGGATTTTGCCCAAATAAAGGATTCCAGGATTTGATTATACAGGAACTTCTCACTTAACGTTGTAGTTATGTTCCTGAAAAATGCAACTTTAAGTGAAAGATGTTAAGCAAATCCAATTTCCCCATAAGAATTAATGTAAATGAGGTGTTTAGGTTCCAGGGAAATTTTTTTCACCAGACAAAGGACCATATATATATATATATATATATATATATATATATATATATATATATATATATATATATATATATATATATATATATATATAAAATACACACACACACACACACACACACACACACACACACACACACACACACACACTATAAGTTTTAAACAAACAATTTAATACTGGTACACAGTGATGATGATTGTGAAGCTTGGTTGAGGTGGAGGAGTCAGAAGGTGGGATATTTCCCAGGGAATGCCTTACTGCTAAATGAACTAGCAATTGACTGAGCCCTCAGTGGTTAATTCTCACAACACTCTACAAGCAGGAAAGGAGGGAGGGCAGACACTCACATGCACACCCTGTGTGAGAGAGAAAAAATGCGCATTTCCCCTTTAAGTAGCTGACACCAGACTTACGTACACTGCCTTGTTAATTAAATCAACTTGCTGAGACCTGAGACTGCAGCTACTGCCTAGAAGCTCCCTTCCTCCCTCGTGTGTCCCTCCTGCTCTATGGAAGATGGGGTAAGCAGGGTGCAGGAGCCGGGGGAGGAGGAGACACCGTGACATTAGCCCCTCCCCCGTACAGCAAGCAGGAGTCTCTGGGAGCAGCTCCAATGCAGAGGGCAGGAGCACCACATGGCAGTGGGGGGAGGGCCAGCTGCTGCACAGGGAACTTAGGGGAGTGGGGAGCTGTTGGGGGGCTGCTGGTCCACCCTGGTTCCAACCACCCACCAGCTAACTGCAACGGGCTGCTCTTCCTGCAAGCAACAGACAAAGCAGGTGGCTGCCAAACGAGGTTAGAAGGGAGCATTTCACAACTTTAAAGGAGCATGTTCCTTAATTGATCAGCAACTTAACATTGAAACAACGTTAACCAGACGACTTTAAGTGAGGAGTTCCTGTATGTGTTTATAGAGACATACACACACTTTTCTCATGCGTATGGGGCCAAATCCTGAAGCCGTTAGTCCATTAATTCCTCAGTGGGAGCTTTGCCCAGGTAGGGACCTGAGTAGAGCTTGTTGGGATTTCTTCCACAAAATGTTTTTCATCAAAAAAAAAAAAAGCCGATTTGTTGAAACCTGAACTGTTTGAAGACAGTATTGGTAGAGCCTTGCATGGATACAAAATTCGGATATGCCTCCAATCTGCCAGCATGGTCCATGGATATCTGCAGATTTGCAGGGCTCCAGATATAGAATTTGGATCTGCATCCATCTGCGATCTGCAAACATGGTCCGCAGATATCCACGGGGATAAAGTGGATAGCTGCAGATTTGCAGGCCTCTAAGCACTGGGCTCAATGAAACACCCAGTGTGAAAAATTGGTGGTGAAAAAAAAATAGTTTCAAAGTTGTCAAACCAGAAAATTTAAGTTTTTCAAGCCTAAACAACTTTTAATTTCCAAGTTTGGGTAAATTTACACTAAAAAAATTTGGTGTTTTTTTTTTTTTTTAAGGAAAAAAGGGTGAAATGGAAAACAAACATTTCCATTGACTCAAAACCAAATTTTGTTTTCGTATTTTTGGTTTGCAGAATTTTTTTGACATTTTGATTTTTCTCTGGATTTGAGGCAGGAATACATGTTGCGATGTTGAAACGTCTCATGGGATGGGAAAACCATTCTGCCCAGCCCAAAATCTGGGTGAAAACTAAAGTCTTCAAGATCTGGCCTTTTAATATTTCCGGAGATCTACATAGGGCTTCCAAAAGTGACTCATGATTTTGAGACATCGTAACTGGTTGTGACTTTCAGAAAGTGTTGAGCACCTCTCACTCTGAAAACCAGGCCCCTCTAAAGTGGGCAGCCAGGTTGACTTTTGAGAATACCTGGCCTCCTGCTTATAGGGCAATATTTTAGAAACGTGTAAGGAATTTAGGAGAACAGAGGTGGGACTTGTGCTCCTGAATCCCATAGGGCTCTTGAAAATCTCTCCCTTCCAGTGGATCACGTTCTGGTGGAAGGAGCTGGATTGAGAACCCAGAGAATCTAGTTCCATTTACCCACCAAGTGTTAATAGCACAAGCAGTGTCTGTACAACCTCCACCATATGACAGTGTCCTTGGTGTGTCTCAGCACTGACGGGACCCCGAGGGAGGGGGGTTCAGGTTGCAGGCCCATTTAGTCCTGAGATTGCCAACATATTTTGCCTAGATTTCTGACCACTGAGTGCAGCGTGCCCCAGTAGGACAGGCTCTATTCCCAGCATTGCCCATTTCTAGCCACTGCACCTCCCTGTGCTTTTCCTTCTCTTCCCACCCTGTGTCTTATCTGTTTAGACTGTAAGCTGTTTGGAGCGGGACTGTCTCTTACTAGATGTCTGTACACCACCTAGCACGATGCAACCTGCTCTTGGTGGGATCTCTGGGCACTCCAGTAGCACAGCTGTTCATAATAATAGTAGTGACTATTGGTCACTACTGAGCAGATCTAGGGGTTGAATATCCCATTGCCGGTCCCCGATTAGAAGGGCCTGCAAGCTCTTCACAGCCATTCCTGGCGAAAGCGAGAAGGAAAACATGCATTTGAGGGCAGTTGGCTCCAGATGTTTTCCGGGGACAGAGCTTCCTGTCTTCGCCCTTGTCTTTCGCCACTAACTGTGCATGGCTGCTTTCCAGGTGATCAGGAGGCACAACCAAGAAGAGAAGCTGCTGTGTTTGGTGCGGCACCGAGCCGGTCACCACTGCCAGAACGCCGTCATCATCATTTTAATCCTGGCCTGGGAGGGCATCCCTCGTACCCTGGGTGACACGCTGTATCAGGAGCTCACTGAAACGCTAACTAAATACGGAAACCCCACCAGCCGCAGATGCGGCCTGAACGATGAGTAAGTTTTGTTTGCGCTGCAGCCCGGGACCTGTGATTTCCCCTGCTAAACAGGGGCTTTGGCCAGTGTTTGCACGGGAGGTCTTCCCGGGGCTCTTCAGGGCAGGTGACGTTCAGAGTCAGCACGGCGCTGCTGTTGGTGGGACTGCTGGGGCCAGGGGGCCATCTTTCTGGGTGGCACGTCAAACGGAGGCCCTGATGGCTTGTGGACGTTACAGGTCTCATGGCACTTTCTTTCCGCCAGAGTCCCAGTGCTGTGTAGGTTCCGTAATGTAATGCTGGGTCCATGGATTTTCGGATGGAAACCAAGGGGAGTTTCGAGCCCAAATCTGTTTTAGCTAAGACGATGTCTTCCCTGCAGCTGGGAGATATCATTCCTAGCTCAGGTAGACATGCATGTGCAAGCTTTGATGGAGCTAGTGTGCTAAAAAGAGCAGCACAGCTAAAAAGAGAGCGGCTTGGACTAGCCACCTGAGTACAAGCCCGGCCGAGATCCTAGGTGTGTGTTCAGGTGGCTAGCTTTTTAGCATGCTGGCTCGTGTACATCCACTGAGAATCCCACGAGCCCGCCGCAGCAGAGACATAGACTGCATTTGACTTCGAGCTTTCTGAGGCTGGAATTTAGGAGCTGCAAACTCCTGCAAGGAAACGACTGCATCAGCCCCCTGTGCAAAGGGAAACTAATGAGAGGTGCCCAGCTCTTGGGCTCATCCTGTTACAGATTGTTGTGTGTTGCATGTTGTAAAGACTCACCTGGGCGCTACCTCGCTTAGAGCCAGATTCCAACTGGGGTCAGTGCGTTCTGCCTCCTGGAATTCCCGCCGCAGCGTCTACTGGGCGCTCCGTTGGCCAGAACAGAGCTGGCATCCCTGGTGAGTGAAATTCCTCCTTGCTTTTCTCTTCTAGTCGGACCTGTGCATGTCAGGGCAAGGACCCCAACACCTGTGGTGCTTCTTTCTCCTTCGGCTGCTCTTGGAGCATGTATTTCAATGGATGCAAGTACGCCCGAAGCAAAACTCCCCGGAAGTTCCGACTGGTGGGGGACAATCCCAAAGAGGTCAGTGAGCCCCCTCTACCTGCCTCCATTAACTCAAGCAGGGAAAGGTGCTGGAGGGGAGGCTCTTTATCAGTAGATCCTGGCTTTACAGATGAAAGGATACAAAACGTCATCCCAGTAAAGCATTTCTGAAATAGCCTTTCTGTTAAACACATAGGGTGAAATCCTGGCCCCAGCGAAATCAATGGTAAAATTATCATTGTTGGCGATGGAGCCAGGCTTTCACCCTGGGGATCTCCAGAGTACGTGGTGATGCCACGTGGTATAAAACTTTCACAGCGACTCAGTTGGGATGACCCAAACCAGGCCATATAGTTACCGACGCAGGGAGAAGTTATCTGAGACTCGAGGTCTCTGTAATCTAGGAAGCAAAGGCAGAACAAGATCCAGTAGCTGGAAGCTGCAGTCAGCAAAATTCAAAGTAAATATAGATGCGTATTTTTGACAGTGAAGGGAATTGGCCAGTGGGCCAGACCCCAAGAGACGTGGTGGATTCCCTGTCACGTGGAATCTGTTGGGTGTCACTTTCTGTAAGGAATGTTCTAGCTCAGCCACAAGTGCTGGGATTGGTGCAGGAATCCCTGAGTGAGATTCTCTGGCCTGTGCTAGGCAGGAAACCAGACTATGTGAGCACAATGGTTCCTTCTGGCCTAAAGACCTGCGACCTGTGTAGCTCACAAATGCATTCTCCTCTCGAGAGCCATGTCCCCCTTGGGCTGAGGTGTACACACCTTGCCCCACCCAGACTGTGATCTGGATGAGACGCTGGAGAATAAATGCTCTCTCTTTATTCCCTTTTCCAGGAGGAAGTGCTCAGAAACAGCTTCCAGGACTTGGCTACTGAAGTCGCTCCACTTTATAGGAGGCTTGCGCCGCAGGCCTATCAAAATCAGGTACCAAATAAAACTGCTCTTCCTCCCCCCTCTGGTATTGGCATTACAGATCCTTAGTTTAGGGCTGCTCAGTGTCTGCTTGGATGAAGATCCCACCAGCACAACTGCCCTGATACGGCCACAGTCCCAGCTGGAGCTAACTGTAGGAGGTGTGGGAGGGGGTGTCAAGCAGCTGTCCTGTCATTGACTGACACAGCACTGGGCATTTGAATTTCCCCCAGCAATTCTCTAGCAGCACAGAGCTAATTTTGCCTGATGCAAACCCATGGAGGTTGTGGGCACATGTCCCTGGTGATACAGCCCAGAGCGGTACCCCTGTGACTTATTGCACAGACACAGCCCTGTAATGCTGAGTGGGTGACATGCCAGCAGAGTGAAGCCTTCAGGGCTGCTAGATATTTGCTGCTTTCCTTGATTAGCTGAAGGGATTCTATTGCTGGCAGATGGTGCTAGGCTGACAGCCCCAAACTCCTCTGTTTTTCCACATGGTGGGCTTCCCCTGGGGGAGATCCCCCCATCTCTAGCACTCTCCATCATCCATTCAGTCCTTAGGCTGCCAAAAAGTGGTGGAGTTTTATTATGCCAGCGTGGAAGAAAGGGTCAGTCCTGCAAGGTGCTATGCATCCCCCAATTTAGTTAAAATCGGTGGGCACTCAAGGAGCTCAGCACCTGGCAGGCCAAAGACCATCCCCTGAGTATAAAGTGATAGCATCTGGCCAGATGTTCGTGCTGTAAATGACTTAGAAGTGCGCTTAGATTGTGCTCCGCCCTCGTGTTAGAACCACCCAGCCCCATCAGGACTGGCGCAGGCTGAGCGTTTTTAGTGGCCGAAACCAGGAGGCAGGATGCTTGGATCATGAGTGACATGGGTTCTGTTTCCAAGGAGGATGTTTGGCAGCAGCTTGGAGAAAATGCACCCCAGGATGAGTGTCCACAACACGGCTGGGGAAGCATATATAGCCTGGGCTCTGCTGAGGCTCTAAGGCAGAGAAAAGGAGGGTTGTTGCTTGGGGGTGATGACAGGAGAGATGCACAGGGCAGGGGTTACGTCCAGACAGGAGCAGGCTCACCCCTCTGGCTTTGGATTTACGCTGATGGCACTGAGCTCAAGAGTCTGGCATCTGGGACACGGCCAGCCATGTGATCTCTGCCTACCCTCCACCGCCCCTCGCACAACCAATCTGGAGTCAGTCATGACTGAGCCCTTTGTGTGTGTTTTTTTACATACAGTGTGTGTGTGTTCAGAGCATCGCTCCCCAGAAAGATTTGGATCTGTAATCAAGGCTGTAGACAGACGGGGAATGTGGGGGACAGTTGTACCAGAGCCCTAAACTCAGGGAGCCCCCAAAACAGCTGTAATGTCTGTGTAAATAAATTGAAATCGGCAGAGGTGGTGCCCCAACAAACCTGATGTACCAGGGTCCCACATTTATCCCAATGGGCTTTTCTGTGATAATGGAAGGCCCTGATCCAGCAAAGCCCTTAAGCATTCACCTGCTTAAAAATGCACACATGCTTAAGGTCTAATTCTCATTCACACTAAAGCTGCTTTGCACCACTCTGGCCTTCCAGGGTCTGTCTACACTGCATTGTAACCCTGGGTTTGCAGTTGCTGCACCCACGCCGTGCTAGCCTGTCCGTACTGGGTCATGCAGCCCTTCTGACTCACAACTGCGGCTGAAGCTGCGTCAACACCGCAGAACAACAGAGCTTGCACCCAAGTCTTGACAGGATTCGGGCTCTGACCCGCCTCCCTGGCGGGGCCCTGAGCACCTGCTGGCCAAATCAGGCTAATTTGTGTGTGGACGGAAAGGAAGGCATGGACTCAAATCTGAATCAGCACCTAGGCTCAGTGTGCAGCGTAGATGTACCCAATGAGTGTAGATGACAGCTAATCCCTTTAGAGTACAGCCAGAGCAGTGTGAAAGGGCCTCAGTCTAGCTGTGAATTGGGACCCAAAGTGTTTTGCTGGCCTAAGGCCTACAGCAGCAGCTCTCAGCTTGTGGTTGCTAGTGCCAATGGAGGCTCCAGCAGTTGTCTGGAGTGTCATAAGTCTCTTCCCAGGCCCCTGACTCCAGCATGTTACTGAGGTGGCTTTGCCCAGTAACGGGTACCTCCGATACGGGCAGGTTTTCATATGGCAGTGGAGTAACAGGAGCTGTCTCATTTCCCTTGGGCTAGATTACAAATGAGGATATCGCAATAGACTGCCGGCTTGGTCTGAAAGAAGGAAGGCCATTCTCTGGGGTGACCGCATGTATGGACTTCTGTGCGCATGCTCACAAGGATCAGCATAACCTCTACAACGGATGCACGGTGGTAAGGAGGCATTTTCATTCTCGGCTTAAAGAAAGAGGGTGGGGAGAGCACCCTTCTCTTGCAAGGTCAACTTGGGTTAAAGGTGCCTGGTTTGCAGGGTGGATGCAGCGTGACAACACCCCTCCCTACCATCCCTCTTTTGCTCTGCAAGGCCCACCTTGAGGTGGGGGTTCGGTTGGTCTCCATGGTGCACTCAGACATTTCCAGTGGGGCTGCTAAGGAATAATCAGGGGAAGCACTATAGCCTAGTGGAATGAGCAATAGCTTGGCCCTCAGGAGAGCTGGGTTCTCATCCCAGGCTGCTGCTAGGCAAGTCACTTCCCCATTCTGTGCCAATTGGGGATGGTGGGGCTGACCTCCTTTGTAAAGTGCTTTGAGAGCCGCTGATGAAAAATGCCATGTAAGACAGGTGGTGTTAGTGAGTGCCATTTACGCTAGGCTGGTTATGTGTGTGTATGAGTGAGAGATGCAGGTGGATTGAGAGCCCCTATCTGTCCCTCAGGCAGAAACATTTGATTCCCCTGAACCTGGGCTGGTTTGGGATCCAGCAGCTGGGGACAAAGTCAGGGCTGTGGATAAGGCTGCTTCCCCTCACCTAGCAAGGGGCCGGCCACTGGCTAGATTTTTAGCCAGTAGAAATCGATATAGCTTCACTGAAGTCCACAGAGCTGTGTTGGTTTGCATCAGCTGAGGGTCTGGCCCCACGTCTCAAACTCAGGGCATGTTCTGAAGCAGGTCTGCATGTGCTAGCTGCTCCTTGCAGTGGGGGAGGAGATAACGGTTACTCACCTTTGCTGCACCCCTCTTGAGCTGCCTCGAGCACAGCTCGGACGTAGCTAGGCAGCATATACAAAGTGCTGCCATCTGTTAACAGACAATATTTGTATTCCCTCCTCTCTTTTCAGAGAGCTTGATTTCAATAGCGGCGTCTTTGAGTTTTGATTTAATTAGAAATTCCCTTTCTGGAGAAGGAATGATCTCTGCCTATCAAGGGTTCTGTGATCCACTGCTGAAAGATCTGAGAGGCTACATACTTAATTATGACACCCTTCCCCTGCACCCCAACACACACACACTGAGTACAATACCCAGTTATTGCAAGACAAAATATCAGCGTTCACTCAAATCTCTCTCTGTGATTGCCTGAGAATGCAGAAGGGACATCAAAGCCTTGCGATTCATGAATTAATCTCTGTACAGTGCTGTGAAAATGCCAGGGCTAGATTAAGGACAAGTGCTAATTACTGATATTAATTTGCTGTCATCACCAGCAACAGCACCAAAATACATGGGATACTCTTGAGCCCAGGCCTGACAAATCTGGCAGAGTTTTCTGGGAGGCAGTGTCGTGCAGTGGTTGGAGCAAGGTTTCTGGGAAGGCTCACTCCTGGGTGCTGTTCCTGGGTGCTCTAACTCACTGTGGGTGATAGTCATCCCTCTACAGAAGGCCCTGTTGGAGAAAAACTTAGTTCTCACTTTTTGGTTGGGTGCAGCAGAGTCAGATACTTTATTCTGTTTAGCAGCTACAGGAGGGAGAGAGTGCACTAGGACATAGGGTCTCCCCTTCCTAGACAGGTCTCTCAACCAGTAAACAATTACAGCAAGCATTTATACTTTTGTTACAGACAATAATAAGCAATTAGGGTTACAGTTAGCCTAACTCTTGCTAACAGAAACTGTCATGCATTAAGATCCCCTACAAATCCCTGTCAGTTCTTTCTCTACTTCCACAGCCCACACGGTTGATTTTGGGTTAACACTCTGCATAAGGATTATTTTCATCCTGCGTGAGCTCAGAAAGCCGCTGTGCTACATTTTGCCGAGGGGGTGAGGATGATAAGTACTTCCCTACCAGTCCCCAAGGGGAAGAATGTGAGGCTAATTTCAATAATGTGTGTAAATATCTAAAGTGAAGGGGGCTTGGTGTGTTTATTTCAGTATAAAAAAGCTCTAGGTGGGGGAAGCAGCGGACGTAATTTCCATGGACAGGAGTAAATTGTTTGCACAAATAAGGCACTGAGGCTAAGTGAAAGCAGGTGAGGCTACTAGATCTGCCACATTATCCGTATAAATCCTCCCTGCCATTTCAGTGGGTAGGTAGTATTCTTCGCAGCATATCTGTTGTTGCAGTGGTGCTGTGTGCTGTTAAACAGCAGCCTTGCTTTGTCCTAGGGGTGGCTGCATTTCAGTGGCGGGCAGAGTGATACTTCTTTACATATGGATTGTAAAGTGTCTTGGATACTTTGCGATGAGAGGTGCCATTTATCATGGGTGTGAATTATCACCACGGTAGCCCCAATTCAGGAAAGCACTTAAGCCTGTGCTTAATTTTAACCGTGTACTTCTGTCCCACAGTCAGCTTCTGCATGTATTTAAGTGCCCTTCCTGAACAGAGATGCTTTCAGGGCATATGTTATTAACAGTTTGAATGGGGCTTTCAGTTTCCTGGCCATTGGTTAATTGCTGCCTCTCCCCTGTCCACCCCAGGTGTGTACCTTAACGAAGGAGGACAATCGGAGCATTGGAAAGATTCCTGAGGATGAGCAGCTGCACGTCCTTCCACTGTATAAAATGTCCACCACGGATGAGTTTGGCAGCGAGGAAAATCAAAACGCAAAGATGGGCAGTGGGGCCATTCAGGTGCTCACCTCCTTCCCCAGGGAGGTCAGGAAGCTGCCTGAGCCTGCCAAGTCTTGCAGGCAAAGGCAGCTAGAAGCCAAAAAAGCAGCTGCTGAGAAGAAAAAAATGCAGAAAGAGAAGCTAATCACCCCTGAGAAGATAAAGCAGGAAGCACTAGAAATCCCGACACTCCAGCAAAATACAGGTAACAGGGGCAGGGCTCTGGGTTTGCCACGTGCCTGTATCTCAGGTGTGTTGCACAGTTTTGTTGCCCTCAGATATGAATTTATCAGGATGCTTTATAGCGAGGATCCTTTGTGGTGCACTATTTTATTAGCTCACCAGTTCGCTCGATAGCACAGATCCTTTGTGTAGCAAGTTTTGTGTTGCACCAATGCATTAGCTCACCAGTTTGCTTCATGGCACAGATGCTTTGTGGTACCCTGTTGTATTAGCTCATCGGTATGCTTTAGAGCAGGCCTGCACAACATGCGGCCCGCGGAGGCTCACTGTGTGGCCCGCAGCTGGGAGCCCAGAGTCCTTTAAATCTCAGCCGCGGCCAGGATTCAAAAGGCTCTGAGCTGCCCACAGCTGCGGGGAGCCCAGAGCCCTTTAAATCCCAGCTGCTGCCGGGATTCATAGGGCTCTGGGCTGCCCGCGGCTGCATGCAGCCCAGAGCCCTTTGAATCCCGGCCGCGGCTGGGATTTAAAGGGCGCTGGGCTCCCCGCCACTGCTGGCAGCCCAGAGCCCTATGAATCCCGGCCGCGGCTGAGATTTAAAGGGCTCAGGGCTCCCCGTGGCTGTGGGCTGCCCAGAGCCCTTTGAATCCTGACCGCAGCTCCAGCGGATGGGCTGGGGCTGGGATTTAAAGGGCTCGGGCTCCCCTCAGCAGCAGGAGCTCTGGGCCCTTTAAATCCCTGCCCCAGCCCCGCAAAGCTCCGGGTTCCCCCAGCCGCCGGAGCCCTGGGCCCTTTAATTTGCCCCTGACATCTCCCAGCCACCTCTTCAGCTGGGAGCCCCTGATTGATTTAAAATCAAGTATCACTTTCCCACCCCCAACCTTCCTTTTTGGCCCACAGCTGTTTTGGTGGGGTGGTGCTGGGGAAAGAGGGTTTGTTTCTGCAGGGCTTGGCGGTGCTGGGCAGGGTGTTTCCGCAGGGCCGGGAGGTCCTGGAGGGGGGGATGTTTCCGTGGGGCTGGGGGGGTTTGGCCCTCAGCTATTTTCTTTGTAGTAATGTGGCCCTTGCCGCTTTACGAGTTGTGCAGGCCTACTTTAGAGCACAGATGCTTTGTGTGTTCGATAGTTCTGTTGCACTAATGCTCACAGTGAGATTCAGACCACAAATCCTGCTTCTAGTTCAGGCACTATTCAGGCCCTTTTCTGGCTTTTTAATGCTATGCCGGTGGGGGCTTTTTTATTTGGATCTTCTGTGCACCAGGACAGCTGTGCTTTGCTGCAAGGCATGTAGCTTACCGAATATTATAGGCATGTGACCAACAATCAAACACAGCCACAGCCTGCCCTCTAAGCAGCATTTGGATGGCATAGCTCTTCTACGTTAGTCGTGTTGTACAGGCCACTAGTTTAGAACCAGCATTCTCTTGACATCTCCAATCACATAATAAGCAGCGTATGACCCTTGGTGAAGCTTTGGCAGTGATTGGTTCTGGGGAGAAGATCCTCAGCTGGTGTAGAGCAATGGAGTTCCATGGACTCCAGTGGGGCTCTGCTGATTTACACCAGCTGAAGTGCTGGCCCATGACTTAATCTTTGGCTTACTAAGGAGATTCCCCTAGGTTGTATGGCCAGTCACCGTTACGCTTTGTGTTTTGCCCACAGGTATGGCATTACAAAATGGACTCTCCCAGCACTCAGTCAAACCTTCCATCAAAGTTGAACCGCACAACCATTACAACACTTTCAAATACAACGGCAATGCAGTGGTGGAAAGCTACTCCGTTCTGGGGAGCTGCCGCCCCTCAGACCCGTACAGCATGAACAGCGTTTACTCTTACCATTCCTACTATGCACAGCCTAATCTGCCTTCCATGAATGGGTTTCATTCAAAGTTCACTTTTCCCTCCTTTGGATATTACGGATTCTCCAGCAACCACATGTTCCCTTCGCAGTTTCTGAATTATGGTGCCACTGAGCCGAGGAGTGGGGATTGGGTAAGTAGCAGCTATGAGAAGAAACCCGACCTCCAAGAATTGCAAGATAACCTTAACCACACTTACAGGAATTCAGAGTTCTCAGAGCAACTCCCACCCTCTGTACGAAACAAAAACCACCACCAGCGGACCTATGAGAAAGCCAACAGGTATGCCAGCCAGAAATCCATGGCCATGTCCCAAAGGACTAACTCAGTCCCAATGGAAACCCCACCATTTGCACAAAACACAAACTGTTTCAGCAACCGAGCAATCAAACAAGAGCCCGTAGACGCCTTGTCACACATCGAGTCCATTCAAAGGGCTGCCGTGAATGTACAAAACTCAAGTCTCAATCTGTCCGGTGTGCCCTTGTCATCGCAGAACGGCGATCAGGAACAACAGTGGAGCCCCTACAAAGTCACCAGGAATGTGTCTCCTTCTGACAGGACTAGTAATGCAGAGCGTTCTTGGAATATGTTTACGCCCAATGACAATACCAACTTACCCAACACGAGCATGCAGGATAAATTGAATTCCTTCAATGGACACTCAAACGCTACCCAGTTACCCCAGTCTCAGCTCCAGGAGAAACAATGGAATATATTTTCTGGAGATGGGCAGGCAATGCAACATAGTTCTAGCCTGCTTGGGAAACCATGGAGCCCTTGCAAACTCAATGAAAGCCCTTCAGTCTTGCCTAGTTCTGCAAATTCAAACCTGCAGGAAAAGCCCTGGAACCTCAGCCAGCTGAACTTCAGCTCCACCCTCAAGGGGAACCCTGGGTTTCAAGATGAACTGTGGAACTCGGTCAAGGTGGATGAGAGGAGGACTCCGACGCCTAGCTCAGGGCTGCATGAGAAGCCATGGGATTCCTTTGGCTCATCAGCCACCATGGGGTCAAGCGTGTGTAGCGAGAAGCCATTTGGCACCTTGAAAGCAGACGGTAATGCGTTCTTGCCCAGTATCCATCATCAGGAGAAACTGTGGGACCCCTTCAGCTTGGATGACAGCATGGAGGAGCTGCCCGATAAAACCCTCAAGGAGGAGGAGGAAGATGATGAGGAGGAAGAGGAGTGGTCAGACAGCGAACACAATTTCCTGGATGAAAACATAGGCGGGGTGGCGGTGGCCCCGGCCCACGGCTCCATCCTGATTGAATGCGCCAGGCGGGAGCTGCACGCCACCACCCCGCTCAAGAAACCCAACCGGTGTCACCCAACCCGCATCTCACTGGTGTTTTACCAACACAAAAACTTGAACCAGCCCAATCACGGCCTCGCCCTTTGGGAAGCCAAGATGAAACAGCTGGCGGAGAGGGCGAGAGTGAGGCAGGAAGAAGCAGCCAGGCTTGGGCTCCAGCAGGATACCAAGCCATTCAGCAAAAAGCGCAAGTGGGGAGGCGCCATGGCCCCCGAACCCCGACACAAAGAAAAGAAAGATTCTGTCCCAACACGGCAAGCAGTGGCTATTCCAACAAACTCTGCTATCACTGTGTCCTCATATGCCTATACCAAGGTAACTGGACCATACAGTCGCTGGATATGAGATTAATACAGCTAATATGGCCATCTTACCTCATCGTCTGCGACACTGGACCACAGTGTTGCTTTGTGGTGCTTTCTCCTAATGCATGTAGGGGAAAAAAAATCTACTCAAGTGCAAACCTTCTAAAATCTGCACTTTGAGAGGAGTTAAACAAACGAACGAACGAACACTTATTGCTGTTAACATTTTTCAGTAATCTAATATTTATATCTCCGCATTTTTTTAATCTATCCTTGTACATCACAAGAATGGAAAAGAAAAATTTATAGTGTCCTTTCACAAAGGAGAGGTTTTTAATTCCATTTAAAATATGTATTTATTGGATTTTTTTTATTATTACAACAATGAAGCAGATCTTAAAAAAACAAAAACAAAAAAAAACACCAAACCAGCTTGAAAAAAGTAGAATCTGTACAGCTCACTCATGTTAACGCTGGTAGGGAATTTCAGCTTGGAAACCATCTGGAAATGTGTGCTTTAAAGTCAATCGAAAATGGTTTGAACATCCTGTTTTTCAAATTAACTAAAGTGCGTATTTTGCAGCTTGACTGATCGTTTCTTACAGATACAGTAACCCTCTGGGGCTGGGAAATATACAGAGAATGATGTGGAAACCAGTTGCAGATAGAGTAAAGGATTCCTACTTCTAGGCAGATGCTGGGGTTTTGAAGATGGTGTGTCTAACGGAGATGTTTTCTCCTAACAGCGCCTGTTTATAGGTAAAGGGTTTGATTTGCCTCCTACTTGCCTCAGGAATAAATCCACTGAAATTGATGGAGTTACACCAGTGGAAAACCAGAGCCTGTGTAAACAGGCAGCAGAAGTCCCTAAGTCTGACTTAAGTGGTGCTATGCCTCATCCTGGCCCCTCTGCAAAGGGGTAATTTCCTAAGTGGGAGAACAGTCAGGTCTGATGGCTTTAAAGTGCTGTGAGTTCAGAATGTGAGCTAACACCAAACACTTTTGATGAATACATTATAAACCAGGTTGAAAGCAAGACCAAATTATCCAGGATGATTTGTCTTCATGCTGAATAGTTTATCAGCTATTTTGATATTCTCACCAAACTCACATTGTTATGTATTCAGCTACAAGGTGACAGTATAGAGGACAGTAGGTTTCTTATACAAGAGAGATGAGCCTGGGACATCTGGACTACTGTCCTTGCTATTTTTGTACCGATCATACTCTGTCACCTTATAGCGGTAAAAAAAAAAAATCTGGAGGGGTTAAAGAGGGGGTTACTGTATCTTCAAGAACCCAACAAAAACTGTGAATAGTTAGTGTTGCTCTGTGTACTCACTGTTGCTAAGTTTGGTGCTTTCAGTCTCAAGGGGACGTTCTCTGTTTGATCAGCTCTGGGAGGAGTGAATACCGAAAATGACTTGCAAGCCGCCTCCTACATTTTCCAATGGTGCATGCTTCTGTACTGTAAAAACTCCCCTATGACAAGTCGGCGTTTTCAAACACAAAAATGAAATTGATGACCGTTTCCTGCAAGCTAATTATTTTCCTGGTGCCATTTTTTTATAACGACGATGATGATTACAGCAAAACTAAGTGGTGCTTTTTAACAATCTGAATCATGACTTCTTATCCCCCTCTACAAAGCTGTTGGGAACGATTGATTCAAATAACTTGCTAAATAGGAGCAACGGGTGGGAGGAAATTCTCTGAAGCTAGAGAGACGTTCTCCATGGGAGGGCTGCATTTCTGTGATGTTAGCAGAAATTATATGGAGTGATCCCAAAAAAAAATGTAGGGTGAAATTCACCCATGTGCAGAAGCCCTGCACAATTTCTGTGCCCAACTTAAGCCCTGAGTTCTCACTGCTTAGGTCTCGCCTGGTGTAAAAAGACTATTGATTTCACTAGTTACAATCATTTACCCCAGCTGAGAATCTGGCCCTGAGAGTTTAAATGGTACTTAAGTGATGCCTGGGCCCTTGAGCATGTTCTCTACAGAGGTGAATTTCTTCCTTCATGGGAACTGAGCCCTGAGATAAATGATAAAGTACTTAATGGATAACAGGTGCTATCCCGCTCCCGTTGAAATCACCGGCAAAATTCCCACTGACTTCAGCGGAAGTCAGAGTAAGTCCATTGCCTGCTGTTCCTACAGGACATTCTGTGGGAAATTCCAAATGTAGAAGCCTGGTTCTTCAGCTGAGTAGCCCCATTACTTCTTAGGGATGGAGGGGCTGCTCCCCTGCATAAGATTCTGAAAGATCAGGCCTGGTAGACATTTAAAACTGGATAACAATACTCAGTTATAATTCTGCACTTTCAGGTGCCTTTTGGAGAGTCAGAGAGAGAGAGAGAGAGAGAGAGAACTGAGAACTTAACCGTACATAACGTTTTGTTTACTGTAAACCTTGTTCCTCGTGCACTGGCACAGAAAATCACAGGATCGCTGTAAAACATCCTGAACGTTTGTGTGGTCTGATTTTAAACTGTAAATAGGGAAAGATTTTTTTAAAAGCACTTTCACCTAGATTTAAAAACAAAACAAAACAAAAAAACCCCGACAACTTGAAAGCAGTATGTTTTAAACAAATTATTGTGGGAGAACTGTATATAGTGGCAAAATATTTAACATGCTTTGTCCGTCCGTCATAATTTTTTTTTCTGTATTCTGTATAGTTGCATATATTTGACAAGGAAAATCAATGAGCTATTATTGCTTAGTTATAAATACCCAAGATCATATCAAGGCTGTAGAATTATTCCAAGTCAGATTTATAGGAAACCCTCTGAACTTCATATTATAACAAACTAAAGCACTCAAGGAGGTAGATCCTCAGCTGGTGTAGAGTGGCCATTGTCTTCAGTGGAACTATGTCAGCTGTGTCTCTGGCCCTCAGTCCTTATGATCCTGTAATGCACTGTTGAAGGCAATGGGAGTTTTACCATTGACCCCGATAGTTGCAGGATCAGGCCCTTAGTGAGCATGCTAATTTTCTAGCTTTGAGGAAATGTTGCACCTGAACTTCTTAAAAATGACTTGTTTTTGTTGTTGTGGTGGTTTTGATTTCTTTCCAGCATCCGTACTTTTCACCCAGGTCTCATTCGACTTCCATATTTTAGGTTGTTGCATGGGTGCCTTGAAAGCTTCTTTTAGATGACTTTGGAGAGCAAGAAATTGTAATATTTGGGGTGGAGGGGAAGGGGAATACATTTTAAGAATGTGACAGAGTCCATCTGATTTGTCAGAGTCACACTTCTTCGTAGGTTTCTGTTTAGGAATTTTTAGACTGGATCTGATTGTGATATATTATAACATTTGTGACTATACTCATGTTCAGTGTATGTCTGGTCATATCCTATTGGTAATAGTGGTGATATTATTAGATGGAGTGGGAGAAAATGACAGAAGGGCCAAACCCTGCTTGCCTCACTCACGCAAATAATCCTTGAGGGCCGGATTCTGATCTCAGTGACCCCCTTGTAAACCCAGAGTCATTTCACTCCAGTTGGTAGAATTACACTGGCGTAACTGAGATCAGAGTCTTGGCCCGTAGTTTTGGCCCTTTAACTAAGAACATAGAGCCTGACTCTCCACTTGCTCCATCATGCCAATTTTACACCAGCATAACGGGGCACAGAGTCAGGGTCATGACCTCATATTCTGATTTTATCTATGTTGGTATAAATCTGGAGTGGAGTTACACCAGAGTAAATTAGGTCAGAATCTGGCCTATCATTTTCCCAAACAGTTTTAAAATAGATAGTTTTGGTTAAAAAAATAATGCTGTTCCAATTAAAAGCAAAACCTCCCAATTCCAGCCAGCACAGCTAAAATGGTGTTTTAATTGATGATGAATACTTTTGCAGTCTCACATTGTTTTACACTACATATATAACCTACCTCAAATCTCAGTCATTAAAAATTAGCATGCTTCAGACTTCTATTAAAAATATAAAACTATGCACAGCTATTAACCCCTTGCTGCTGAAAGTCTGTTTAAAATATTTTTCTTTATTTTCTATTGGCACTATCATTTGTATCTAATGTCATGGCGATCACAATTGTTTTTAACCATGAAAAAGCCATTGTGATTCAAAGCATTAAAAGAATCCAATAGCATGAAGCAGAAATGGACCCTATATACAGCTGTATTCTTAGGATGGCTGCAAAAGATTAAGTCAGTGGAGCCATGCCAATATACACCTGCTGAGGATCTGTCCCTAGGAGTCTATTATCTCTCATAATTGAAGGATACACCGGATTCTGCTCGTTACACCAGAATAAATTTGAAGCCACTTGAAGAAATAGGCTTGATTTTTGCTCTGATTTCCCCTGAGCAATTCCACTGATCCTCAAGCTGGCATAAATCAGCGTAGCTCCATTGATGACAGTAGAGCTGCGCTGATTTACACCAGGCCAGGCGACTTCAATGGAATTACTTCTGATGTCCACTGAGGAGTGAGGTGAGGATCCAGGCCCGTTGACTCCACCATTGTAACTGGGTGACAGCAAGCCATGTGCAGAGAAACAGCTAAAGGCCGATGCACCACTTCAGCTCATGTTGGCTTTAAGTGGAACATAAGTGGTGCACAGGTGTTCTGCGCAAGGGTGAATTTTACCCACTCAGAGCAGAATCCAGCCCAGTGTCCCACCACATTGATTTGTCTTTAATGTCATAACACAGGTGAAATGACAAGCTCAGAATACTGCTAAGGGATTTTTATTTACTTTTGGTGTAATGATTTGCAGCAGGTATAACCAACAAACGGTGCTAGGACAACAAACAAGTCTATAACCCTGGGAAAATCTTGACAAAGGGCCTGCTCCTGCTCCCATTAAAGTCATCAGCAAAGCTTCCATCGACTTCCATGGGAAGAGGTTTTGAGCCCAAAGAGGTTGTTTTAATGTTTTTCTTTCAGGACATCAGTCTCTTCATCTGTAATGCTTTGCCTTGTTACCCAGACACAGCGGAGTGGACTGAAGTCTCTCGCTTTTGACACTTATTTCTTGCTTCTGATAAAATCCGGGGCTCACAGCAAAAGGGGAGTGAAGGGAATGTACGGGAACCAAATATTGGCCCTGATGCTGCATTCCCAGCCTCCCTCACCTATCACTGAATTCAGATTGTGCAAGGAATCCAGGATTGCATTTGCTGTACTCCTAAATATTACTTATGCAGAGTGAAATATACCCTCGTACAGAGGACCAGCATGAGTACACACCACTCAAATCCCATAGATCTGACATGGCACATAGGCCCTTTGCGGGGACAAATTTCGCTCCGAGTGATTAGCAGACAGGTTGGGGAGGAAGCTTCTTCCTGCTCCCTATGAGGTCAAAGGCAAAATCCTATGGGCCTAAAGTCTCATTGGGAAACCAGTTAGGACCATTCCTCATGTACCAAAACCGTAGCTGTGTCCTGTAATAAGGCATAGTAAAGAGAGAGAAAAAAGAATTCCTGAGGTGCCTCAACTTTTCCTTTTAATATTGGAATATGCTTTGTGGGCTATATAAGGCATATTTTTATTAAATGAAATCTTGTAATAAAATGGTGCTATGGTGTTTTAACAAATTGTATCATGTTTTGCCTGATTCCATCTTGCTGAGGTGCTACTTATGTATATGTAAAACCAGAGAACCAAGAAAAAAAAATAGCTGAGAATAAAGTTTCTTTTTCTTCAGTGACAGCTTTTAGCATCTCTGCTCTGGATCTAAATATAGAGCCAGATTCTGATCTAATTCGTGCTGCTGGAAATCCAGCATCATTTTCTGGGGATTACTCTGGATTTAGACCTGGTGTGAGATCTGAATTTGCCTCCCAGGGCCAGATCCTCAGCTACTGTGAATGAATGTAGCTCCATATGACTTACATGAAGCTGTGATGGTTTAAATCTGCTGAGAATCTGGTCCCTATAGTTGGTATTTGCTCAGCTAATTAAGGGTTAATTCCTGCCTGCTCCTGGAAAAGTTCTATAAATTGGAAGGGGTGGCAGAATCAGAACCCAAGCAAATAACTGTAAATCTTATTACCGTGGGTAAAAAATGAAAGGGGTTTTCTTCCTTGGTTTTCTTCTTGCGGGGAAACCAAATGCACTTCATGGTCCCAACTGTGCTCTTAGTTACTCTTGTGAAATCTTACCCAAGATGCACAATGCAGCGAGGGTAGAACTGGTGCCCTGAATTTATAGTTATTATGCAAAAATAAAATTGGTGCAGAATTCAAGATTTAGCGTCGTTCGAGCACAGAATGGAATTTTTTACCCCCATGAGTGGGTGGTAAATTCCATCTGTGTGAAGAGAGGAAAAGAAAGGAACCGTGTTTCTGTGGACCCAGAGCAGTTATTCTAAAAGTTAATGTAACATTCTACTTCTTCAACTCACTTTGTTTCAAAGCAAAAAGTAAGGGTTTAGTCCTGTGGGGCCCTGATCTTGCTCTCTTTACTTACGAAAATCTCCTACTGGGCTAGATGCCATTTGCGGTGTTGCTGGGGTAAATCTGAAGAAAGTCCATTGAAATCAAGGCATGTTTTCACGAGTGTAACCGAGAGCAAACACTTCCTTTTGCATTCGGTTAGGGCCCGACCCAGAGTCCAGTGAAGTCAGTGGGAAGCTTTTTGTTGACTTCAGTGGTCTTTGGACCAGGCCCTGACACTGCTATCACATGACTGAAAGTCAGGTGATAGGGATGTAAATGACAGCTGAATATAGCCCAGTGGGAGTTCTTTGTTTTTTGCAGGATAGACCATAGAGCTGCTTCTTTTAGGAATGCCTGCTTCATTTCTACCACTTAGTCTGACTTTTCTTCGTATATCACTATTTGTGGCTAGAAACAGAGAGATACCTAAAACTTATACCAATACTTTTACATTTCCATTCTCCCCACGCCCCCCACTTGCGCTACTCTTTCTTTTCTTTTGGGTTCATGTGATTTGATGTTATAAGCTGTACAGACACCTGAGTTTTGTTGTGTAAGCTTGCTGTTGTCACGATACATAAGAAAAATACCTCAAAAATAGACTGTCGTGGCAATTTATGATTCAACTATAGATAATGGAATAAAGATAGATAAAAATATTAAAAACTAGGGTATGCATTTGGTTAATTTTACACTGTACTTGACATTTTAGAACTTTTTGGCCTGTTTAGCTCTATTCTTAGGTGATTTCTCATTCATCTTACTCAATACCCTTGTTCATTTTGAATAGGACCTAATTCCACGTGTCTCATTGAAGTCTCAGCTGGTATAAATTGGCATAGTTTCACTGACTTCAGCGGAGCTACACTGATTTACATTAGCCAAAGCTCTGGCTCAATGACGTTGCTTGTGAAATAAAGAGCTACCCACTAATGGTATCAAAACTCAGGTCCTCAGGCGCACTGGGGTAAATCTGAAGTATTGTGCACTGATTGAAATCAGTGGTGTTTATTCTGGATTTACACCAGTGTCATTCAGAGCAGAGTTTGATCTGCATACTTTACTAGTCTTTTTAAACAAAATTATAACAAACAACTATATTTGCTTCTTTCTACATATTCTGGGGGAAAATACTCCTGGAAATATTAGGGCTTCATGCTTCCAATCCATTTCTCCTGCAAAACTTCCCTGAGCTTCAGTGGGATTTTTGCTTGAGCAAGGATTGAAGGTGCTGGGTGTGTTAATCCAGATGCAAGCTGAAGAGTACAGTCACGAGACATAATCTGGTGAGACTGGACAGTGACATTTAGTGCCAGATTCTCAGCTGGTGTTAAACAGCATCATTCATGGCACATACACCTGAGGATTTGGCCCTGAGGGTCCAATTTTGGGCAGTGCTGAGCACCCAAAACTCATCACAAAGTCAGTTCTGTTTAGTCCTTTGAATAACAAGGGTCTCACTAAATTATGTTTTGTAACTGTACTCTTCAGCTCATACATAGATTATTTTCCAGGTGCCAATGCTAAATCATATATCCGGTAGCAATGCGGACCGCCCCTGCTTTCTTAATGAAGACAAGTATCCCATTAAACTCAGCAGGGCCTATTGCTCATTTACATTAAGGTCCCTTTACTCAGCCAAAGTGGTAAAATGGGCTTTAATGTAAATGAGAACCAGGCCCTATGGGAGCTTTGCCTTTATAAAGGAGATGCAGGTTCAAGGTCTAGATTTTATGTTGCTCTTTTTGCCTAAGAATAGCAGAGCATACTGGCCTAATTCTTCTTCTGTTCCAATATCAGGGATCCTTTTTGTAGTGATTTTCCCATCTTTTCCTCATTTTAACAACCATTTTTCAGGGATTACTCACCGCTGGTCACACTTTGAAAACATTTTACTGTTTAGCTGGTTCTTGACCTCCAAGTCTTTATTTTTAATACTTTTTTTTTTGTATGTAACAAAACAAAAACAGGTTAAGTATAGGTGTGATGCTGTCTTTTCTTTTTTTTAACAACAAAAATGCATTTTTAATTTAAGAGAAATGAGGAAAAAGGTTGTATTGTGACAGACTGATTCAGTTTAGTTAATTTTAAAACCGTAACTTCTCTATGTATTTGATTTCTTGTCTCTTTGAATTCATATTTGGTGACAAGGCCTCCAGTGGAGGCATCCTTGTGAATCACACTTGAAGATTTCTTTGTTGACTTGTGACTGTGGCTACTTGAAATGAAGTTTTATCTGGGGTTGATTGACGAATGGTAGATTTTACAATGTCTCAAGGCAATAGGATTAATGTGTATTAAACTGTAGATATTATTAGTACAGTAAATTTATGCTGATAATTTTATTTTGTATAATTTCCCCCCTCTTTTTCGTTTGTATTTTTTCCTTACACTTTTTTTTCTCCAGTGTTTCAGTAAATTTATTTTTTAGGATGCCTAAAAATTGCAAGTATGGATCCTTTTTTTTTAATTTGTATTTTAAGTTACACACAACCAGCTGGTTTGTGAAATGTATTATTCCTGATATCTTTAAAATATTGTGGGTGTTTTAATAAATTTTATATTTATTTTTTGCACTCAAATTCAGTGTCTTTTTTTCCTCTCCCCCACCAAACTTAGTGAAGATGAAGCTGTTTCTTATTTGATGATGACTCGGAAAGATCACACAACTGGACTTTAAAGGTCACACGGACCATAGACTATTAGTCTGAGGTCTTCGAAGAAGCCTAAGGGAATAAGTTGTCTGACTCTCACTGAATTTCAATGAGATTAAGCCCTGGTCTACACTGGGGGGTGGGGGGGCGGGAATCTATCTAAGTTACCCAACATACTTAGATCGACATAGTTAGATCGACTTACCATAGTGTCTTCACCACAGTGAGTTGACTGCCTCCGCTTCCCCGTCAACTCTGCCTGTGTCTCTCACAGCGCTGGAGTACAGGAGTCAATGGGAGAGTGCTCGGGGGTCAATTTATCACGTCTAGACTAGTCGCAATAAATCAATTCTCTCTGGATCGATCGCTGCCTCCCAATCCGGCAGGTAGTGTGGACATACCCTTGGGCAGCTGGGCCCAGATCCTCAACTTCTGAGGAACTGGGTTGTCATTCCTTAGGATCCCTGGAAAATCTCCATCTTAAACCATCCTAAGAAATCTAGAGCCGGATTATCAGCTGCTGTAAATCAGCATAGTGCCACTTGGATAGAAATATGCTGATTCTTCACCATCTGAGGATTCAGCCTCTGACTTTTAAACCTTCTAGGTCAAAATTGGGTGCCTAGAATTAGGCACCTAAATCCGTGTGGGAGGTGCGTGTGCTTTGAAAATCAGGTCACAAAGGGCAAGGGTGAGCCAGTCTTATTCATGGTGACAAGTATCTTACTCTGTGAGAAATCCATTTCAAATCAGTGAGACGACCTGCACAGTAAGTCACTACTCAATGTGACAGAATCCAGCTCTTCGTTCAGTACCACATCCAGGTATGAAAAATTTGCCCCTACAGCTTAACATCTTTGGTTATAAATATTATTAGAGCAAGTAAAGAATACATAGATTAACACAGGATGGTTAAAATGGACCCACTCAAAAAGGATGAAATTCAGGCCTTGTGCAGAAATCCTGAACAAGGCCTGTCACACTTACATCCCACTTAAACCCTATTTTGAGGGCATAAAAAGGAACAAAATGGTACATCAGCTTTGTGCTGACCTGTGCACAGAAGTGAACTTCACACAGTGCACACAGGTCCTGCAGGAGTATCGTGTCCTATTCTTGGTGCTACACAGGTCCTGAGTCTTCCACCTTTACTCAAACAGGTACTTTAAAGTAACATCTTCTTTCTCTAATTTTGGAGGTAAGCCTACCAATAAGAGTCATACATGTAAACATCCAGCCCACATCAATGAAAGAAAAAAGATCCTGTAGCACTTAAAAAAAAAAAAAAAAAAAAGTTTAAGGCTGGTATATTTAAAGGAGCAGAAGGGAGATAGATGTCCAGCTCCCAGTGAAGTGAAAATACCAGCCAACAATTTCTTTATGTAATCAGAAACCAAAAAGGCCAGGAGCGGGGAAACCCCGTGGAAACTGCACAAAGAAGTGAAATCTGTTTTAAATATCAAGGTTCAAAACCAAACTGCTAGAGGAAAAGTTATGATTTGTATATAGAATTGGATTCCCCAACAGCTGCTTTCTCTTGAGGCCAGGACACTTACAGAATACAGAGCTACAGGATGTTTAGAAAGCAAGGGTGAAATCCTGGTCACCTTGAAGTCAATGGGAAAACACCCATTAACTACAATGGAACCAGGATTTCACCTCAGGATTGGTGTTGAGTCTTGTATTTATTCACTTGTCGGGAAAGAGAATAACCCAAGCAGAAAAGAAGAGGGACAGAAAAATGCAGTGAACTGCTTCTAGCTATGCCACTAGCGGGTATAATCAGCATAGCTCCATTGATTCACTCTTGATTTACATCAGCTGAGGATCTGACTCAGTCATAGGAAAACAGGTGCATCCCCAAAATGCATCAACAGAGGAAACAAGAAACATTTGAACAGAGCAGCGTGAAGTTAAGATTCTGATGATGATCAAAGCCCAACCTTTTTAGTAATGAGTGGTTGTTTTGGATCATTGCAGCAATGGGAAATGCCTCTTATTAATGTATGGATTTCTTATGCCTGTAAGGGTAGGATAAAGACTACAGATAAGGCTCCTACATTATCTGATTTTAAACTGACACTATTCTTGATCTTAAGGCCAAGAGGTATCTTTCTTGCAAACTGTATTCTCAAATGCTATACAGTTAAATAATACAGTTACAAAGTTAAGGCCTAATTCTGTAATTCCCAATCTTGGGTGAAATTCATCCCTGTACAGGGGGCCAATACAAGACCTATAGACTACTTAAATCCCCAAAATAGGGCTTATGTGGGACTTAAGTGGTACAGACTTTGTGAGAAAGATCCTCTGCACAGGAACAAATTTCACCCTTAATGTTTGCAGATTTGGGCCCATTAATAAAAACAACAGAAGAGATACATTAAGATGTATAGAAAAGGATCTTCTTGGATGAAATTTGAAGAAAGTGAGAGCCGATGAGCAGAGACATCTAAGAAAGAAAACAGTGGCAGTGCCATTGCTACTTGATATGATGTCTCATTCTAAACCAGTGTGTTCTAAAAATGTAATTGGAAATTGACAACAGATTGCTGAAAGCCCTGTTCAGAAGAAAAGTGGTAAGGACTTTGGATGAGATGCAAACACAGTGATAAAGAGGCACTTACAACAACGGTGGTAGACTATGAAAGGCCAGTAAAACTATCTGAGTAATTTGTTAATGTTAAGTAAAGGGCAAATACAGGAGGAGGTGCTGAATCAGCTAAATAAAACAAGGAAAAGTCATTAAATGGATAAGACCTTGTAAGGCCTTCCAAGCACTCTAACCTCTAGAGAACAAATGCAGGAAGAAGGTCAGGTTCTGGTGTAACCTTTAAAGTTAAAGGGTAAGGAGGATGGTCTGTTGATTACAATACTGTACTGGGAGTTAGGAAATTTGGCCATGATGGGTGCCATTAAAAACCATAGCGAGAGAGTGAAAACCTCAGTGCCCTTTCTGGCTCTGCCTTGGACTTGCTAGTTCTATGCCTCAGTTTCCCCATTTGATAAGTAGTGCTGATAAGACTGGTACGTTAGGGAGAGCACCTCCATTTCAAAGAAATAAAGAACCTTGCAGGCCAGATCCTCGGCTGGTGTAAATCAGCTTAGCTGCATTTTGTTGTCTTCTCAGCTTGGAAAGAACAGTTTGGGCACTACTGGAAATAAAAAAGAACAGTTTTTATTGGTTTTGCTTCAACAAAGAATATTGCGTATCCTGCATGGATTCCTTTGAAGTGACACAGCTCTGATAAAACAGTAACCATACATAGATAACAGAATGCTAGCTCCTTACTGTCCATGCTACTGTACTATACTATGGAGCGGGAGAAGCATGAGTAGTGGAGCAGGGGACCAAGAGCCTGATTCTTCACTCTGGTACATTACTTTAACGTTCATGGGAGCAGAGGACACCAAACACCTCTGACAATCAGACCACTTCTGGTTAGATGTCTAAATGTGGATTTAGGAGCCTAACTTTAGGCAGCTATGTTTGAAAATTTTAGCGCAAGTCATTCATTCTCACAGCCGCAGGTAGGTGATATTAGCTCCCTTTTTTACAGAACAGGAAACGTATACAGAACAGTACAGAGATTTGCCCAAGGCTATCTAGAGAGTCAGTGGCAGAGTCAGGCATAAAACCCAGGAATTCCTAGTTCCCAATGCCGTGCATAGTCCAGAGAGCACGTGCTACCCAGGTTTGCTTCTTGTATAAATGCAAATAGCAGTCATAACATCCATTGTTCTTTTGTAATGTAAACTGAGATGGGAGTATATCAACAAAGAAACTAGCAGTGACATGACAGGTATGTTACTCTGCTAATTATACACTGTACAAATTGTATTATCCCAAATATCATTCTGGGGCCAATTAACACGAGTGTTGTATGTAAGACACGTGAGGTAATTGTCCCACTCTACTCAGGGCTTGTGAGGCCTCAGCAGGAGTACCCTGTCCTATTCTTGGTGCTACACTTTAGGAAAGTTGTGAAGAAATTGGGGAGAGTCTAGAGGAGGGCAACAAAAATGATTAAAGGTTTAGAAAAGCTGATCTGTGAGGAAAGGTTTAAAAAACTGGCCATGTTTAGTTTTGAGAAAAGACTTGAGGGAACGTGATAATAGTTTTGAAATATGTTAAGGACTGTTATAACGAGGGTGGGATCACTTGCTCTCCATGTCCGCTGAAGGTAGGGCAGAAAGTAATGGGCTTAATCTGCTGCAAGGGAAATTTAGGTGAGCTATTAGGAAAAACTTTCTACCTCTAAGGGTAGTTAAGCTCCAGAACAGGCTTCCAAGGGAGGTTGTGGAATCCCTTCATTGGAGGTTTTCAAGAGCAAGATGGACAAACACCTGTCAGGCTGGTCTAGGTTTATTTGATCCTGCCTCAGCACACACAGACTCTTGAAGTCCCTTCCAGCCCTACATGTCTATGATTCTATAAACAAGCCTGATTAGGGTGACCAGATGTCCCAATTTTATAGGGACAGTCCCAATTTTGGACTCTTTTTCTTATATAGGCTCCTATTACCCTCCACTCCCATCCCGATTTTTCACATTTGCCGTCTGGTCACCCTAAGCCCAATCCATTACACAGAAATCTCAGCCTTATATCCTCTGCTGTGCCTAGCTAGAATGTTAACTAATGCTAACGTTTCTGATGCATACAACATACAGGATTCACTGAAATGGTTAATTATTTTATGTTTACCATACAAAGTGTTTGAACTCCTACAGTCCCTGTCTAGTTCCACAATTTAGTCCACATAAAATTTTAGAACTAGTTTTATCTTGGCTGTAAGGAGCTTTGTCCGTATAGAGAAAATAAAATAGGGCATAGTCATAATGTCCTCACAAGGGAAGCGATATAAGGTGCTCTGATCAATTTCTCATATATGGGATGTAATTATTATTCCATTTATTTATCAACTTATGCTCAGAAGACAGGTAGCTAGTGATTGAAAATAAAGAGCCAGAAGTAAAATCACTGGACCAGATTGTTAGCTCAGTTCCACCAATGTAAACCCACACTATTACCATTCAATACAATAGGCTTATCTGGGTGGAGCTGAGATCAGAATCTGTCCTATTACTGCCATTAATGTGGGCTGAACTCTAAATGGTTCTTGAAAGGCAAACCTAGTCTATCAAACAGATTCAATAATGCAGTGGTTCCCAATATGGTGCCTGCGGGGGCATCTTAATGTGCCCGCGTCCTGGCCCCCGGGAGAGCATCCGCCTCTCGATGACGCTTGCCATCGATGAGTGACGTCATCGAGAGGCGTCGGCAAGTGGTGTCATCAAGAGGCATTGGCGCCAAAATGCTGCCGAAATTCGGGAAATTTTGGCGGGTACTCCACTGTGGTCCTTCGGCTGGTGCCCGTTGGCCAAAAAAGTTGGGGACCACTGCAATAATGTTTAGCCCATACATTAACATTTTTGTTTCAGATGTAGATTTCAAAGCACTTTAAAGACTTGCACATTTATTTATATAGCTTGAGGCAGTGTGGTCCAGTGGCTAGGCCACCAGAATGGGAGGCAAGATACATGTTTTCTATTCCTGGCTCTGCTAATGACTCACTAGGTAAATCAGTGGTTCTTCTTCGAGTGCTTGCTCATATCCATTCCAATTAGGTGTGCGCGCCCAGCATGCACGTTCGTCGGAGACTTTTTACCCTAGCAACACTCGGTGGGCCAGCAGGTAGCCCCCTGGAGTGGCGCCGGTATGGTGCCTGATATATACCCCTGCTGGCCCGCCCGCTCCTCAGTTCCTTCTTGCCGGCTACTCCAACAGAGGGGAAGGAGGGTGGGTGTGGAATGGATATGAGCAACACATCTCGAAGAACAACAGTTACAAAAGTGAGTAACCGTCTTTTCTTCTTCGAGTGCTTGCTCATATCCATTCCAATTAGGTGATTCCCAAGCCTTACCTAGGCGGTGGGGTCGAAGCAAGACGTTGCAGACTGTAAAACCGCTGCGCCGAAAGCGGCATCGTCTCTAGCTTGCTGGACCAGTGCATAGTGTGATGCGAAGGTGTGCACAGAAGACCAGGTGGCCGCACGGCAGATTTCCTGTATGGGGACATGAGCCAAAAACGCGGCCGACGAAGCCTGAGCCCTGGTAGAATGGGCGGTAAGGGCCCCCATTGGCACACGGGCCAAGTCGTCAGGACATGACCCAGGATGCGATACGCTGGGAGGAGATTGCCATGCCTCTCATGCGTTCCGCTGCTGCCACAAACAATTGTGGTGAGCGTCGGAAGGGTTTAGTTCTCTCAATATAGAACGCAAGAGCCCTTCGGACATCCAAGGTATGGAGCTGTTGCTCTCTTCGGGATGAATGCGGCTTTGGGTAAAAGACTGGCAGGAAGACATCTTGGTTAATATGGAAGGCGGAGACGACCTTAGGGAGGAATGCCGGGTGCAGTCGCAGCTGTACCTTGTCCTTATGGAACACCGTATACGGGAGGGTCCACGGTTAGAGCCCGAAGCTCCGAGACTCGCCGAGCCGACGTGATAGCGACTAGGAAGGCCACTTTCCAGGACAGGTACAGCAGCGATCATGTGGCTAAGGGTTCGAAGGGGGGCGCCATGAGCCTAGTCAAGACAAGGTTCAGGTCCCAAGTAGGGGTAGGCCGTTTGACCTGAGGGTATAGTCACTCCAGGCCCTTGATGAATCTTGACACCATAGGGTGGGAAAACACGGACTTGCCAGCCTCGCCTGGATAGAAGGTGGATATAGCCATGAGATGGACGCGCAGAGAGGAGATCGCCAAGCCCTGCTGCTTGAGAGACCACACATAGTCCAAAATGGTGGGGACTAGCACGGAGAGTGGGTCGTGGCCGTGCTGGTTGCACCAGCAGCAGAAGCGTTTCCATTTCGCTAGGTAGGTTGAACGCGTGGAAGGCTTCCTGCTGCCCAACAACACTTGTTGTACTGCATCAGAACAGCGCAACTCGGACTGGCTTAACCAGCCAGGAGCCAGGCAGACAGATGTGGAGGGACTGTAGATCCGGATGGCGCATCCTACCGAAGTCCTGTATGATCAGATCTGGCCAAAGAGGTAGGGCAATTGGATTCGCCAGGGACAGATCGAGCAGCATGATGTACCAAGGCTGCCCGGCCAAGCCGGAGCGATCAGGATGAGGCGGGCCTTGTCTCTCCAGACCTTGATCAGGACTCGGTGGACAAGAGAGAAGGGTGGAAAGGCGTAGCAAAGACGTCCCGTCCACGGAATGAGGAACGCATCCGACAGGGAGCCCGGGGAGCGACCCTGCAGAGAGCAGAACACCTAGCATTTCCTGTTCGATCTGGAGGTGAACAGATCTATCTGGGGAAACCCCCACCTCCGGAAAATGACATAGAGGACGTCCGGACGGATGGACCATTCGTGGGACAGAAAGGATCTGCTCAGGTGATCCGCAAGGGTGTTCTGCACTCCCGGGAGAAAGGAGGCCACTAGATGAATAGAGTGGGCTATGCAAAAGTCCCACAGACGTATTGCTTCCTGACACAGTGGGGAGGACCGGGTCCCGCCCTGTTTGTTGATGTAATACATGGCCGTTGTGTTGTCCGTGAATACTGCGACACAACGGCCATGCAAATGGCGTTGGAATGTCTGGCATGCTAGGCGAACTGCCCGCAGCTCCTGCACATTGATGTGAAGAGTCAACTCTCTCTGTGACCATAGATCCTGTGTACGCAGGGTCCCCAGGTGTGCACCCCAACCCAGCGATGACGCGTCCGTCGTCAATGACACTGAGAGCTAAGGGGCGTGAAACGGCAGGCCCGCACACACTTGGGAGGGCGTTGTCCACCAGCCTAGGGAACCGAGAACATTCAGTGGAATCGTTACGATTGTGTCTATGCCGTCCCTGCCTGGTCGATAGACCGACGCGAGCCAGGTCTGCAGCAGGCGCATGTGGAGTCTTGCATGCTTGGTGATGAAGGTGCATGCGGCCATGTGTCCCAGAAGAGCGAGGCATGTTCGAGCAGACGTGGTCGGGAAGGCCTGTAGGCTTGTGACCATGGACACTATGGCTTGGAATCGGTGCCGGGGGAGCATGACTGTCGCGAGGTTGGAGTCCAGCATTGCCCCGATGAACTTTATGCTCTGCGTAGGCACCAGAGTGGACTTGTCCGGGTTGATGGTCAAGCCTAGACTCGCAAACAGCTCCGTGATGATGGTGATGTGCCCGGTCACCTGCGCCTCTGACGTGCCTCGAATGAGCCAGCCGTCAAGGTAAGGGAAGACATGGATACGACGACGGCGCAGGGCAGCGGCGACGACCGCCATACACTTGGTGAACACCCGGGGGGCTGAGGAGAGCCCAAAGGAGAGGACCGTGAACTGGTAGTGGTCCTGATTTACCACAAAGCGAAGATACCGTCTGTGCGGGGGAAAGATCGCAATGTGGAAGTATGCGTCCTTCATGTCGAGAGTGGCGTACCAATCTCCAGGATCCAGGGAGGGAATGATGGTTCCTAAGGTTACCATGCGGAACTTGAACTTTTTGATGAATTTGTTCAGGCCTCGCAGGTCCAGGATGGGTCGAAGGCCCCCTTTTGACTTGGGGATTAAGAAGTACCGGGAATAAAATCCCTTGCCCCTTAGCTCCCTTGGTACCTCCTCTATAGCTCCAATGAGCAGGAGCTTGTGAACCTCCTGGACGATAAGTTTCTCGTGAGAGGGGTCCCTGAAGAGGGACGAGGAGGGAGGATGGGAGGAGAGTGGAGAAACAAACTGAAGATGGTAACCAAACTGCACCGTGCGCAGGACCCAACGATCCGAGGTTAGCTGGGACCATGACGGCAGGAAGGGGCGGAGACGGTTGAGGAAATGAAGTGGATCCAGGGAAGGGATTGGTAAGCTGCTCTTGGGCGCACCTTCAAAAGTTCGCCTTGGGTCCCTGCGGTGGCTTGTCGGACCCGGAAGTATTACCCCTTTGAGGACCTGCTTGACATCTACGGTTCGGCCGACCTCGCCTCCGGTTGAAATCTTGTCTGGGGCGAGGCGAGGGGTAAGTGCGCTGATGGTAGGGGCGGAATGGCCTTCTCGGAGTCTGGGGCGTGTGCATTCCCAGTGACCGCATGATGACTTGGTTATCCTTCAGGCTCTGTAGCCTGGGATCTGTCTTCTCAGAGAAAAGGCTCTGCCCATCGAATGGCAGGTCCTGAATCGTGTACTGTAGCTCCGGCGGTAGTCCGGAAGACTGCAGCCACGATATATGGCGCATGGCTACGCCCGATGCCAGTGTTCTTGCTGCCGAATCTGCGGCATCTAAGGACGCTTGTAGGGAGGTCCTGGCGACCCTCCTGCCCTCTTCCAGGAGAGATGAAAATTCCTGGCGTGAGTCCTGGGGAAGCAGCTCCGTAAATTTGCCGACAGCCTCCCAGGTGTTGTGGCTGTAACGGCTCAGGAGGGCTTGCTGGTTCGCCACACGGAGCTGAAGGCCTCCCGCGGAGTAAACCTTGCGGCCCAAAAAGTCCATACGCCTGGCTTCCCTGGATTTTGGCACAGGAGCTTGCTGGCTGTGGCGTTCCCGCTCATTGACTGACTGTACCACCAAGGAGCAGGGAGCGGGGTGTACATAGAGGCACTCATACCCCTTAGATGGTACCATATACTTCCTTTCCACGCCGCGGGCAGTGGGTGGAATGGAGGCCGGAGACTGCCAGATGGTGTCCGCCTTCGCCTGGATCGACTTGATGAAGGGGAGGGCTACCCTGGTCGGTGCCTCTGCAGAAAGGATGCTTACCACCGGGTCCTCCACTTCCGGGACTTCCTCGAGAGGAAGGTTTATGTTCTGGGAAACTCGCCTCAGAAGGTCCTGGTGTGCCCAGAGATCAATCGGCGGGGGCCCTGATGAAGATGTGTCCGCTACTGCCTCATCTAGGGACGAGGACGAAGACACCCCAGGGAGGAGTGGTTCCTGAACTGAAGCCTCGTCCAGAGGGACCTCCACTTCCCGAGCATCCTGCTGCGCCAGGGGATCCATAGGGACTTCCTCCATACCTGAGGGGGGGGCAGCTGGCCGTAGCCTCCGGTGCACGATGCTCCGATTGGCCGGAGCGAGCGGGGCCCGAAGGTTCACCCTGGGCTTGGTGGTATGCCCAGGGCATCCAAAAGGACCATTGAGGTGGTCCCTGGTCCAGGTGGGCCTGCACATCTGAACCCCCGTAAGAGGCGCTGTCCATATGGGAAGAAGCGGACGATTGCCTCGAAGGCCATGGAGGAGCCGTCGATGACTGCATCAGGCCTCTGTGCGCCCCAATATCGCTGCGCGGTGCCGGCGAGCGGTACCAGGAGTCATGGTGGTACCTCGATCTGGACCGAGACCTGCTACCAGCTCGGTGCCGGGAGGTCGACCGGTGCCGTACGCTGCCGTGCCGGGATTGGCTGCGGTAGGAACGTCGGTGCCGCGATCTAGACTGGTGCCGAGAGTAGTACGATGGCGACCGGGATCTTGAACGGTGCCACAAGTACGACCGGTGCCGCAGGTAGCGGTCTCGGGACTGCGAGTGGCGTCTGGATCTCGAGCGGCGACGCTGAGAGTGGTCCCTCGATCTGGAACGGGACCGATGCCCAGTAGTGTCCGGCGAATGCGGCCGCACCATGGCGGGCTTGCCCATAGATTGGAGAACCCGCACCGGCGGTGCCGGGGGTTGGGGCAGCTCGGGCTCTGTCATGGCGATGAGGTCGCGTGCAACGGAGAAGGTCTCCGGCGTGGAGGGCGCGACGAGCTCAACCGCTGTTCTCACTGGGGAGCTGAGATGCACCGGACTCAACGGTCCCTGAGGAGCCGGAGTCGACGGTGTGACGACGCTCGGTGCCGCGGCGGATGACGGTGCCGGGCGGTCAGGTTTGGAGGCACGCTCTGACTGCGGTGCAGTTGCAGGTACCACAGGAGCCCTGTGCTTCTTGCTTCTCGAGGAGAGGGAGCGGTGCCGGCTAGGGTGCCGGGCCGGTGCCGAGCGGGAAGTTGAAGCCTTTGCACCTCTGCATCCCTACCTGATAACAGGTGGCCGTAGCAGAGGAAGAAGCTGGACTCCAGCCTTCTAAAATGCGGCTGAGCAGGGGTACTTTAGTGCGCCTCTAGTCAGTGTCCTACTTACCATATGGCTTGTCAATAAAAAAAAACAAAAAAAACCCAGCATCACAGTGCTAGGATTTGGCTTACCTAATTCCAGTTACTATTCCTCCATGCTTACCAGGCATTTCAGTCACTGACTAATATGCTTACCAGAAAAGTCATTGCCCCCTCCCCCAGATATGAATAGATAATTACTTATTATGCAATAAAACTTTTCTTTTTTCCACAGACCACTTGAAAATTGGTGAGGGTCTTGGTGGACCATTTAATGAACTTTCCAAATGTTGTTTGTACAATTGTTAGGTAATAAAGCAAGTCCTCACTCACCTCTCCAACACCCGAGGTTGTGCGGAGTTGGAATATGGGCCCACAATTCTGTCAGAGACCAGACACAAATGCGTTGATCAACGGGCACACACTACCCCAAAAGCTTTAGAATAAGTGTGGCCCCTTTATTAGGGGTGGGCATCAATATTTATACACAGAAGTAAACAAAGTGATTAACAAAAGATAATGGTCATGCATAATCAATCAAGATTTTACAGGAAGAGCAAGTTTAAGAAGTAAATGCATAGAGATAAAAGGCTAATGGCTACTTGAGGAAGGGGGTGTCATGAGTAGTTTGCAGGTCAGTGCTTTGTTCAAAAAAGGTTCAGAAAGGATTATGCAGAGACGGCCAGTCTGGGTGTTCTTTTTTGGCTCCAAAGTTCACCAAAAGTTTAGACCCAACATTCCTCCATTTGTAGCTTTGAGATAACTATTAATCAAAAAGCTACACCCTATTTCAAGATCTCAAGGGCCGCTTGGCAATTTCAGCCTGGGCCAATTCGAAGAGAGTAAGGCTTTTAGCTGAAGTGGGAAAAGAATAAACTGACTTACATGAGTTTATGAAGGAGGGGACACACTGAATACAGCAACACAGTATTATAAGGACTACCATGGCCCCAACAACACCCACCAAGAGGTTTTTAACCCACCCAAATCCGGGCAGCCAATTCCATAAGGCTCCCCACCAATCATAAGGTGGCTGGCCAGAGGAGTAGTTTTTAGCCATTTCCCTTAGGTGTTTGGTACGTTGAAAAGTGTCAGAGTAGGTGTCATTTACAAAAACACAGCATTCTTCATTTATGAGGGCGCAAGTTCCTCCCTGGGCTGCTAACATCATATCTAAAGCCATTCTGTTTTGCAAAGCCAACTGGCGCAGCTGGGACATTTCCCCGGCCTGGTTCTCAAATAGGGTTGCAGTTTCATTGGTCAAAGATTCTAATAGTCCCTGTAGACGGATGATAGCACCCTTCAAGCTAGTGTGACCAGCCCACCGCTGCCAGGACAAACCATCACGGAGATTAATATCTCTGTCAGTTTCACGGATGTTACGAACGTGGGGAAAATGAGGGGGGGTGAGGGAGATCCGAGAAGGCGGTGCTAGCCATGCCAAATAACATGACCCTGCCCAATCAGGGGAGAGGAAATAATAAGCCTTGGGCCCGCACACCCAGTATGTTCCATATAATGCGTTTTGGGTATTCCATTTCTCAAAGTAGGAGGTAACCCACCGCCCGTTGTACCACTGTTCCCCTGGTAACGCAGAGGGGTCGTTGTGTGAACTGCAGAGGCACAATTTGGTAGTGTTGTCCTCAAAGGGCAGTGTAGTACTGCTTGAGCAGTTGTAGAAGGCAATTGTGTATCCTTTAACAATTAGTTGGACACCCTCGAGCTCTGAGCAGGGTTTTTTAAAAACTGACTCTGAAAACCTGCCCCTCCATGAAAAAGTTGAAAAGGTTGGATCGGGGTGAGGGATCCACATATGGGATAAGTGGGATGCGCAAGGCTTGAAGCCAAGATTTTTACTAAAGGCGGTGCCATTAAAATATATGTTGCATTTACTTGTTCCCACAAAAGTTGACCCTTTTTCTTTAACAAAACACAATGATCCTGTTTGATTGGTTACCCTGAGATATTTGTTAATTGGCACTTCTGTTTTGTCCCATGTAAGATTGGGTTGGACTGGATCTTTTATTCTAGTCGGTGGCATCCAAGTCATATTAGCAGTGGTTAGGGGAATGGGTGTGAAGGGGAGTCCCTGTGCTGCATTTACTGGAAATTGAGTACATACCCAGCAATCACTTCTATTTCCTAAAATACGAGTTTTAACCTCATGGGAATATCTAATAAAAGCATTATCTTCATAAGCAGAAAATAAACTGAAAAAGCATAAAAAACATACAGTTGTCAGAATAAAGGGTCCTCTCATTTTTTTCGAGTTAATTTAAGTCTAATGTCTGAGAGAGGTAAGCTGGTCCACTGGTCGAAGGCAGTGTCCTCAGTGGTGACAAGAGCTGCTGGTCCGTCACTGTGGTCCACTACGGCTGGCTTGACGTGGGAGTGGTGGATCCAAGATTTGCGTCCTTCCAGGAACACTGCAGTCTGGGTTGTCAAAAGAACCTGGTGGGGTCCAGTAAACCTTGGCTGGAGGGTGTCGTCACGAACGAACTTTTTGGCCCAGACGAAGTCCCCTGGTTGGAACGGGTGGATTTGTTCCTCCAGCGGCACGGTCTGGGAAAACTGCGAGGCTTTCCAAAGGGTACGGAGGCGAGCCTGTAGGGAGAGAAACTGACACGCAGTCATATGATCCCCTCCCAATAGTGAAACATCAGCACGTGGTAGCGCCCCGCCTTTGAAAGGGGGGTGTCCATAGAGCAGTTCAAAGGGGGATAATCCCAATGCGCGGGTTGGGCGAGTACGAAGGTGAAACAGGACCAAGGGAAGTACCTGAGGCCACTTTAATCCTGTTTCCTGACAGTATTTAGCCAATGTAAACTTAAGTTCCCTATTCATACGCTCAACTTTCCCGCTAGACTGGGGGTGGTAGGGTGTATGAAAGGAGTGTGAAATGCCCAGTCCTTGTTCTAAATGGCCAAGGACATGACCAGTAAAGTGAGGTCCGCGATCTGAGTCGAGCACAAGAGGGATGCCAAAACGGGGTACAATATCTCTAAGGAGAATCTTCGCCACTGTGGCAGCAGTACAATTAGCAGTAGGAAAAGCTTCGACCCAGGAAGTCAGAGGGCAAACCAAAACAAGGAGGTGCTTTTTTCCAAAAGCCTTTGGCATATCTGCAAAATCAATTTGAAGATGTTGAAATGGAGCAGCAGGCGGAGGTCTTCCACCCTTAATTTTGTTAAGAGGTGGAGCAGGTCCATTACGCTGACATGTGCTGCATGCTTTCACTATTGATAGGCAATAGGGTTGAATGCCTGGAGCATACCAAAAGCGAGCGATAGTGTCCACGAGGGCGTGCGTGCCGTAGTGACCCCCTTTATCATGGTGCCAGCGAACTGCCACAGGGTATGTGGAGCGAGGGAGGCAGGCTCGGCCATCTGGCATAAGCCAGGTCCCTTTGACCAGAGTGGCCCCGAGGCTTTCCCATGATTTAGTTCAGCAGCGGGTACTGGTACGGGGTGCGGTGGAGTAAAGGAGGAGGTTGCAATAGCCAATGTGGGCATGGCTAAAGGTAAGGTGGCAGCCTTCTTGGCGGAGGCGTCAGCCAGGGCATTCCCACGGGTAACGGGGCTGCTATCTTTAGTATGGGCCCGGCAGTGAACTACAGCCAGGACGGAGAGTTTTTGGAGGGCGTCCAAAAGCTTGTGGATGAGGGGGAGGTGCTGAATGGGTTTACCGGCAGCTGTCTGGAAACCTCGAAACTTCCAGAGGTGGATATGACAATGCACAACTCCAAAAGCATATTTGCTATCAGTAAAAATGGTAACGGTCTTACCAGCGGCCAACTGGCAAGCTCGGGCCAGGACATAGAGTTCAGCGGCTTGGGCTCCCCAGTTGCCTGGCAGTGAGGCGGCTTCTTGAATGTCCCATTCAGAGGTGACAGCATAACCAGTGAAACGCTTGCCATCAACATAGAAGGAGCTTCCGTCCGAGAAGAGGATGCAATCGGGGTTGTCCAGTGGCACGTCAAACAGGTTGTCTCTTATCTGTAAGATGCTGGAAACTACTTCCACACAGTCGTGCTGGTCCTGGGGGACTGGCAGGTCAGGAAGCAAGGTAGCTGGATTAAGGGGTCCACACCTTTCAAAAATTAGGTTAGTGTCTTCTAAGAGTTCGGCCTCTAGCTGTTGCTGACGATGGGCCGAAAAGACTTGGGTTGTGCCCCTACGCAGAAGGGCTGACAAGGCATGAGAGGTCCAAACCGTGGTAAAATGACCCAGGGTTAGGCTCTTTGCCTTTGTGATCAGCAGGGCAGCTGCTGCCAGAGTCCGGGTGCAGGATGGGGTTCCCTGAGCGACAGGGTCGATTTGCTGAGAGTAAAAAGCAAGCGGGAAATGGTGGGGCCCGCTCAGCTGGGTAAGGACACCACTAGCAATTCCGCCCCTCTCGTGGACAAAAAGGTGAAAGGGTTTGCTGTAATTGGGGGGGCGGAGAGACATGGAGGAGGCCACACTGTCCTTGAGTAACTGAAAGGCTTGAATAGTGTCCGGGGACCACTGCAAAGGGTCAGGAGCAAGGTTAGCAGTGAGTCGGTGGAGCGGTTTGCTTAACTCCCCGCAGGACGGCAACCAGGGGCGACAGAAGCCAATTAATCCTAAGAAACCTCGAAGTTGTTTCTTGGTGTTCGGTAGAGGGCAGTTTGAATAGTCTTTATGCGGGCTGGGTCCATCTGTCTTCCTTCTGGGGTTAACAGGAAGCCCAGATATCGGACCTTCTGTGAGACCCACTGAATCTTTTTAGGGTCTACCTTGTGGCCTCTGGTGTGTAGGTATAATAAAAGTGCCTTACCATCGATGCGGAGGGCAGCTTCTTCGCGATTACCTAATAGGATGTCATCTACGTATAGGACCAATGTGGATCCCTGCGGACTGGTGAAACCTTCCAAGTCGTGGCGGAGGCACTGGCTGAAAATCGTGGGGCTGTCTCTGTAGCCTTGAGGAAGTCGTTGCCAGACATAACTTTGTCCCTCCCAGGTGAAACCAAAGAGATACTGAGAGTCTGGGTGCACAGGAATGCTGAAAAAAGCTGATTTTAAGTCAATAACAGTGAACCACTCAGCATCCCAGGGGATTTGGCTGATGATAGTAGCTGGGTCAGGAACTACTGCATGAAGAGGGACCACATACTGATTAATAACTCGTAGATCCTGTACAAAGCGCCAACGAACAGGGTCTCCGTCCTTTTTAGGAGGCTTTTTGACAGGCAGTATAGGGGTGTTACAGGGAGTGCGCTGAGGGCGGACTAGCTTTTGTGCAATGAATCCCTCAATAATGGGGCGGATGCCCTCCCGGGCTTCCAGCGACAGGGGGTATTGAGGGACTGACGGGGGGGGTTAAGGAAGGCTTTACCTGAATCCTTACGGGCTCTGCCGAAAGGAGCAGGCCAACATCAGTGTCAGAAATTCCCCAGAGGGTTGAAGGCAAGTCAGTGAGGTCAGGGGAGAGAGAGGGGGGTGTTTCCCAATTACCCTGAGTAGGGGCCGAATCTCCTAACACTGTCATCAATAATCCTACCCCTTCAGGAGTGCAGGTTAAAGTAGCCTCAAGCTTACAGAGTAAATCCCGGCCCATCAAAGGAATCGGACAAGCTGGGGAAAAAAGAAAACGGTGAGAAAAACATTTATCAGCATAAATAACATTCAAAGGCAAAGTGAGTCCCAGAGACTGTGGGTTGCCCTCCACCCCAGTCGCAGTTTTAATCTCAGAGGATAGCCAGGGAGAGGGGGCATGATTTAAAAGAGAGAAAGTAGCCCCAGTATCAATGAGGAAAGAGACAGGCAGTCCCTGGACTGAAAGGGTTAAACGAGGCTCTTCGCTGGGAGGAGAGAAAGTGAGAAAGGAGCCGGCTAAAGACATTAAGGAAATAAGACCATCACATTGTTTGCCTTCGCCCCCGGGGTACCGTCATTGAGGAGGCTGCGTTTGCTGCGGCTGCTGCTGTTTTCCATAGTTGATCCAGGCCTGGGGGATGGGCTGAGCTAGTGGTGCAGGGGTGTATTCCTCACTTGTGTAAGCATCTGCGGATGCAGCCAGACCTTCTGGGCGTCCCCAGGGGCATTCACGTTTAAAGTGACCAGGCTGTCCGCACTGAAAACAATTTCCTGATGGCTGGGGTCGCCAGGACCCTCTTCCCCGGGCGCCCTGGAATCCCCTGCCACGGCCACGGCCTTTGCCTCGAACACCACCGTGAAAAGCTAAAGCCATCAGCTTATATTCTTCCTTTTTCTCTTTCTTTTTACTACTTTCCCTTTCTTTCTCCCAGGCAAAATCAGCTACTTCCAACACTGAAGTGACTGACTCACCTCCCCAACCAGGGCGAAACTTTAAGAAGTAATCCCTTACAGGGGGCACCGACTGATTCACAAAAAATGAAATAAGAGTAGGGTGGTCTGCTTCTCTCTCAGGATCCATCTGAGTGAACATTCGGGCCCCCTCCAATAGCCTCGACCAGAACTTTCTGGGCGGCTCATCAGATTCCTGCCGAATCTGCATGAACTTAGCCTGATTAGGCGAGCGGCGAGCCATTTCCTTGAGTCTCTCTAACAATCGCTCTCTATCTGTTCGCAGCTGAGTCAGCCTTAGCTGAGTCCAGTCTAGGGGGTTCCAGCCAGCGGCCAGATCCCGCCTATCCATCCAAGTAACATTAGCTGCATTGCTATCTCCCCATGTCCTTTCTGCCATCCACAATCTACTACGTTCTTCTCCAGTCAAAACTCTACTTAACAACTGATCCACATCCGTATAAGTAGGATTATAACTTAAAAACAATCTTTCTAGAAGTTCTATGATCTTTCGGGGATTTTCCCCAAAAGACCCTGACAACTGTCCCCACTCTTTCAAATCCCATTCTAGCCATCCTTTATATTCCACAATACTAGCATGTTGCAATCGTCCATCATTGCTCATATAAGGTTGATCGTGCACCTGTAAAGGCATCTCTATAACCATACTTTTATTATTCGCAAGAGATTTGACAGAGACATCCTCTAGGCTATCCTCAGGGGGGGGCATGCACCCTGCTGTACCTGCTTGGACCTAAGCCTAGTAACTACTCCTCCCAAGGTTGGCCCCTCCAATTCCTCCTCATCCTTCTGCACAAATTCCAATCTGGGATCCTGCAGATTCCCCTCTGCTACAAGGAGAGAGTTCCCCTGCGGAGGAATAGGGGCAGGTGCAGAGGGGACCAGCTGACGAGTCAAAACACGCCGTGGTCTACACCCTTCATCGAAATAACCTGGAGGGGGTTCACTCTCGGGAGAGTACCTGACTGCCATAATTTTTAAAGATTTCCACAGCTCTGCTGCTGTGTCCCAACAAAACCAGTAACATAACTGTCCCGGATGGTCTTTTTCGATCTGGCTCTTTACTCCTCTTAAGGCAGCCTGCTCGAAAGAGCCATACGAAGGCCACCTCATCTCCGAGTCGGCCAATACCGCGGTATACCCAGTCCAATTCCTTACACATAGTGTGTACAACTTCTTCCTAGACATTCCTGTCTGTACTGGGAGTTTCCCTTCATTCCATAACTTATTTACAATCCCCAACGGACTCTCAAGAGGCACGCTAGTCCCTTGACCCATGGTGTCTGACAGGAGCCCTCCAACTGGCGTTTACCCTGCTGTCCAATACACGACCCCTCAATATTGAATTGGCTAGGAGAAATCTCCTGTGGCGCCTTGCCAATTCATATATGAGTGGTCTGACCACTGGACAGAGGTACCGCACCAGAAGGAATCCCGGACGAGCCCCCAAATTGTTAGGTAATAAAGCAAGTCCTCACTCACCTCTCCAACACCCGAGGTTGTGCGGAGTTGGAATATGGGCCCACAATTCTGTCAGAGACCAGACACAAATGCGTTGATCAACGGGCACACACTACCCCAAAAGCTTTAGAATAAGTGTGGCCCCTTTATTAGGGGTGGGCATCAATATTTATACACAGAAGTAAACAAAGTGATTAACAAAAGATAATGGTCATGCATAATCAATCAAGATTTTACAGGAAGAGCAAGTTTAAGAAGTAAATGCATAGAGATAAAAGGCTAATGGCTACTTGAGGAAGGGGGTGTCATGAGTAGTTTGCAGGTCAGTGCTTTGTTCAAAAAAGGTTCAGAAAGGATTATGCAGAGACGGCCAGTCTGGGTGTTCTTTTTTGGCTCCAAAGTTCACCAAAAGTTTAGACCCAACACCATTAGCTAATGATTGTAAAGCATTTTGATGAAAAGTGCTATATAAAACCCCCCTTAATAATAATAAACTTTTTTTGTTATGCAAATTAAAAGCACACAACTCATATTTTAATATCAGTAGTTTTAAATTTCTAATGTGATGGCTGTGCCCCTCTCCCCTGCCATAGCAGACCCTGAGCTGGGGCTGGAGAGGAGTGGAGTCTCTCCCTCTCTCCCACACCGCAGCAGTCCCTGAGCTGAGGCTGGGAAGGAGGGGGGTCTCTTCCCAGCAGCTGCAGCCCTGGAGCTGGGGAAGTCGCCTCTTTCTCTGGCTGCCGCAGCCCTGCACATCCCTAATTGCCCCCACCCCCTCTTCTCACCTCACTGCCCCCCCCCCAATTCCCTATTGTCCCCAAGGCCACTATCTCACCTTACATTTGCATCTTCTCCAGAGTCCAGGCACCTAATTAGTGTAGCCACGCCTGTGCGACTCCACTGATTAGGTGGGTGGCCCTTCGTTCTCTTGTGTGTGGCCACTTTGGTGTGCACCTTAGAGGGAACCCCATAGGGGAGGGAGGCTCTGGGAGGAGGGTTCAGGGGAGCAGCCCCATGGGGTGGGAGGATGGTTAGAGCGAACTATCTTTGGACCACTTGAGTGGAGCTCGTGGACCACCACAGTTTGAGAATCTCTGAGGTAAATCACTTAGACCCAAATTATTTTAGTTTTTTTTCTATCACACCCACCACTGTAATTTCTAAACAAATTTTCATGTAAATTAGAATGGCATGATGAACTGCCTGGAGTCTCCAGAGAGCCTTATTTAAACCATATTAAAAGGCTCACTCGGAAAGCACCCCTCTAGCACTGGGAGCTGTTTAACACCAGGCCAGTCGTAGTGTGCAGGATTTCTTTCTGGACAGTTGCTAGCAGCAAATACTCCCACTAAATAATAAGCTCTTCAGGCAAAGGAGTATGTTTTAATTGGTGTTTGCAGCTTCTAGATTCAGGGTGTTATATACATTATTTCTAATAACAATACTAGCTTTTGAATGTTGACAGTTGTGTGCCTATAAGGGTCAGGCACATGCATAGTCTATGGCCTAGCCATCCATTTGCTGGGAGCCTGTCTGCTGGGATCTTTCACAGGCTAGGAGCTAAGGAGCTGTCTCCCAACAGCTCTGGTAAGTTCCTCCTCTTATCTGCTGCTGTTTGTGGCATTTAGCTAGGGTTACCCAGTCCCAAATTTTGTGGTAGCACCTCACATTTATAAAGGTGAATCCAAGTCCTGAAACAGCTCAAGGGATCATGTTACTGCTGCTGTGCCCAGGGGGAATGCGGGTGCGGTGGGGGGAGTAGCCCCATGGATGGGGATGGTTGGAGGCAAGGGGGGGTGGGAGAAGCAGCCCCATGGGGGGAGTAGGCTCGCAGGGGGGTGGGGGGAGCAGCACCATAGCGGTGGGAGGCGATGGGGGAAGCAGTCCCATGGGGGGGATGGTTGGAGGCGATGGGGGGAGCAGGCCCATAGGGGGGATGGTTGGAGGCGATGGGGGGGAGCGGCCCCGTGGGGGGGGCTGGTTGGAGGCGATGGGGGGAGCGGCCCCGTGGAGCGGCGGCGGCGTTGGGGGAGGAGCGTGGCGGGGCCGCCGTGCCGCCAGGGGGCGCTGGGCCGCGCTCGATCCGGGGCTCTCGGACTCTCCCCGTGGCCGGGCCCGGGCGCTGAGGACAGGCCCGCCCGCCGCATCACCGGGACATGGCAGCCGCCATCAGCGCCGGCATCCTGGGCCTGGGCCGCGGGCGCAGGGTGAGGGGGGCGGGCTCGGGGCCCGGGGCCGGGGCAGGGCCCCCGCGTTGGGAGGGGGCCGGGCCGGGCCGGGGCATTGTACGGTCCGTGTATTCAGCCATGTGGGGTGTCCGGACTCTGCCCCTGGGTTGTTGCCCCCCGTGTGACTCTGTGCTGAGCCCCGTCGGGGCTATGGGAGCGGTGACTCCTCGGGCCTCCAGCCTGAGAGCCGCTTCGGCAGCGCGGACCCCTTCCTGCCCCCCCCCCCGCCCCGCCCGCCGCAGGTTTCTTTGTGACGCTCGTGTGTGTCCCGTGTCTGTGCTGCTGCCTCCTGCCAGGTCCCCCTGCTGCGCCGCGCGCGGAGAGCCTTCGCCTCGCAGACTGACGGGGAAGCCAGGGTGGTGCAGGTCCTCAGAGAAAAATTCCCTCGGGCTTCGGCCATCAAAGTAGTGGATATATCAGGTAGGTAGAATCGTGCAGGCGGGATCTCTTCTGTGGTTCGGGAGGGATGCAAAGACAACTCAGCTCCCATGGTCTGGTCCGGGCAACGGGTCTGCCTACCCGATGGCTTCCATGTAGGAACCAGAGAGTCCTGTGGCACCTTACAGACTAACAAACGTATTGGAGCATGAGCTTTCGTGGGTGACTACATGCATCTGAGGAAGTGGGTATTCACCCACGAAAGCTCATGCTCCAATACGTCTGTTAGTCTATAAGGTGCCACAGGACTCTTTGCCACTTTTACAGATCCAGACTAACACGGCTACCCCTCTGACGTGTAGGGACCATGAGCGTCCAGGTTCAAGCCTCAGCTGCAGGGTCTGATGTGCTTTTCTTCAGCATTGAGAACGGAGATTTTTGTTTTCTGGGAACTGTCTTATAAACTGCTATAAATCCTCCTCTTCTTTGTACCTATCCTCTCTGCGGAGTCTCCATCATAGTTTTATAATATAGGCCTTGTCTACACTGACTTCTAAACATGACTGTCTTTGCCTCTGCTAAGTTTATCATCATTTTTTAGTGTAGACACATTCAGGATTTATCAGAGCTGAAAAAATCCTTGCTCCCCATCCCCCCACTGCTAGCAACCCAGGTAACAAATTGTGGCTATTATTTATAGACAGTTGATAAATAAGGCGACAAAATTGTTGCCCATGGGAACTTAAATATCATGGAATAATGGTCTTGTGGTTAGAGTACAGGGCTGCAAGACAGGAAATCTGAGTCCAATTCCCAGGTCTGTCACAGCCCCATTTTGTGTCCGTGTCATTTCTGTCTCAGACTATGTCTGTGCTGCTGCTGGGAGGTATGATTCCCAACCTGGGTAGACAGACTCGTCCTAGTTCTGCTTGAACTAGCATGGTAAAAATAGCAATGTGGACGTTGTGGCATGGGCAGCTGCTCGGGCTAACCACCCGAGCTCAGACCCAGATGGTCAGGCAGGCTTGGCCCTCAGGTGGCTAGCCTCAGCCACCACCCATCCACACTGCCCATCAGAACGCTTTCCTCTAGAGCTTGGAATGAAACCCAAGATTCCTGAGTTTCACCATTCCTTTGCTGTCAGTAAGGTGAAGCCCACTGGCAAACTAGTGCTGGTCCATATAGAGGATGACAACCTACTATTGCTATCAGTTACTCTTGTTAGCTCAGGTCACAGAGGTCTGTGTGGTGGAGCTAAAGGTTCAAACCATGTGGCTGTCAATCTGATGGAATGTCTGTGTTTCTTTTTTTCAATTTGCTTTTTCAAAAACCAAGAAAAATCTAGCCTCAGTGTGTCTAACTGCCAGAGTTAAGGTTGCCTGTGAAACCTTGATTTAGCTTCCTTGTGTGACGATAGTTTTTTTCCCCCCCAGAACCCCTCCCTCATTTAGTGCACAGGCTTGACATGCCCTGGCAATGAACCAGGGTTATGTAGGAAAGGAAACTATTGTCTGAAGGATCTCTGCCTCAAATATTGCAGAATTTGAAAGGTGTGTAGGGAACAAGGTAGGGGATTTCAGGAAGAGAAAGGAGGTCTCATGGTAGTTGAATGCTGCCCTGGAATTTGCTTCTGCCACAGAGAGAGTTTCTATATGATGCTGGGCAAGTCACTTAAACAACTTTTCAGAGGCGGTCACGAATGTTGTGTTCTTTGATGCCCTACTTGAGATATTGTGGTCCAATTTTCAGAGGTGTTAAGCACTCACAGCTGCAATTGAAGTCAGTGGGAGCTGTGCTTAGAACATACATGATGCTGTGTAATGCTAAATACTCTCAAAAAGCCAGTCCTAAACATCTCAATTTGCACACCCAAATTAGTGGATACTTTTGACCTTTAATCTCTCTGTGCTTCAGTTCCACTTCTTTAAAAGAAAACTCCCTCATCTCTCAAGGGTGTTGTGAAAACAAATTCGTGTGGGTTTGAGTAGTGTGTAGTAAATAAGGCCTATGGCCACACACTGAATTACAAAGATAACAAAATATATTGAATAGTAAAGTAAGCTTCTCACACAGTGAGCATTGCCCATTCTAAGCACTGAGACATGGGTTTTGTGGGCAGAAAAAACAGAACGTGATCCCGTAATTAAAGACTGTATCACAATGTATATGCACAGAGTGGGTGAATTCAGGTTGCAGAGGCAGTCTTCAGTCTGGCATTTCCCAACTTTGCAACCTTATTATTCTTTTAACATAGTTTGTGTGTGTGTAACATTGTCTAGTCCACTGATTCTCAACCTTTTCCATATTCAGACTCCACCCTAGGACTTCCCTCCCATCTAGCCAGGACCTCCCTTTGGTTTAGCAATAAGGGAGGTGAAACTGATCAGCCTGACTTAATTGTATAAGCTTAAATACTTATCACAATGTATGGGGTTTGTTTTAAGAAAGACTTCAAAGCTTTCAAACATGCAGCATATGCTAATAATTCGGACAAGAAAATCTGTTTAAATGACTTTTCCTGCCAATGCCCCTTAAACTATAATCACTCTGTATACTGCATACAGTTGTAATGACTAAGACACTGATATAATCAATCAGTCAATGTAATTTTGTTTTAAAGGAGGCTGTGGAGCAATGTATGAAATTCATATAGAATCTGAAGAATTTAAAGAAAAGAGAACTGTCCAGCAACATCAAATGGTTAATCAGGTAAGTAGTGTTGTGGGATCTGGAAGGGCAATCATATTCCTTTGTTATAACCAGTGGTGTATTCCACCCTTTGGAGTGTGGAAACTTTCCTACAAAAACTAAATATGCGAGGGGATTATTTCAAGGTATGTCCAGGACGATTTGCCATTACCTGGCCAAAACCACTGCCAAAGGTGTTCTCCTAGATATAGCTAACAGTTTCAGGGCTTGGTACAACAGGTGTGGAGACTCCACAACCCAATTAATTTCAATGTGAGTAAAGGAGATTTAGGAGCTCAAGGATTAGGTGCTGAATGCTGACCTTCCCACACCATCAATAACACAGATTTCTGAGGGTTATCCTGTGTGTGGATCAAGCATAGAAAAGCTAGAGGAGATAAAGACCTGTTGGATCATCTAACCCATCCCCTTACTACTGAAGGATTCTTTCCTATGGGATTGTCTCCAGTCTAGTTCAAAATGACCCAAGTGATGTGGCTTTCAGTACTTCCCTTGGGATGAGAAGGGCATTACACACAATCCCGTATCAGGAAAAGTGTCCTGACTGTTTCCCTTTCTTAAGTTGCTCCCAGTTCTTCTTCGAGTGCTTGCTCATATCCATTCCAATTAGGTGTGCGCGTGCTGCGTGCACGTTCGTCAGAGACTTTTTACCCTAGCAACACTCGGTGGGCCAGCAGGTCGCCCCCTGGAGTGGCGCCGCCATGGCGCCTGAAATATACCCCTGCTGGCCCGCCCGCTCCTCAGTTCGTTCTTACCGCCCGTGTCGGTCGTTGGAACTGTGGAGCACGGCTAGCCGTTCTCCACCTCCCTAGCGTTACACTCTTCTGCAGTTTAGTGTATATAGTTCAGTTATTATAGTAATAGTTGTAGTTATAAAGTTAATTAAGTGTAGTTGTAAATAGTTATACTGAGGATCGGGGGTTCGCCCCTTTTTCCTCCCCGCGGTGCCGGGGCCATGCCCGGTTCACCCAGCTTTAAGCCTTGTGCGGCCTGTCATCGGCCGATGCCAACAGGAGATCCGCACGACTCCTGCCTGAGGTGCCTAGGCGAGTCCCACCTTGTGGACAAGTGTCGGATCTGCAAGGCGTTCAAGCCCCGAACGAAGAAGGAGCGGGACAGTCGCCTGAAGCAGATCCTGATGGAGGCAGCGCTGACTCCCCCACCGTCGGCACCGACTCCGGCACCGGGACCAAGTGTCGCCGCTGCTCCGGACCGCCCGGCGCTGGCAAAGGCTCCAACTTCCCGCTCGGCACCGGCCCGGCACCCTAGCCGGCACCGCTCCCTCTCCCCGAGGAGCAAAAATCACAGGGCTCCTGCGGTGCCTGCAACTGCACCACAGTCAGAGCGTGCCTCAAAACCTGACCGCCCGGCACCGTCATCTGCCGCGGCACCGAGCGTCGCCGCACCGTCGACTCCGGCCCCTCAGAGACCGTTGAGTCCGGTGCCTTTCAGCTCCCCAGTGAGGACGGGGTCGAGCTTGTCGCGCCCTCCACGCCGGAGACCTTCTCAGCGGCACGCGACCTCATCGCACTGACAGAGCCCGAGCTGCCCCAACCCCCGGCACCGCCGGTGCGGGTTATCCAATCGATGGGCAAGCCCGCCATGGTACGGCCGCATTCGCTGGGTACTACCGGGCATCGGTCCTGTTCCAAATCGAGGGACCACTCCCAGCGTCGCCGCTCGAGATCTAGACGCCGCTCGCAGTCCCGGGACCGCTACCTGCGGCACCGGTCGTACTCGCGGCACCGTTCAAGATCCCGGTCGCTGTCGTACTACTCTCGGCACCGGTCTAGATCACGGCACCGACGTTCCTACCGCAGCCGATCCCGGCACGGCAGTGGACGGCACCGGTCGACCTCCCGGCACCGAGCTGGTAGCAGGTCCCGGTCTAGATTGCGGTACCGCCATGACTTCCGGTACCGTTCACCGGCACCGCGCAGCGACGTCGGGATGCGCAGAGGCCTGCCACAGTCATCGACGGCTCCTCCATGGCCTCCAAGGCACTCATCCGCTTCTTCCCATATGGACAGCGCCTCTTACGGAGGTTCGGATGTTCACGCCCTCACGGACCAGGGTCCACTTCAATGGTCCTTTTGGACGCCCTGGGCATACCACCAAGCCCAGGGCGAACCTTCGGGCCAAGCTCGCTCCAACCCATCGGAGCATCGTGCACCAGAGGCCACAGTCAGTCGGCCCCCCCCCAGGTATGGAGGAAGACCCCATGGATTCCCTGGTGCAGCAGGATGCCCGGGAAACGGAGGCCCCTCTGGACGAGGCTTCCGTGCAAGAACCACTCCTCCCTGGGGTGTCTTTGTCCTCGTCCCCGGATGAGGCGGTAGCGGGCACATCTTCATCAGGGCCCCCGCCGATTGATCTCCGGGCACATCAGGACCTGCTGAGGCGAGTTGCCCAGAACATAAACCTTCCTGTAGAGGAAGTCCCGGAAGTAGAGGACCCGGTAGTAAGCATCCTCTCGGCGGAGGCACCGACCAGGGTAGCCCTCCCCTTCATTAAGTCGATCCAGGCGAAGGCGGACACCATCTGTCAGTCTCCGGCCTCCATTCCACCCACTGCCCGCGGCGTGGAAAGGAAGTATATGGTACCATCCAAGGGGTATGAGTACCTCTACGTACACCCCGCTCCCTGCTCCTTGGTGGTACAATCAGTCAACGAGCGGGAACGCCACGGCCAACAGGCTCCTGCACCAAAATCCAGGCGCATGGACTTGCTGGGCCATAAAATTTATTCTGCTGGAGGCCTTCAGCTCCATGTGGCGAACCAGCAGGCCCTCCTGAGCCGTTACAGCCACAACACCTGGGAGGCTGTCGGCAAATTTACAGAGCTGCTCCCCCAGGACTCACGCCAGGAATTTTCATCTCTGCTGGAAGAGGGCAGGAGGGTCGCCAGGACCTCGCTACAGGCGTCCTTGGATGCCGCAGATTCAGCAGCGAGGACTCTGGTGTCGGGCGTAGCCATGCGCCGTATATCGTGGCCGCAGTCTTCCGGACTACCGCCGGAGCTACAATACACGATCCAGGACCTGCCATTCGACGGGCAGGGCCTCTTCTCTGAAAAGACGGATCCCAGGCTACAGAGCCTGAAGGATAACTAGGTCATCATGCGTTCACTGGGAATGCACACGCCCCAGACTCAGAGAAGGCCATTCCGCCCCTACCATCAGCGCACTTACCCCCCACCTCGCCCCAGACAAGATTTCAACCGGAGGCGAGGCCGGCCAAACCATAGACGGCAGTCAGGTCCTCACAGGGGTAACACTTCCGGGTCCGAAAAGCCACCGCAGGGACCCAAGGTGAACTTTTGAAGGTGCGCCCGAGAGCAGCTTACCAATCCCCTCTCTGGATCCACTTCATTTCCTCAACCGCCTCCGCCACTTCCTACCGTCATGGTCCCAGCTGACTTCGGATCGTTGGGTCCTGAGCACGGTGCAGTTTGGTTACCATCTTCAGTTTGTTTCTCCACCCCCCTCCCATCTTCCCTCCTCGTCCCTCTTCAGGGACCCCTCTCACGAGAAACTTATCGTCCAGGAGGTTCGCAAGCTCCTGTCCATTGGGGCTATAGAGGAGGTGCCAAGGGAGCTAAGGGGCAAGGGGTTTTATTCCCGGTACTTCTTAATCCCCAAGTCAAAAGGGGGCCTTCGACCCATCCTGGACCTGCGAGGCCTGAACAAATTCATCAAAAAGTTCAAGTTCCGCATGGTAACCTTAGGAACCATCATCCCTTCCCTGGATCCCGGAGATTGGTACGCCGCTCTCGACATGAAGGATGCGTACTTCCACATTGCGATCTTCCCCCTGCACAGACGGTATCTCTGCTTTGTGGTGAATCAGGACCACTACCAGTTCACGGTCCTCCCCTTTGGGCTCTCCTCATCCCCCCGGGTATTCACCAAGTGTATGGCGGTCATCGCTGCTGCCCTGAGACGTCGTTGTATCCATGTCTTCCCTTACCTCGACGACTGGCTCGTTCGAGGCACGTCGGAAGCGCAGGTGACTGGGCACATCACCATCATCACGGAGCTGTTTGCGAGCCTAGGTCTGACCATCAATCTGGACAAGTCCAATCTGGAGCCTACGCGGAGCATAGAATTCATAGGGGCAGTGCTGGACTCCAACCTCGCGACGGCCAGCCTCCCCCGGCACCGATTCCAAGCCATAGTGTCCATGGTCACAAGCCTGCGGGTCTTCCCGACCACATCTGCTCGAACGTGCCTCGCTCTCCTGGGGCACATGGCCGCATGCACCTTCGTCACCAGACATGCAAGACTCCGCATGCGCCCGTTGCAGACCTGGCTCGCGTCGGTCTATCGACCAGGCAGGGATGCCATAGACACAATCGTAACGATTCCACCAAATGTTCTAGGCTCCCTACGCTGGTGGACAACGCCCTCCCAAGTATGTGTGGGCCTACCGTTTCACGCCCCACAGCCCTCAGTGTCCCTGACAACGGACGCATAATCGCTGGGCTGGGGTGCGCACCTAGGGACCCTGCGTACACAGGGTCTGTGGTTGCAGAGAGAGTTGACTCTTCACATCAATGTGCGGGAGCTACAGGCCGTTCGCCTAGCATGCCAGGCATTTCAATGCCATTTGCACGGTCGTTGTGTTGCGGTATTCACGGACAACACAACAACCATGTATTACATCAACAAGCAGGGCGGGACCCGGTCCTCCCCGCTGTGTCAGGAAGCAATACGTCTGTGGGACTTTTGCATAGCCCACTCTATTCATCTAGTGGCCTCCTTTCTCCCGGGAGTGCGGAACACCCTTGCGGATCACCCGAGCAGATCCTTTCTGTCCCACGAATGGTCCATCCGTCCAGACATCCTCTGTGTCATTTTCCAGAGGTGGGGGTTTCCCCAGATAGACCTGTTCGCCTCCAGATCGAACAGGAAATGCCAGGTGTTCTGCTCTCTACAGGGTCGCTCCCCGGGCTCCCTGTCGGATGCGTTCCTCATACCGTGGACGGGTCGTCTTTGCTACGCCTTTCCACCCTTCCCTCTCGTCCATCGAGTCCTGATCAAGGTCCGGAGAGACAAGGCCCGCCTCATCCTGATTGCTCCGGTGTGGCTGTGGCAGCCTTGGTACACCATGCTGCTCGATCTGTCCCTGACGAATCCGATTGCCCTACCTCTTTGTCCGGACCTGATCATGCAGGACTTCGGCAGGATGCGCCATCCGGATCTACAGTCCCTCCATCTGTCTGCATGGCTCCTGGCTGGTTAAGCCAGTCCGAGTTGCGCTGTTCCGATGCAGTACAAGAAGTGTTGTTGGGCAGCAGGAAGCCTTCCACGCGTTCAACCTACCTAGCGAAATGGAAACGCTTCTGCTGCTGGTGCAGTCAGCACGGCCACGACCCACTCGCCGTGCTAGTCCCCACCATCTTGGACTACGTGTGGTCTCTCAAGCAGCAGGGCTTGGCGATCTCCTCTCTACGCGTCCACCTCGCGGCTATATCCACCTTCCACCCAGGCGAGGCTGGCAAGTCCGTATTTTCTCACCCAATGGTGTCAAGATTTATCACGGGCCTGGAGCGACTCTACCCTCAGGTCAAACGGCCTACCCCTACTTGGGACCTGAACCTGGTTCTAACCAGGCTCATGGCGCCCCCCTTCGAACCCTTAGCCACATGCTCGCTGCTGTACCTGTCCTGGAAAGTGGCCTTCCTAGTCGCTATCACGTCGGCTCGGCGAGTCTCGGAGCTTCGGGCTCTAACTGTGGACCCTCCAGTATACGGTGTTCCATAAGGACAAGGTACAGCTGCGACCGCACCCGACGTTCCTCCCTAAGGTCGTCTCCGCCTTCCATATTAACCAAGACGTCTTCCTGCCAGTCTTTTATCCAAAGCCGCATTCATCCCAAAGAGAGCAACAGCTCCATTCCTTGGATGTCCGAAGGGCTCTCGCGTTCTACACTGAGAGAACTAAAACCTTCCGGCGTTCACCACAATTGTTTGTGGCGGTAGCGGAACGCATGAGAGGCATGGCAATCTCCTCCCAGCGTATCGCATCCTGAGTCACGTCCTGCATCAGGACATGTTACGACTTGGCCAGTGTGCCAGCGGGACCCCTTACCGCCCATTCTACCAGGGCTCAGGCTTCGTCGGCCGCGTTTTTGGCTCATGTCCCCATACAGGAAATCTGCCGTGCGGCCACCTGGTCTTCTGTACACACCTTCGCATCACACTATGCACTGGTCCAGCAAGCTAGAGACGATGCCGCTTTTGGCGCAGCAGTTTTACAGTCCGCAACGTCTCACTCCGATCCCACCGCCTAGGTAAGGCTTGGGAATCACCTAATTGGAATGGATATGAGCAAGCACTCGAAGAAGAAAAGACGGTTACTCACCTTTGTAACTGTTGTTCTTCGAGATGTGTTGCTCACATCCATTCCACACCCACCCTCCTTCCCCACTGTCGGAGTAGCCGGCAAGAAGGAACTGAGGAGCGGGCGGGCCAGCAGGGGTATATATCAGGCACCATACCGGCGCCACTCCAGGGGGCGACCTGCTGGCCACCGAGTGTTGCTAGGGTAAAAAGTCTCCGACGAACGTGCACGCGGCACGCGCACACCTAATTGGAATGGATATGAGCAACAAATCTCGAAGAACAACAGTTACAAAGGTGAGTAACCGTCTTTTTTATCTCTTTGTACCTCCCAAATGGTTCTGTATTGCAAGGGGTCTTATACACTGCTATAGTCTCCTTGCACAATTATCAGGGAGAAGGCAGCTGGCACCCTAGCAAAACTAATAGATGGCTAGTGGTAAAGTAAGAAGTCGGGGCTAGGGAGGATGTGGACCTTAAAAATACCACCCCTGCACCCCTCCTGATTTGTCCCATTACAAAACGTAGATGTCTCGTGTTAAATGTTCATTAATAATTATAGCACCCAATTATGCGATAAGGACTCTATACATAGGACTGTTCTTTGTCCTGAAAAGCTTACAACTGAATGTAAGCTGCTGAATATACTGAATTCCAAAAACGTGAATTGTAGACTTGGGTGGTATATGTGGAAAGATTTTAATTGATATAACCTTAGACTTGGATTGGATGTGTTCCACTCGCATTAACCTAGGTTGATTGGAAAGAACATTCCTAGAACCATGTCCTTTACTCTGAGAATTGCCCTGGGTTTTCTTACAAAGGTATTTAGACCAGTGGTCCCCAAACTCTTTACCTCGTACCCCCTTTTACCTCAACTGTGCCCCACCCCACTAGAGTGGGGATGCTGATATGAGTAAGGGAGCTGAGGAGGGGGGCTGCGGCTGGTAGCCGAGGCCAGGAGTGGAGCTGGGCGGCCTGGGCCTGGACCCGTGCCCCAGCTGCACCCCCCAGAACATTCCTCCGATTTAGACTGACCTAATAGCACTTTAAAGAGGCATGGGAACTGGAAATCTTTAAGCATAGTTTCATGTTATCCAGAATTCTGTTGAAAAGAAAGAGGTAATTCTTCTTTATAAAATTTCTAGTTGATGCATGTACTTCCTACAACTCTAATTTCTTTAACTTGAAGCAATTTCTTCAAAGTAACTCAGTTTCTGAAATCTTACTGTAGTGAATTAGTGCCATTTCTTGGGAACTCTTGTCTGGCATCAGGGCTAGGACCACCAGACAGACTAACCGAAACATCACAAACCTGGGTTTTAGTTGAAGTGATAACCTGGCAGTGAAAGGCTCTTCTGCCAATATCAATCCCCCTTTTCTGGAATAGGGAGCAATGCAAAATAGTTGGAGGCTCCACATCTAATTGGCTAATTTATGGAGACCAAGCAAACTGGGTTAACTACAGCATGTGGTTGAGTTTTTGTGACATTCTTTAAGAGGAATTGCAACAAATTCACAACATACTGGAGCGTTCTAGGAGCCTGAGATTTTTCCCCTATCCCCTTTAAGGAATAAAAACAAGCTGGCTACATCAAGGAAGTATTCATTTTAATCATGCTGTTAATTTGTCCCATTTGGTTTCAAATGAGGAAGCGTCTCTCCTCCTGCCCAGTACCAAGTAACAGACCAGGGTCAAAAATCAGTGCTTGCAAAAGGAACAACTGCTGTTCTACCATTATCTTTATAATGGTATCGTGGGCCATCTTCCTCTACCACAGACTTCAGTTCTGTTGTGCTCAGTTGAGTTGCTTTTGTGTTGTTTTGTTCAAAGCCTGGTTTAATTTCTTATTTTAGGCACTAAGTGAAGAAATTAAAGCAATGCACGGACTACGGATATTCACATCTATTCCAAAGCACTGAAGATGAACCAGGCAGCGTTGTCAGAAACCTGTGTGGAGATAGGACACCTATGGGCATGAGACGAAACAGGAAGTTTGTACTTTGGGATTATGGACTTGTTTATCTTTAAATCAATATTTAAAGTTGTTAAAACAAAGACAGTAAGTATTTCAGAAGCTATTTAAAGAGAGAGCCTATTTAATTTTAACTTGTAGATTGATTTCTTATCCTTTCATAAAGTACCTGATGCCAAATCTTAGTTGGTTACTTTATCAAAAAACTAATCACTGTAAATCAAGGATGGAACTGGAATGCCATGGTTTGTGGAGCATATTGCAGAGGGTAGTATTGGCTTCCAAAGGATCTTTCAGTACTAACATCTAGTGGAAAAGGACCACAGCAGTGGTGATTCTACAAAGAGATCATGAACCAAAAAAACCAAAATAAGAATGTATGTTTTTGCTGTGTGCTTGACTAGTGTTCTGTTTTAGCTCAGAGGAAACAGGGCAGTGGGGAAACAGCAGCTTACAAAGAAATTACTTCAGAGGCTATAGAGTCCCCTATTCAATGTGCCTTCTCAGTCAATCATCTTACTTCAAACATGACTTTGTAAGAGAAGCTTGCAGGATAATCCTGAGCTGTCTGGCACAGCTACTGAATATGAAATTAAGACTGTTTCTTATTAAATGAAAGGCTTTGTTACATTACTTCAGTGTGATGTCCTTGAAAGGATAAGGTGCTTAGGTTTCCTGTTGGGCAAAACTCAAGGCATAATGCTCTGAGTCTGAATTATGAGGATCACCTTTCCTTCATGCCATGTATGGAAGTGCTTGTTTTGCTCAAACTCCTGTGAAGTGTCAATGTTTGTCTTTGATAAGGCTCAGCTATTCAACTTTTAGTTGGGCATGTCTGTGCCTTAAGTTCAAGCTTTCTCATGGCAGATTTAATTGTACCTCAGCCAGTTAATAGCTATTCAAATAAGTTATATTAAAGTTTTATTGCATAATAAGTAATTATCTATTCATATTTGGGGGAGGGGGCAATGACTTTTCTGGTAAGCATATTAGTCAGTGACTGAAATGCCTGGTAAGCATGGAGGAATAGTAATTGGAATTAGGTAAGCCAAATCCTAGCACTGTGATGTTGTTTTTTTTGTGTTTTTTTTTTTATTGACAAGCCATATGGTAAGTAGGACACTGACTAGAGGCGCACTAAAGTACCCCTGCTCAGCCGCATTTTAGAAGGCTGGAGTCCAGCTTCTTCCTCTGCTACGGCCACCTGTTATCAGGTAGGGATGTAGAGGTGCAAAGTATTGCATGTACTGAAGGATTTTCCTTAGTGTTTATGTTGCAACTGCTGCAAGACATCTTAATTATACCTTACCTACCAAGACCAAGGTGTTGCACTAGAATCTCTCTACTTAACTGATAGCATGTTTGCAGGTGAGTGCTTCTTGATTCATGAAACAAACATGACTAGATACAAAATGTGTCTTGGGAGTATAAATTCTGAAATGCATAAGATGCCTATTGTTTAAAATTATTAGATGTTAGAATAGCTACTTAAATCATCTGGGAGTGGTATAGCCATGCTGGCCCAGTAATATTTTTTACTGGACCAACTTCTGTTAAAAATATTACCTCTCAGCTTTTTTCTAATGAAATTTTAGGGCCTACCTCAATGATTACTGCTGTGAAGGGTTCTGCCTCATAACGCTTCATGGAAGTAGTGGTTGAGGGAAGCTGTAGATAATAGTGAGTAACATCTCAGTTACTGCCCTAAAGTTATTGATGCAAAGAACTTTTTTATAGGGCTGGGAAGCTTTTTTTCTATGTAACTTTCATCAGAACTCTGGTGCCCACATGTCTACTGTTGCAGTCATTACATTTTGTTTGAGGAGCCTGAGATAGGCCTAACTCAGCCACCTCATGCAACAATTTTGAAAAATATCCCATCAAAAACATTTCTGTTCAACAGTAGCAGAGGCTAAGAGCCTCTACAGTGATAAGCTGCTGCAGAAGAGCTGAACTAAGTTTATACAATGGAAAAAAGTTTTTCCACTGTAGTAAATACCAACTGAAGTACTTTGCACACCTGTAGCACATTTCCTGGGAGGCTAGACACTGCTTCAATGGTATCACCAACCCCTCTATGGGCAACTTAATCTTTTCTGTTTCCCAAATATGTAAAGTGATCAATCTCATGCAGGAAGCATAGGGTAAAGCCAGGAGTGGAACTCTGCTAAATCTTGTGCCTGTCCTTAAAATATATTATTAGGAGCCAGAAGCAGACTGATAAGCCTGCTGTTAGCACAGTCCAAACAATTTAAGTTAAAATAGAGCAAACTGCCTGTAGATAGGGTCCTGTTTTTCCCATTCAGTGTTGCTGCAATCAGAGCGGGAGTTCATCATTCAGAAGAGAAGACAACAACTTCAGTTGTAAGTTTCTATAGCTGCAGGAATTTCCATTACTTATTTCCTTAAAGGCATTTGCTTGTTACAGATCTTTTGAAAATTTTACCCTTTCCCTGAAAGTAACTTTTGGGGGGCGGGGTGGGAGAGAGAGAGAAAGCATGATCTGTTGTATAAGGTGTTTCTGAAAAGATGCATCTCCTTTCTAGTAGTCTGAAGAACTGAGGCAACATAAATTATTAGTATGAAGTGTCCCATCAGCTTTCCAAAATGAACAGACATTGAATTCCCATTACCCTTCTCTGAACATTTAACTGTGGAGGTAACAACTGCAAACAGAGGACATCATTGGTACAGTATAAAGAAAGAGTAAGAAGCAATGGGCAAACACTATACAATGCTATCGCCACACTGCAGAAACTGACCATCATTTGTGCTTGTTATAACTGGTATAAGCCAGTATGTTAAAATCCCCAGTGTTTTCACCTGTTTAAACCAGAAAATCATTTGAATACCACATGCTTTATTATTTGATTGAATGGAAGTTACAAAAGTAGATACAAAATATTTTGTAAAAAGTACAATAAATTTACCTAAAAGTAACCAAAAAAAGCCCCAGGTAAGTAAAAACTTTATTATAACTATTAATGTAAAAATACTATAAAATTTTCATATTAAATTCATTGTTAATTTATGCAAATAGTTTTTGCCATGGAGTAACTGTTTAGTCAAGTTGAAGGAAACATGCAGAAAACACACAAGGCACAGCAGCAGTATTGAGTTGTAGTTAAAGTTTGTCCCTAACACTGAAAGTAGCAAGAGGTCTAAATACTGTAACCAGTTTTGATTCACAGCACCACTCGCCTGCAATGCAAGTTAAGATGTATCAGCATTGTCTGAACAAACTTTTCTGCCTACTTGAAACAGCTGCATGAAAGAACCTTGCAACCCTAGACCATCCTGAGGAAGTGTGTGTATTGATATAAATATAAAAAACTTCAAAAAGTCAATCTAGTACAGGATTTCTCAAACACTGTCAATTCTTCCTTTAATGAACAGAACAGCCTACCTCTCTAAATGATTAATTTCCCTCCTGAATTCTTAAATTAACAGTGCAATTCAGAAAAATATCTAGAATCTGAACAGAGAAACCCAATAGTTTTGTCAGGAGTTAGTTGAAGCAGATCACTGGATATTCAGCATTAATTGGATGCTTGCTGAGTTTCAAGTGAGATCCATCCACTAATCTGCCCCTCATCCCTGGAGTGACAAGTGCCTGCCCTGGAAGAGGGCAGAGATTTGAGCTAGGAACAAAATATAGCTTAAAGCTAACTAGAAAAAGTTATTTTGTCTTACAACAAATGAAGCCTTACCTACCTTTCTCGATCACAGCAACATTTCTTTATAATGGAAGAAAAGGTTGAGTAATCACCTATACTGAAATCTATTCATTGCAAGAAAGCTCAGAACAAATACATAAGCACTTAAGGTAAAACTAAATTATTGAAAAAGTTGCATTTGTGCAAGGCCAGGGCAAAAGCTTGCTCATTACTGATACCACAAGCTTTATTCACAGTCCTATTATGAGGTTTTAAATATGAGCAACTTACATCAAAACATCTCAAGCAAACCCTAGAACAGTGTGGTTTTAAACTAAGGTTAATTTGTACAATTTTTGACAAATGCTGTAAACTGAAGTAGCTACTATCTGTCCATTTTGGATTGGTGAAGCAGAATGATTTGGGAAAAAAAAACCGTTTAGCCAGTTTTCCCTTTCATGTAAAGGCTAGATTCTGCAGTGTGCTGCATGCTGTCCATTCTCATTTACTTCAGTCAGAGCTCACTGGACCATAGGTAAACCGAGCCTGAATGTTTTTTTGAATTTGACTGATTCTAAAAACAACAAAAAAAGGGACTGGCAGATTAAAAAGTGAATTCCTTCAAAGCCATTTCAACCAGGTAGTCCAATCAGTCTTCTATAAAAACATTCCTGCCTTTGGACACAGCATCTGTCCTGATATTTCAGACCTCAGAATGAGTTGGAAAAAAGACTTTCAATTTTGTAAACTTAGTCAATTTGAAATCACAGCCAAAGTGTATGAGAGACAATACAATTTTACTTTTGTCCCCTATCCCATGTCCACACTTCAAAGTTATTGACTACTATACTTTTCAGAAGCTAATTATGATGTTCAAAGCAAGCACTAGTTTGTTCAGCATGTTTTGTTCTTAACAGTGCTTGGTCAATGCATATGCAGTGTGATAGCAGATAAACAACAGCTAAGCAAGAATACAAGTTGTGAAAAATACTGATAGAAAATAGTTTTGGCAATGTTTTACTTTATGGCATTGGCCTGTTCACTCAGGGACTCAAAGAATGACAAACAAATCAGCTGAAATGTGGCAAAAACAGTTTCAGCTTGGGAACGGGCTATATATGTAGTTTGCAGAAATAATTCAGTGGGTCACTGGAGTTACAAAGTTTGAATTTTAGACATGTGAGATTGAAAATAGTCATCTTGTAAAAAAGGTACCTAACTTTTGAAATCTCCCAGTATAACTAGTTGCTTTGACATTTAGGGTGAACTGTGGTATAGGTAAGCAAAAGTCGTATGGAAAGGAATCATCTCACACACTCTTCTATAGGGTTCCAGTAGGGGCCAGCCAAGGCAGAAGTGGCACAGGATCCATATTTAAGCAGGATTTCAACCCCGCAGATCCCGTGGGCAGTCACGTGGGACTCTCCCTCAGTGCTCTCCTGGACCAGTAGGCAGAGTGCCATGACTGCTTGCCCATTCAGGAGCTTCACAATCCCTGAGAGTGGGGAGAATTACACAGCGTGCAGTGGATTTACTAGTGCTTTAAGCACCATTAATTTCACACATTTGAACTGCAGTTCACAGGTAACAGACTTAAAAAGAGGGGAAAAAAAGTGGCTGTGTAGAAAGAGCAAAGGTGGTAAGGTGTGGCAGGGGGAAATGGACCATCCCCAGGGTGCTGACTTTCCCCTCTGCACAGCTCCATCCAGCCCAACTTTTTCTGGTGTTTCTCCCATGCACCAGGTAATAGGTTGGGCGGAAGAAGCATAGGGGACTAGTTTATTTAAAAAGAAAAACACTGGTTGCCCCCTACACCAGGGAGGGAAATTAAAAGCCAAAGCTACCTGAAAAGAAATATCGAGGTTTCAACACAACATTCCACCTGTCCTAGCTAGGACCCCTTCGTTTTTGAATTGCAAAGTCTGCACTACAAGTTAACTTGGTTTCTAAGAGACTAATATTTAATAATGTAAATCAATACTGTATTAAAACAAAATGACCTCCAAGCTCTTGAGACCTGTCAGCCACAGATTTCTCTCCTGGAATGACACGTGCCACAAGTAACATCAAAACAGGATGAAAAAACAACTCAGGATCAGGCCTTTAAAATGGAATGTTTTTTTAAGCAAAACACCATTAATGATATTAATGATGTCTCTCGGTCCAGCAAAGAAACTAGGTATCTGCAGCGCAGATTTTTCATTATCAGATGGTGCTGGCACAACTGTTTTAATTTGTCAAAATACAGTACTAACCCCATTAGATAATGGTGACATTTAAAAAAAAAACTTCTGCAGTTCACATTGGGGTACATGCAGATTGTTTCTCTTGTCATTAAGCTTCCACACTCACGCTTTTGTGCTAGTCTTAAATTTTTCATCTGGGTTTTTTTAGATGGGCTCTATTTTGCTTTATCTTAGTCACTTTTGGATCATAATTTCATGTCCATGCAACTCATGGCTAGTCTACTATTTTACTTAAGGCTCTAAGGCAAATTCAAAGTGCATCTAGATACAAACTTAAAACAAACTACTCTAAAATAAAATAAAAGCATTCATAAGGAATACACCAGTAGTTTTTCCTCCTATGTCTGATCCAGCATTTTTAAAAAAAGGTTTTGAAAGCCACACAATGGGTTTAAGTGAATTAAGTTACCTTTTTCCTTTTTTAAAAAAACCACAGACACACATGAATTTGAAATGGCATACACAAACAAAAATCCACAGGGCACACACATATTATGTATGTGTGCAATTCAAAGTCATAACCAACTGAATACCAGATTGTTTTTTAAATTGCTTTGGTTGCTGAAGCTACATATATCAACCTATACCTATTAACAGCCTAGTTCTATGAGATAAAAATGCATTGTGTTTTAAGTGTAAACTGCATCCATCATAAAATTTGCAAAAATAGTTCTATTTCCTACCTAGAAAACAGTGGAATATCAAAGTTCATAAGGTAATGCACTTATCAGAAGTATTCAACAATTTTTATACTAGCAAACAGAGCTTTAAAATGGAACTTTGTTGAGCAACTAAACACTGGATGGAATAAAACCCAACCAAAATATTTGCATTTGCAATTTTGCAAACAATTTCTAGCCAAATATAGTATCTACAGAATTCTTACCATCCGTTGTTTCATGTCAGATAAATTACAACAGCCACATTTGTGGAAGTGTTTGAAAAATTAAGTGTTATGTGGCCAAATTTTCCACAAATGTCCTGTAAGTGTTATGCATCCAAACTCCTGAAGGTACACTTGAATAGTAGGTAAACATCTACCCTTTCCATGCATACAAATTTAGGGGGTTGTGCATAAAACCTTATATGCCCAAAACTGCAAGCTGAATTGAGGTCTCAAAGTACTTCTCCATCCAATTTCTAGAGCAGAAAGTTAATTCCGGAACTGCTAATGCAAACTATAATGATGTAGTTCTGCACAGAAAATTATGCAAAACTTCACTAATTTATATAGATTGACAAAATATGGTTCAGTTAGAAAATCATGACATTGCAGGGAGTAATGCAATCATGAACCCCACCTTTCCAAGTAAAAGATCTGATAAAGTAGCTCTTAGAATTCATAGCTACTTTGCTCTGAAGACACTTTTGCAGACCTTGGATTTTACAGGAAATTTGAGCTGGTACCTCTTTGCAATGAAGCCCCCCGCATCAGCTACTAAGATGGAAGAAGGGCAGTAACTGTGCTAGACTGGAAACTATCTGTTTTAGATTCGCTAGCTGTGGTACCTGGTTTCTCAGGGTTTGTGCCAGTAAAGACAAAAGTGGTAAAGAAATAGCTGCAGCTGGTATATGAAGCAAGAAAGAGTAACCATGTTTGAAAGCAGAAAGAATTCTTCCAGGGAAAATTTATCTGTCTTTGGAACCTAGCTTTTCAATTAGTTCCTGAAGAGGAGCCAACTCACGCCTGTCAATCAAGTTGAACTCCTGCAGGGGGAAGAGAGAAACACAAAAAAGGATCAATTTAAATAAAAATTGCAGTAGACAGAATAAGTGACATGCAACCTCCATTTAATTCAAAACTGAGGCAAAATAAAGAGTTCCAGCATTTTACAACAAACAGCTTGATACAAGTGATTTTAAAATACTTAGTTTATTAGATAAATACTAATTAATCCTCTCAAAGCCCAGTCTGATTGATATTCTCCCCCAACAAAACTGAAGTTCTGTGAAAACAACTACATTAACTAAACTTTAACAATTTTCTCTGAAAAATGTAAATACAAATTTTGATTTGAAATTAAACAAAGTTGGTTTTGTTTTGATATTTTTCATTCAAAACTTTGGTAATTGTTTTTTAAATGCAATTGTTTTGTTTAACATTTACCATAGAAATAAAATAGGATTTTTTGACCAGGTCTTATGTTATCCCCGTTTCACAGATTGGGAAATGAGGTCACACAGAGATTGAGAAAGTAAATAAACAGTAGGTGGTGAATTGGCAGCAGAAGCAGATGTGTGACCCATATATCTAATGCCTTCAGCTTTAACAACAAGAGCAAAACATGACATGGCTTTGTCAAGTGCCATCTCAATCGATTACCTTTTTAATCACAATTAGCTAGCCATCTAATATTGGCAGCAGAAGTTTATCTGTTATGTGTCCATTGGAAGCATTATCTAACTTTCATAGATTTCATAGGCTTCCAAGGCCAGAAGAACCATTGTGATCAGCTAGTCTGACCTCCTGTAGAACACAGGCCATTCAACCTCCCCAAAATAATTTCTAACACTTATCTTTTAGAAAAAGATCTAAGCTTGATTTAAAAATGGTCAGTGATGGAGAATTCACCACAACCCTTGGTAAACTGTTCCAATGGTTAATTATTCTCACTGTTAAATATGTTAGCTTCAACTTTCTGCCATTGGATCATGTTATACCTTTCTCTGCTAGATGGAAGAGCCCATTATTAAATATTTGTTCCCAGTGTAAGTACTTATCAACTATAATCAAGTCACCTCTTAACCTTCTCTTTGTTAAACTAACCAGATTGAAGCTCCTTGAGTCTATCACTATAAGGCATATTTTCTAACCTTTTAATCACTCTCACAGCTCTTTTTTGAACTCTCCAATTTATCAACATCCTTCTTTAATTGTAATACCAAAACTGGACATGGTTTTCCAGCAGCATTGCAGCACTGCCAAATAGGAAGGTAAAAATCTGTATTTCTACTCGAGATCCTTCGGGATACAGCACCACACTGGGAGCACGTGTTCAGCTGATTATCCACCACAACTCCCCAATCTATTTCAGTCAGTTTCCCAGAATAGAGCCCCCTGTCGTCTAAGACAAGATGTATACATTTACATGTAGCCATATTACAATGCATATGGTTTGCTTGCGGCCAGCTTACCAACCAATCCAGATTGCTCTGTATTAGTGACCTTTCCTCTTCATCATTTACCACTCTGCCAATTTTTATGTCATATGCAACCTTTGTCAGTGATGATTTTGTTTTCTTCAAGATCATTCATGAAAATGTTAAATAGTGTAGGGCCAAGAACAGATCCCTGCAGCACTACACTAGAAACACACCTGCTCAATAAGGATTCCCCATTTACAATTATGTTTGGCAGCTTTTAATCCACTTAATGTGTCTCATGTTAATTTTATATCTTTTTAGGTAGCGAGTCAAATGCCTTACAGAAGTCTAAGTATACTATGTCAATGCTATTGTCTGTATAAACCAAACGTGTCATTTCATAAAAAAAGTTAGTATGATTCTATCTGCTTTCCATAAACCCCTGTTGATTGGTATTAATTATACTACCTTCATTTAATTCTTTATTAATCGAGTCCTGTATCAGATGCTCCAGTATTTTGCCTGGGATTGATGTCAGACTGACAGGCCTCTAATTAGCCAGGTGATTCTCTTTACCCTTATTAAATATTGGCCCCTTAGCTTTCTTCCAGTCTTCTAGAACTTCCCCAGTGATCCCAGACTTATTGGACAAAATCAACATTTATGAAAACACTTGTTTTAGTCTTGTAGATTCTGTAAATCTGTTTTATATAAAACCTACGTTCAGGGTCAGATTTAACTTGATAGTGCCCCTTTAAATTTATCTGTAGAACAATCACTTTAGGACTAATAGCTAGTAATTTAAAACTTACCTGTACAAAGAAGATAAAGTGCTTAAAGGAGGTGTTGAGATGGGCCTCCTCCTGGAGCTGCATCACAGAATCAAAGTGCTGGTGGTAAATATGGGCATAGACCCTAAACAGACGCTTCAATATAGTCTTTGCCACAGACATGAAGTTCTTAGGAAAAGGGACACCTGAAATGTGCAAACATATGCAAAACATTTCTTAATCCAGTTTAATATATGAAAGCAGAAAGCCCAGCTACAGAATGAAAATTTTCTGCCAAAGGGCACTAGACTTAATTAGAAACAATGAAACCTCAAGCTTCACTAAGGGCACAAAACTTATTCTATTCAGTTGTAAAAATCTAGTCAAATACACTTTTAATAAATTATGTAAGAAACTGAGATATGGAGCAAATAATCACTTATTCAAAGCATCACTCACATTCCATTTCCACAAACTACTGAGCATCCACAGTTCTCTTTGAAGTGAACAAGAACTAAGGGAACTCAGCACCTTTATAAAGTACCAGACCCTTTGCGTATATAGGCCCTGAATCAGGAAGGCACTTATGCATAAGTCTAACTTTAAACATGCAGTCTCCCTGAGGTCAATAATGAGTGAAAGTGCTTGGCTGAATAGAGATGGGAAACCCATTGGCCATAGAGGCCCCAAGTCTAATAATCTAACATCTGTATTCTAATTCTTGTTCTGATATGGACTTCCTATGTGACAGCACAGGGCAAGTCATTTAAATTATCACCCTAATCTGTAAAAGAGAGTTAACTCCCATTTGGGGAGATTCTTAGGCCCCAATCCAGCAAACATTTATATACAAGCTTATCTGTACAACTATGGGCAGTCCCATCGGAATTAACAGGACTACTTATGGAAGTGAAGTAAAGCACGTGTGTAAGCGTCTGCAGGATTGGGGCCTTAGCTATACTCCATAAGGGTTTTAAATTAATGGGACTAGTACTCTTTAGTCACTTAGGTGCTTTCAAAAATCTCATCCTCAGAAACCTAATTATGGACTTTAAAATTTTGGCCAGTATCCTAAAAATGTTCATCCTAATTGTGTTAACATATTGAAAGTCTAAATAACTCTTAAACGGAAGCAATTTTATTTTCAAGTCACAAAGATTTTATACCAGCCAGAGGAATTTTCAAGAAAAATACTAATTTATTCCCTAATGCTGCACACACTTATGCACCATTTTAACATGAGCCATGCGTAATCCCACCAAAGTCAGTGCAGCTATTCGTGTTACTATGGTACACGTTTGCAGGATCAGGGCATTAACTATCAAAATTTTGATTTTTTTTGACTAACAGTTTTATAAAATTCAAACAAGATCCCCTACCAGTAATTACATATAAAAACAAATAACATACTTCATTATACATTTTAACCTAAATTTGAAAAAGCACACATTTTCAAATTAGATTTACAAAGCCTCAACCTCATTTAAATTGATTACAAAAAACCAATTAAGTGACAAACGGATTAGTTAAGTCACTGTATACTTATCTTCAACAAACAAGTATTAGTAGACAGCAAAATAGGGGATCATAAGATACTGAAATGTTTACTGCTTTTTAGCTACACCCAAAATCCGCACATTGAATTAAATTCAGTGAGAGATTTGATTTATAAGGAAAAGTTAAGCAGTGGTGGTCCATAGTTCCTTTTTCCCTTCTCCCATCCAGAGCAGGAAACACTTTCAAGTTTCTCTCTTTACTTGCATACTTAGGCTAAGTCTTCCCTGCAAAAAGGTGCATTTTATGCTGTTAGCTTTATTGATGCAAAATCCTACTGGAGACAATTCACAAGTAGTTTACACCCAGATGTAGTTAGTTGAGGTAAACCACAGACTGCAAGGCATGTACCGTATAATCTATGAAGCAGTATTAATTTTCAGTGAGGATTGGGCACCTAATTGATCTTTGAGGGTTTGAAATATTAAGTTTTTAAATGATACCTTTTAACTATTCTACACAACATCATGTCTACCAATAAGAGAGCTTTTAGGATGCACTGCAAAGAACATTAAGAACTTTTGCTTATTTAAAAAAAAAAATCAAAATAAAGTCCATGCTGAGGACAAACACCTGGCAACAAATCTCATTTGAAAAGAGTTTTGAGTTATAAAGGACAATTTGTTCTTACTGGAGTTTACTTTCTTGGTCACATTATACCCCCCAATCCTCTGGGAGATTTCTCTCTCTTAGAAAGTTTAAGCTAAGACTTCTCTGCTTATTTGGAGATATGAACCTGACATACAGTAGCTTCAGTAAAGACACAGATTTCAGGTGAGAGTTTACTAGGGATGGTGTTAAATTCTAGCTCTAGTGCAGTGGTGGGCAACCTGCGGCCCATCAAGGTAATCTGCTGGCAGGCCATGAGACTGTTTGTTTACATTGACTGTCCGCAGCTCCCAGGGGCCGCAGTTTGCCGTTCCCAGTGGATTACCCTGACGGGCCTCGTATGGCCCGCTGGCTGCACTTTTCCCACCACTGTTCTAGTGATTATGGGATCAGAATCTATCCCACTATCAGGGCAGCAAGTTTGTCACAGTGGGGAAAAAGGTCACAGATACCAAGACTTTCCCATGCGTCCATGACCTGTCTGTGTTTCCAGGATTTCAATAAACTCACCCTGCAGCAGCGACTGCTGTGGCTCCTGGCCCATGGGGCTGGGCCTGATTTCCGGCTCTGGGCATTGCAACCTGGCACAGGGGTCACAATGCTACTCAGGTTTGGCCCAGCTTCCCCTCCACCACGACGAGTGGGTGGCCAGGCCAAATTTGAGTTAGTGGTGGTGTGACCTGGTGCATGGTGTTGCAATGGTTCTCAGGTTTGGCCCAGCTGCTCCTGCATCATCATACGGATGGGGCACTCAGACTAAAACTGAGCAGTGCTATGACTCCATGCAGCAGGTTGCAATGCCTAGAGTGGAGAGCAGGGTCCAACCCCAAAGACAAGAGCTACCCCTACAAGGTGACCATGCGGCAGGCTTGATCTCCAGCGCCTGTACCTCTCCACCCCACCTCCTCATTTGTTACAAAACCCAACTTTTACTAAATGTACCGTAACTACTCTGATTTTTTTTAAAAAAGCTGTGACAAATCTGCAGCTCTACCCATGGTACATATCCACACAGGAAGGACTGGATGACATGATTTGAGAAGAGAAAGCCTGGATTCCAAACTTCAGACTAGATGAATTTTTATACCAGTATTATCCAGTTAAAAATAGGATATAACAAGGGAAATACTCCAACAACGAGTAACTGCCACTATAGCTTCTCTCTAATGCAGCTAAGTACTTTTACAGCCCTCATGACCACAGTATTACCCTGCCTAGTGCATGAATGTCATGATTTCACTTACCAATCTTTGAAGGAAAGAGGGTTTCATCATCCAGCTGGTCCTGAACCCATGTCATCAAATAATCAATGTACTTTGGAGCTGAACATTTAATTGGTTTTTTTATATTGGTACCATCTGCCCAGTGGTATTCATACCTGTGGAAAAACACAAGGTTTCTTTAACCAAAGAGAAACAATTTTTAAAAGGAGCACTTTTCCAGACACTTCTTTATTAGAAATAGGCTCTCCCTGTTTTACTTGTTAAACAATGGCACTGCAAACACATTTTTTTAGCTGAAGAATGATTTAAAAAGGGGCTTGATCAGAACCCAACCAGGAAATTGGAATTTCAGGTTCCGGCTTAAACCAGATTCCATGTCAGTTTTACACACAACTGTGTTAGTCTCTTTTCCTTATGGTTTAGAGTCTCCACTTCCTATTCTTTCCACAAAGTGTACAACATGGCGATTGTATAACTGAGGAGAGCTGACCACAGCTCCCTTTAGAGCCAATTAATAATGCTCCTTGAGCAGCCAAGAGGAGATGTACTAGAGAGGTCCCATTTTCCCCTTCCAAAGTTTAAGTGAATTGACTCTCCCTTGTCCTACTTGCCCTGGAGTGAAGGGTCTGGGCCAGAAGCCACTGCAATGCAATAAAGATGGTTTTCTTTATAATCTATTGGGAAAGTAAAGTCAATGAAGCTACATCAAATTTATGTCAGATGAGGATCTGGCCCTATATCTTTGATCTTTAATGTAATTACATTTAAGATCATTGAGGGGAGAAAGAGGCCAAGAGAAACCCACCACAGCAGCATTTAACTTCAAAAAGGGGAACTACACAAAAATGAGGAAGCTAATTAAAAGGAGCCGTCACAAGGGGGAAATGCCTGCAAACTGCATGGAGATTATTTAAAAATACCATAAAAGAGGCTCAAACTAAATGTATACTCAAATAAAAGAAAACAGTAAGAGGACCAAAAAAATGCCACTATGGCTAAGCTAAACAACAGAGTAAAAGAGGCAATTAGAGGCCATTTAAAAATTGGAAGTTGAATCCTAGCGAGGAAAATAGAAAGGATTGGGATTTACAAAATAATGAGTGGTGTCAAGGAAGTGAATAGGGAAATCTTATTTACTCTGTCACATAACACAAAAACCAAGAGTCACCCAATGAAATGAATAGGCAGCAGATTTAACACAAATGTAAGGAATTACTTCTTCGCAAAATGTACAATCTGTGGAACTTGTTACGATGGGACACTGTGAAGGACAACAGCATAATTGATTTCAAAAAAGATTAGATGAGTTTATGGACGATAAGTCCATCAACAGTTATTAGCCAAGTTGGTCAGGAATGCAACCCCAAGCTCCACATGTCTCTAAGCCTCCAACTGCTAGAAGCTGGGATTGGATGGACAAGGAATGGATCATTCAAAACTGCCCTATTCTTTGTGAAGCACCTGGCCCTGCCCACTGTCAGAGACAGGATACTTGGCTAGATGGACCATTGGTCTGACTCAATGTGACCATTTTTATGTTCTTATGCGCCTTGTTTCTGACATTTTAAACTCTTAACCATGCCACAGAACAAGCTTAATTTTGTAATAAAATTAAATAAAAGTGCTAGTGAATTTATTACAGTGTTCATGCAACTTATGTTTCCTACGCTCTGTGGGAGTGTACTTCAGAGTACACTGTGCAGCAGGCAGTGCACGAAGTGTGAAATTAGAGGCACTGAGACCCAGCTGTCCTGGCAGTCTTTCTAATGAGCCATAGTGCTTTTCATTTCAAAGTGTGCACTCTGGACACACTGCATTCTGTGATGAATAACCCATAGCACAGGAAGCTTAAAATTTGAAGTGACATGTCCCACCTTCCAGGTCCCCTCTAATACTAGGCAAAATTCAGAGATAAAGAAAAGTTATGTTGGTGGGATTTATGCACTGAGAAGCTAGGAGGGGAATGTGTAAGATTGTCTAATATAAAACAAACATTCTGTTGGTTGCTTTTCCTAATACATGCTGAATGGGCAGAAGGAATGGGTGTAAGTCAATGATCACAAACATTATCAATAAACTCACATCACCAACTCTGAATCTGGCCTGCCACTGGTAGGAGGGAAGGGAAGAAGACAACCAGAAGGACTGGTTCAGTACGCACAGCTGCCAGGCTGCAGGAGGGTCCAGAGGATCAAAGTCTCTATGTGAGTATCCAAAAATGGTGTGTACTCATAACTGCGCTATGTGTGCCCTTAAATCGGGAAGGAAAATACTATGCATGTGCTATTTATACAAGCTTCTTTATTTCTTACATTCTTCCAAAACTTGGCAAAATGAAGAGTGAATCTTTTCTGTGGCTGAGAGATGTGCTAAATTTTAAACCAAAACCATTCGAGTTATTCCAACATGCTAAAAAAGCACATTTGAAAAATGCCTTAATTGTAGTTTTCATCAATGTTCTCATGCTCAGCCTAGCTGATTGTATTCCAAGTTCCCTTTTACCATTCCTTCTACCCAACCCCAAATTACATGCAATAAAATCATTTCGGACTGGAAAAAAGATGAAAATTTTAGTCAAAAAGGCATTTGGGGAGGAACTAAAGATACACATAAAAATCACAATTAGAAGACACTATATTATATGTACAATATTCCTCATTAAACGGGCATCCATGAGAATGAAGAAAGCTCAGCTCTGACCAGATTTGGTAGCAAGCAGGAGCCAGCAAGCTGAGCCAGAGCAAGAAGATGAGCTGACCAAACCAAATATATGATTACTGGTTGTAGGAGAAGGAAAGAAGTTGTAAGTTTGGCATGTTATCCTGCAGTTACCAAGCAGAATCTGACCACAAATGTTAAATGCTAGAGATGGAAGGAAAAAACAGAGTCATGAGTATAGCTCATTAGGATTTAGCCAGTATTACAAAAACATCTATTTGGAGTCTGATTGTACAAGCTCTTTGTGCTTGGGAATCCCATAGACTACAGTGAGAATTTGGCTCACTTGAAGGCTTGCAAGGACCTATACGATTCGCAAGGGAACTGGTATTCTATAAACATTTATGATGGAATATTTATTTTTTAAGTCTTATTACAATATACCTAGGGCTGAATACGGAAACCTTTATACATGCAAGTATAAAGTATGACAAATTCCATTAAAGTCAAGTGGACTACTATTCAGGAAAAGCATATGCAGGAAAATTGATTTTTTTTACCAGATGCTTTAGGATCATTTGTTAATGTTACTTAAAACTTTCAGGCCCTGATCCTGCACCAAACATCATACAGCAGACCTCTAGAACTGCTTGAAGTCAACAGGACGACTAATGCTTAAAGTTGAACACATGGCTAATTGTTTGAGGAATCAGAGCCTTTGAGTGTAAGCTCATTAGAGCAGGGACTGTTCCTTTATCTGTCTTTGTACAGTGCCTCACACAAAAGTCCAAATCTACACTGGGGCCTTTGGTGCTACCACACAGAAGGGTTTTAATTCAGATCGTCAGTTATTTTGTAATGAGTGAAATTTAATAATTTTGATCCTGAGGAAAGTGACCTATATATATATTTTTTTTAAAAAAAGAAAAGTTCCTTTAAAAAGTTAAAGCAGGCAACTTTTAAATTTTTAAAAGTAGTCCAATTTTAAAAATTGTTTTCCGGGAACACTAAGGAAACTAGATTGAGGAATTATATGCAGTACCTACTGCTGCTAACATCCTTTTGCTAAGCATGAACCATATGCCCCTCCATTGGCTTCCAGTAAGGAGAGCAAAAGCAATTCAAGCTCTGAAGACATCAGCAAGACTGTACATCTGCAAAAGTACATCTGCAATCTTAAGTCTAAGGCGGATGCACAGGGTTTTGTGATCTACGTAATTTCAAAGGACCACCCAAACTTTTCTGTAGGAATAGACAATAGGTCTCCAAGAAAGCAATTGGAGTCCTGCAGTGTCACACAGCAAACTTGGAAGAACTGCATACTTTACTCAAATGAAGTTTCTTTCTTGCTAACAAACCCCAACCGTCACAAACTAAAAGCAGACATCAAATGTTCCAGTTCAAACAGGAAGTGCTGAAAGGAAATCACACCAAATATAGAAACAGGAACTTTCTAACCTAAAACTTTCAAGCCTAGATACTACCGGTTAACTAACAAAATAAAATCATAGGACAGGGTTTTACATTGAACATAATGGATACTGCATGTCAGCCGGACTCCTTTTTACTGAGTCATAGATGTAAACTTTCATTAGTTTTTGCTGACTATAGTAAACAAAAATCTACACCTCAGGAAGAAATGCCACAATCAGAATACCTAGCTGTGGCATATGCCACTATGCTCTAATCTACTGAAACTGCTGGAAGAAAAAAAACTGTAGTGAAACTTGTGTTTCTTTCTGCCCTGAAAGAGACGCTTTACATGTGCTACCTGCCATATTAGACATCTGAGTATGAGACAACTCCCATGTACATCCAAACCCACCATGTACTTCCCTCCATCCCCAAGACATCAGACCTACTGCCTCCAACACTTTGCCACATGAGCATAGCCCTTCCCACTACAAGATATATATGAGCCTTCCTTTGAGATGACTAGACCCTTTCCACAGACAACTGGCACTATTAGGTTGCCCCAGTAGATAACACATCTGATCTTGTGCTGCTAAAAACTGCAATGCTTTATAAGTGCATGGAAAGTTTGTGTGACGTGTGAAATTACAAAATAGGAGTCCTTTACAGCTGCAAGAATTCAGAACACTCTGTATACTTGGCATGGAGAACACAACCTACACCACATTTAAAAAAAAAAAAAAATATGGAGCATGTTACTACAAAAGTCCAAATAAAGCAAAGGGCTTTGATAAGATATTCAGCATTGGGCTCAATCTATTAATGTTTGTGACAACAAAGCAAGTAGTCTATTATATAGCTGAGTTTCTCATAGATGTTTTGTATTCTTCTGAAAGAAGCCTGGAGTTCCTGTGAGGCTCTCCTTCCTGTTTTGAACCAGTATAATCAGCTTCTCCTATTTCCAGCCATCCATCTTTGCTGAGTGAAGTTACAGAAAAGAATTCATGACTTTTTCTACCCCTATGTACAGAGCCTAGATACTGTGGGTGGATGGGTGTTAATGAAGTGAAAATTATTTTTTAGTTTTGAAAATCAGCATAAGTGGTCTGAGTAAATTCTTCACACACGTGAATAATCTAAAAAAAGATTCTTGATCAATAAAATAATATGCAGTTATGTAACTTAACTGAGGTGCTTTAAAACAAAATGTTTTCTTGGAAAAAAGGTTTCCGTGAATCAATACATTTGGACCATTAATATGACAGGAATCTATGTGATCTTCAGACCAATAGAGATAATGTTGTGACCCATCCTTCACTCCTGTGTAAGTATACAGTATTAAAGACACCAGATTGGACCAATGATATCTCAGTCCAACATTCATAGAATCATAGAATATCAGGGCTGGAAGGGACCTCAGGAGGTCATCTAGTCCAACCCTCTGCTCAAAGCCGGACCAATCCCCAGACAGATTTTCGCCCCAGATCCCTAAGTGGCCCCCTCAAGGATTGAACTCACAATGCTGGGTCTAGCAGGCCAATGCTCAATCCACTGAGCTATCCCTCCCCTCATTCTGCCTCTGACAGCGCCAGTACCTGATAGCTCACAGGAATGCAAAGTTCCCCAAAATGCACCCCGTCAATTTTGCAGTGCTGTATGTGAGGGGATAGGAAATAATTCATGGGAGTATGACAGTAAGACTATAAAACACCAAATGATTATCTGTTCTTTTCCCATTAATGTTGCATATTTATTTATATTTGTGACCTATCCCTGTTTATACATTATGGCTGGTATACTGCAATGAGTTTCCTACCTTGGTCCAGCAGACATCACTGGACAGCTTGCTTCCGTGCAGAATTCTGTTATGGTCCCATATAACATATTGATCTGATTGAAGAAATCCACAGCTGCAAAGACAACACATCAACTTTAAATGTACATGGAATCAAAATATTGATGTTATCTTCTCTGGTGGATTATCTGGTCAGATGGAAATACTATCATCACTAGTGTGAACACAACACATCATTTAGAGAGAAAAGTGCTTTTCATTCTGTATTGCACCACACTGCCAGTAACAACCTTCTCAGAGTGAAGATTTCTATCTTCTAGCCATTTTGATCTGATATATTTTTTTTTTTAGTAGAACACCATAATACTATTTCACTAAAATATTTAAGTCTAGTGTGCAATTTCTCTTGGTTGTATTCAATCTTTTGGGAAAGCCATGTAGTGGCTGCCAAGCTCAAAACCTTAAGAGTGTTGAAAACCAATGTCTTAACATCTGAAAACAGACTCCCCAGCTTCCAAACAATACAGGGCATCAGCATCAATCTGTAAGTGTAGTGGTAAAATAATACACACTAAAATCATGCCAAAATGACTTTCAAAGTCTTTAGTTTGAAGACCAGTGCAAACATTTTCAGGATCAGTAATCTTTTTCTTAAAAAACAAAACAAAACAAAACACACCCCAATCCTTGCATTGATTATTACTCCATTAGTAAAACAAGGGCATTACAATGTGTTCCTTACAATTTAAGACCGACACTTCCAGATCAAAGGTAGCCTGCATATCATTTTCTTGTTTTACATAGTTTGAGAACAGCCACTTAAGTTTCTTAGAATATATTAGTATAGATTAGGCTATACCTGGAAACCCTTTTAAAAAGGGGAAATCTAGTTTACATTGTTTCATTGTTGTCCAGCTAGGAATTGAAACTCGTGTTGCCAGTGAATTAGTCAAGATAGGAGTTTTATTGTAGTTGAACAACAAGCTTATTTAAACTGCAATTAAATAAAAATCAATCCACATTTAGTAATAGTTTTTAATTATCAAACTTGACCCGGTGTTCATATTATGTACAAAAGATACGATGCCACTGACTGTAGATAAAGATAAAATCCCACTGACCGTAGATAAATCTAAAAATGGAGTATCCAATTCAATATTTGTAAGTGTGAAAAGATGCTTTAAAATACACACACAGTTTTCTCAAGTATGCAGGCCAATTATTTTTTCTAAGGACTTACTGTTAACTGCAATCCATTCATTGAGGTCCTCTCCTTCTGGCAACATAACTGCTTGTCTAAGGTTACCACTTCCCAAGGTTGCTTCTGCATGTTTCAAAAGCTCGTACTGATGGGAGCCTTCAGGAATATTCTTCTTGGGTTTGAATGTTTTAGAGGACCGACTGCCACTGATAGAACAGAAAGGATTTTCAATTATGTTGTCAATAGTATTTCTACATTTCAAACTGGAACTTTTAATTCCAATGACTATATATTCTCATATTTTATTAAACATCTAACGGAACATTTATCTGTGTACCATACTAGCCTTGCTGAATTCTGCTTGCTCCTGGCAAGTGACGTTATGTTTTTTTATTATTACCTTTCTGGTAAAACAGCAGGGTGAGCAGACTTTGTGCCTGGGCTGAGAAGTTTTCATGACAAGACCATACCATACCACCGCATGACATGAATTACTGCAAGAAACACTGAACAGAATGCAGTCGATATTTAACCAATTAGATTTCATTTCAAGTTTGGGGCCTGACCATGAAATGCTTAAGAATGTAGTCCTTAGACATGAAAATAGTTCAGTCAGACTACTCATGTGAGTGAGGATTATAGGATGTTGCCCCATGCAATTATTTACATCAGTAAACTCATTGGCAATGTGTTTAAAGTGTGACTGAATATTTTGTATAGCATTTTTTTTCTTTTACTTTTATAGTACCTTTCAGCTAAGGAGTCCAGAGTCCGTTACCAACAATTTAATCTCACAGCACCTTGTGAGGCAGGTAAATATCCTTCCCATTTTACAAATAGGGAAACTGAGGAACAGATAGGTTAATGCATGTCCAAGGTCAGATATCAAATCAGTGGTCAAAGTCAGAATTAGAATCTAAGAGTCCTGACCCATTTTAGCCAGTCTTCCTCTAATAGCAACTGTTTCATGTGATATAATGTTCACCAGCATGACAGATTTGCTGATTGAGAGATAAACCCAAATAACTATTTTCTATAATTATTTACAGAACCACACCTCATTGAGTATATGCAAAAATTACAAGTGTTGTTACAGACCATACTGCAAAAAAAGACCACAATAATCATACAGGAATCCTTTACCTAGGATTAAAGGCTATAGTGATCACCCTAGCTACCAGCACAGTTACCCCTACTTTCCAACCTATTTTTAAACAATTATGAACATCATCTTCAAAAGACCAGTGTGCTGTTCGGCAGAAATGGCAGTAATTCGTTGTTAAAACCTATATTTTCCTGGACATACATAGGATGATCCAGACTACCAGCCAATTACACTTTTGGGCTGGATACTGGGAGCTGTCTCATATTGAATAGTACTTATGAGAACATTCCCATTGAAATCAATGAATCTATTTGTGCACATAAGAGTAAGAGTTGCAGAATCAGACTATTTGTGAGCAGAAAGAACACAAAGAAAAACAATATTTGTATTTAATTATAAAACCAGGTTCTTCTGAGAAATAGCGCCTATCACAATGGAGTCCAGATCCTGAGCAGGGCCATTACAATACAAACAAGTAGCAGTAATAATAATACGTGGCAACTTAGGGGGCCATGTACACAAGTAGCCAGAAAAATCAGGTTATCAGAATGTAAAGTAGTGAATCCAGATATTCTTAAACAGCAATAGCCACTTGCCTTTGTTGACCATGAACAGGGGGATAATTTTTCTCTTGATTACACCAGTGATTTACACCAGTGCAAGTGACAGAAAAATCAGGCCTGAAGTTTTACCATTAACCCTTTGGTGGAAATAAACACACTAGTTTGGTGCACATGCTTTGGTATTACCAGCAATACATTGGTAAATCAAGCTCATTTGGCTCATATGCATGTGGTACTGGCTGCCTGGTACAGCCTGAGTCAATAGCAAGATGCTAACTGTGCAGATTCTGGACTCAGAGCAGTTCATGTTGCACATGACAGAGGCCTCTGCCTTGAGCACATCAAGTTTTCAAACCATGGCAGTGTTACCCACACACAGTGTGGTGGTGGTGGTGTCCATCAAGTGACACTGACACCACTTAGTGATGAATGAGTTTGCTCTACAGCCTTAGCTAACAGCCAGCTGGCTTTTAGCTCATGCGGGAGAGGCTCATGAACTAAGCTTCAGAGGTCCCTCTCATGACCAGGGTCTGCACCAGCATCTCCCCTAGAGCAGCCTGGTCAAACCCGGATTGTGGAGGACACCTACCCGGTGCCAAAGGTCACAGCCCGGTTCCTTCCACCCGGGTTTGGGGCTGGATTCTGCAACCCTCCTCTCGCCCCTCCCTACTCACACATGGCACCTGCTCCACACCCAGGGTCTGCAAGCCCCCCACCCCCTGCAGCTCACGGATTCCCTCCCCCACAGGCCGAGAGCCACCAACAGCCCCCCCCCCGTGCCTCCCTCTCATGCCATGGGCCACCAATCCCACCTCCCCACCCCACCCCACGGGCTACAGATCCCGCCCCCCGTTCTCCTCCCCCGAACCTCTTTACAGGTCCCCCCGCCCCGAGGCGGGCTCCCACCCCGGGGCCCCGGCCACTCACAAGAGGAAGCTCATCTTCGGCCCGCGGCAGGGGGAGGGGGGGTCCCGGCGGGGGGAGGGGAGGCGCCGCTGACTGCGTCCGGCCCTGATCTGCGCAGCGAGAGCGAGCGTTCAACTGACTCCCCTCCGCGAGAGCCGGGCCGGGCGGGGCTGCGCAGCATCTCGCGAGAGGAGAGCGCTGCCCCGCCCCTTCCCGGGGCAAGGAGGGGGGCGGGGCGGGGCGAAGAAGTTGGCTGCCGGGGGAGGGGAGCGGGATGGAGGACAAGGTGAGTGGGGGATGGGGCATTAGAGGTGTAACCTCCCGCCGCCCATCTCGCCAGTGGGGGCCTCTGGTTTCCGTTCACTCAGGCCGCGGGGAGGCCGGTCCCATGTCTGCATCAGCCCGCCACTGAGATGCCTGCCCCTTTGGATCAGTCATGGCCTAGGGGTGTTTCACCAATTTAGCAAAACTGGGTGAGTCAGTAGGGGTAATTCAATCTGAAAGCGAGGTAGGCAACAGCTGTTTTTCTTCCCAGGGTGAAGCCTGACAAAGGTGCTGCTAAATTGCTCTCCAACAGTGTGTATGAGTGATTTATTCCTACAGCTATAGGTATAAAACTGTGAAAGCTGGCTGACCCCCCAAATAAGGGAAACATAACATTTTGCACTTACCAATCAAGTATTAACGCGCAAGGGTCTTTGTCTGAATGTGTATAAAAGGTTTGTGAAATTTGTGTAAGACAGAGTCTTTTGTACCAAGGTACAGGCTCTCCTTTTTCTGCAGAATAAAGCATTTTTCCTTATCCCTGTCAGGCTGTTAATTGGCTCTCAGCTAGACAGACCCGATATTTTGGTACCAGTTTCTGGCGACCCAGATGGGACTCTCCTAGCTCGGACATTGGACTCCAGATGGCTACGGCGAACTAGGAGCGGCGCCACTGGGGTGCTTAACCCCTCTTCCTCACTTCTCCGCGCTCCTGGGGTTCGTGATCCGATAAGGTGAGCCCTAATAGGATAAGGAAATACTATCTGGTTCTGGTTAGAGGCAGGCCTCTTATCTGGTTATCTGGTTCTGGTTCTGTTCTGTTTAACCGGTTACTGTTGTTTTTCTGCTCTGTATACATTTGGGCGTTAGGAGTGTGGGCGGAACTGAACTTCTCGTTCGTAATTCCTTGGAGTGGAAGCCATGCGTGCGAGGACGCTCTGAGGTTGTATTGAGATCCTTCTGTCCCGTCCCCTGTACCGGTCAGTGTAATAAAAGTAGAAAAACCTGAATTAGACTGTAATTCCTTCTGCTCTCTGTGTAATTCTCTTTTCTGTTTGAGTGTCAGCAGACAGATGGGTGGGTCTCTGGATAAACCCTCTAAGAATAGTCCTTTAAATTATTTGTTAAGTAAATGGCCCCTACCCGGTGTTCAAAAAGGGATGACAAGGAAGCGCTTTTTACAATTTTGCACCAAGAATTGGCCAGTCCAGGGAACTGCATGGCCCGAGTTTGGCTCCTTTGATATTCCGACTCATTTAACCCCTTTGCGCCTGATATTGGAGGATCAAGCGCCAGGTCAAATGGATTATTGGTTTTTGTGGGACGATGAGGCTCATCGTCGCTTAAAGAAGGTGCATATTCAGGCCCCTCTATTCCCGAAAGCCTCTGCCCCTCACAAAGCTGATTGTTGGGAGAATATTTCCCCCATGTATTGCCCCAGACCGCGGCCACCTTCGGAAGTAGTACCATTGCCTGTGGCGGATTCGGTATCCTCCTCTACAAAGCCTGGGACAGCAGGTGTATCAGGACAGGTCCCACCCATAAAAATTGAGGAAGCCACGATTCAAGCCAGTGAGCTAACTAGTGGAGCAACAGGTGGTGGGGACACTTCTTCTCTGACCACTGTCTTTAGTCCGTCTCGTACGAGACAGGGAGCTGTCTATCGGAAAAAAGCAGTTAATATTCAGGCACCCCTTCGGACCATCCCAATCCCCACAACGGATGGGAATGTGATAGACTGTTATGTCCATGTCCCTTTTACTACTGCAGATCTTATGAACTGGCAAAACACTACGCCTCGGCTTAGAGACGACCCGGATGTCATTCACAGGCGATTCCGTGCCATTTTTCAATCTCATAATCCTGATTGGCAGGACGTGGGCCAACTTTTAGATTGCCTACTGCGCATGGAGGAGAAGGAGCGGGTCCTAAGGGGGGCCAGGGAGGCTGCGGAGGCTGCCGGTGATGGACGCGATATTATAGCTCTTACTAATCCTACTCAATGGAACCCGAATGATTCAGCCCAGCAGGCAAACTTAAAGAAATTCCTAACCCATATTTTAACAAGTATAAAACAAGCAAAAAAAAACCCCTCTAAATTGGTCTAAAGTCCATAATACTGTGCAAGGGAAAGAAAAACACCCCTCTGACTTTTATGAGAGACATTGTAAAGCATTTTGTACTTTTACTAATATAGACCCCAAGGCTGCGGACACACAGTCCACGGTCAGGCTTATTTTTATCTCACAGTCAGCTCCGAATATTAAGAAGCGATTGCAGCAGCTCGAGGGGGCTAAGGGAAAATCTCTGGAAGAACTGGTAAGCATAGCCACCTGGGTGTATCACACAAGAAATAAAGTTCAAGAGACCAAGCAAGTAAAAATGCTAGCAGCCCTTGTAAACGTGGGAAGTAAAAAACAAGGTGGAAGGGGGGAACCCCTCAGGTGGCAACCGAAAGTGGATAAGGGGGGGGCCCAAGCCATGCTAATAAAATATGTCATTCTGTAAGCAACTTGGTCACTGGAAAAGAGAGTGCCCAAACCGACGCACCCGACTACAGCCCCGACCTAAATATCAGATGGCTGTGGACAGAACAGACGCTGTCAATAATAAGGAATGACGGCGACCCGGGGGTTCACATGTTACCTATTCGAATGACTTTACCACTTATGTTTGTTCCTCTACTGACCCCCAGGTCCGTTTAACTTTGGGAGGAACCATTTATTCTTGTCTTTTGGACTCTGGGGCTGCCCTTCCCACTGTTACTGCTAAGCCAAAAGAAAAAAACCTTACAAATAAAAGCATTCCAGTAATGGGTATAGGCAAAAAGCCATTTAAGTGTCCTGTATTGCAGGAGGCTGCTGTAGAAATTTCTGGTGTCTCAGCCTCCCATGCATTTTTGCTGGCTCCTGACAGCCCAGTTAATCTTTTGGGCAAAGACTTGCTGTGTAAATTATGTGCTCAGATTTTCTTTACAAATAATAAAATCATTCTTTGATTGCCTCAGAATCAGCTCCCCTAGCTAAGTGCCACATTAACCCAGGCTGCCGAGGACCCGATTCTGCCTGAACAACTCAGACAAGAGGTACATGCCTCCCTGTGGGGCACTTCCAAAACAGACCTTGGAACCCTCCAGACGGAGCCTGTACAAATAACCCTAAAGCAAAACATTGACATTCCTCGAATCCGGCAGTTTTACACTTACCAATCAAGTATTAACACGCAAGGGTCTTTGTCTAAATGTGTATAGAAGGTTTGTAAAATTTGTGTAAAACAGTCTTTTGTACCAAGATACAGGCTCTCCTTTTTCTGCAAAATAAAGCATTTTTTCCTTATCCCTGTCAGGCTGTTAATTGGCTCTCAGCTAGGCAGATCAGATATTTCGATAACAAAACTATAGAACAGTGGTTTTCAAACTTTTGTACTGGTGACCCCTTTTGCACAGCAAGCTGAGTGCAACCCCCCCCTTATAAATTAAAAACACTTTTAAATATATTTAACACCATTATAAATGCTGGAGGCAAACAGGGTTTGGGGTGGAGGTTAACAGCTCACAACCCGCCCATGTAATAACCTCATGACCCCTGAGGAATCCCGACCCCTAGTTTGAGAGACTGCTTAGTGGTCTAAGCATAGCAATTGTTGTAATAACACCAAGACTTCCAATCTTGCTTGAATGAAAACCACAAGTACACATGGTTTGAGATTTGACTGCCCAAGCTCATCATCCTCTCCCAATAGCAGCCACATCTTTGAAAGTGTTCACTGATTTTTTTTGGGTGTGGTGTCTCAAGTCAAAAACTGATGCACTCGAACTCAGCTGGTGCGTTTGGACATTTGATCTAGATAGATTGAGTGACTTCTATGTTGTTTGCTCTTTTCAGACAAAAATCTAAGCCAGCGTGATGTAGCAAAGTTCCAGCCTACTCTGCCCCCCCTATCTTTGGAATACAGGGCCCAGCATGGTATGACTGACATTCCCCTATACAGGATGTTTCACAACAAGGTTTGTCCTGTTGCCCTTGCTCAATGTTTCCTTTTCCTATGCTGAGCAGAGGGTATTAGCTGTGGCCAGGTGCTCCCTCTGCTGTAGTGATGGTATAGGCTGCACAGCCACTAGCTGGCTATTCTCTCTCTGCAGGAGCCAGCCTGCAGCGCCTGGCTCAGAACGGAGAAGGTGCCTATTCAGCCCCCTCTGAGCTCAGAGACCGGCATCCTTCAGCCCCACGGCAGCCGCCTCTGGCTTATGCAATTCTCAGACTCACTTACAGCCACCCTAGATACCCCCTCTATGGGCCAGTAGCCACGTCCCTGCTCCCGTTCACCAATGAAAAACCAGCACAATTGTTTTGTCCCGCCCTCGCTCAGCTTTTATTAATCATACATAGCCAGGCCCAAGTGCGTCCCTTTATCTGACCCAATCACAAACCAATACCAGTGTTAAATCCTGCCCCTTCCCTGTGTCCACCAATCACATCCCTTTATTGAGCTACTTTAGATTAGCACTATCACAACCAATCATAGTCCAGTTACGTTATTTCTCTGCTCCCTGTCCTTGTTTCACCCGTCTCTGCGTCACCCGGTGGACCACCAATCAGCGTGGGGCCGGTATGTCCCGCGCAATAGGATAGGCGCTGCGCAGCGGATGGGGGTGGGCCTGGCGGGCTAGGGAAGCTATATAAGGGGCCTTGTCAAGTCGGTTTGGTTGCCCGCGCGAATCAACGGCTGCGTGTTAGTGTCTCTCCTCAGCTGAGCCATGGTGGTCACCGCGCTGTCCGCGAGCCTGCTGCTCCGAGCCCTGGCGGGACGAGCTCCCCGAGCTTGCTGCTGTGCCCTGAGCGCCCGGCGGCTGCACCTCACCGCGCCCAGGTAGCAGGGGAGGCGGGGAAAGGGGTGGGGCAGGACAGACGTCTGAAGGGAGGGGGGGACAGTCCCTTCGTGGGGGCTCCCCTGGGGAGAGCGCGGTGTTGGGGAGACGTCCCGGGAGGGGCGAGAGGGGGCTCCTTGATGTCTCTGCGCGGGGACGAAAGGGGGGGTCCCCTGGGGTGGAAGGGCGGAGTTGGGGAGACGTGTCTCTACGGGGGGCAATAGGGGGTCCCTTGGGTGGAGGGTGAATGTAGGGAGACTCGCTTTGCAGGGGAGGTGAGAGGGGGTCCCCTGGTGGGGAGTGGGAGTTGGGGCAAATGTCTCTGCAGGTGGGCGAGGCGGGGGTTCCCGTGGGGGGAGTTGGGGAGATGTCCCTTTGCAGGGGGGTGGGGGGTCCCTTTGAGGTGAAGAAAGGGACCTGCTTGGGGATCATGTGATGTAGGCTGGGGGACTCTGAATTAGATGGGTAACTGGCACTGTAAAGCCCAGAGAGGTGCTACTGTGCAATCAGGGTGTTGGGGGCAGATGGGAGTGAGGTGGAGGAGTGATCTCTTTGGTATCTGAGAAATGACACAATTTTTCCATTGAAAAAACAATGAGGAAAAACTGACTCTGGGTGGAGAGACCACGGAGCCAGCCAGCCAGGGGCAAAACCAAACTGGGCATCCCCATCCCAGGCAGATGGTGGCTATATTGGGATCTAACCACAAATACTGAAGCCCTGTCCAGGGTAGATGCTGAATGAATCAGGGAGGTAAAGTCAACACACTGAGAAGTCTGAACCATGCAGTTACTATGGGGGATCGCAACCCCCGTCTTGGGCAGATAGTGGGTATGGTGGTGATGAAACCCCAAACACTAGAAAGCTGTGTCAGAGGCAGATACTAGATGCTTGGGAGGGGGATGCTAAACCCCAAACATTGTGAATCTTTCTGTCAGGCTAGGACTTGTATTTACCCAAATTGAAACCAGGGTTTGCTGTTGTACACTTGTTTCCCGTAAAGTACCCTATTGCTGAAATGAATGGGATCTTCTGCTCTGTTGGCCAGTTTGCTTTGGTTGAGCACTCCCAGTGGCAGCTAGCAGATCTGCAGGCTGATGAAATCTTATTCCGTGCTTGCATGGAACAGCTGCTTCTAATACTCAAGATCCAGGGCACAGCCTGACCTTGCTGCTTGCAAAGCACTAGCTACCCTTCTGGTCTCCCTTTGTAATTGGATCCACCACTGCCTTGTAACACTCCTGGTATGGTGATGGTTGGGGCAGAGGTGTAATTGAGGTAAATGTAACTGTGTGGAGGGGAGAGAGTAAATTTTCTGTGGCTGAAGAGTAATTTAGTGCCAAGGAAAAATCTAAGAGGAGTGGGGAGAATTCTCCTTACAAATCATCGTAAGCACTTTTCTTTCTGGCCAAAGACCATTCTGCCAGAAAGGGAGACTCTTTAGATAATTCAGATTTGTTTGCAAATCTGAGAACCCAATTCATGATACAGTTTTAATTGTTCGCCTTAGAGTTATTAGAATTAATTAGTACAGCCATGAAAATTTTCATGCCCAGACATACAAATCTCACCTGCTCTCATCCTGATGAGAAATCTTAACTTGGTTGTCAAAAAATCACTTGTGATAGGAAAGTAGCATTTGGCAAATGTGAATGAATTGTATATTTTAAGTAAAATGGTATGTATTAATTACATTCTTGGTATGTGAGGGGGAGCCAAACATTTCTTACTCTTCAAATTGTTCCCCAGCTCTGAATGTTCCTTCATTTCCCAGTAGTAAGAAATGTATTTTTGTCCTGCTTGCTTTTTCTGTGGTTTCCATTATCACTCAGGAAATACATTATGCTACAGTACTTGCGTCAATCTAGCTTTGAGATCTTTCCACTGCTCCTCCCCTTTCAGGAACTCACACAGAAAATTGTGACTATATGCTGTAACTTGGCAAAACTGCCTTCCAGTGAAATGGTGTTGTCTCAAGTGTATTAAAATTGTTTCTGGCTTGCTCGAGAAGCAAAGTGCCTAATTTGTGTTTTTCAGACTTTTAAAGGAGTACTTCCAACTTTTCTTCACCCTTAGGCCTGGTCCACACTACACAGTTAAATCGATTTAAACAGCGTTAAATCGATTTAATGCTGTAACCATCCACACTACAAGGCACTTTAAATCGATTTTAAGGGCTCTTAAAATCGATTTCTGTACTCCCCAATGAGAGGAGTAACCCTAAAATCGATATTACTTTATTGATTTAGGGTTAGTGTGGACGGAAATCGAAGTTATTGGTCTCATTCTTTTACTGTGGCTACCCAGAGTGCACCGCTCCGGAAATCGATGGTAGCCTAGGACCATGGATGCACACCATCGAATTAATGTGCCCTAGTGTGGACGCATAAAATCGATTTTATAATATCGGTTTTATAAAACCGGTTTTAATAATTTCGATTTTATGCTGTAGTGTAGACGTAGCCTTAGTCTCTTTGATATATCTCAGGACTTGACTCTCTTGGAGGGGCATTGGATAGGGGAGAGTGGAGGGAGGTTAATGCTCCTTCCAGTAGGTATGGAGCTATGTTCTGGTCTTATGTGAATCTGAAAATTATTCCACTGATGTCAATCTATGTAATTGCAATCAGATCAGGGGGTAAAAGTTTTTGGGGGGAGGGGCTGGGGCTCCTGTGCACCTCTTATATCTAGTCATCTTTCTTCTTGCTCCTGTACCCTGTCCTCCCCCTTTTTGCTCAAGCCTAGTCATGGAGTTATGTAATGAAAAGCTGTTGCCAAGGTTTTGCCTTGGCATTCCTGTAGACTCTCTGGTGAGGAATACGTTGTAGCTCCGACCAGAACTTAGATTCTTTTATTAACTTCTGTTTATAGTAGAAGGCAGCTTGCTGCACTTCCCAGAACTCATTTCGTGACTTACTGTTCAAGTGATATTAATCAGTATTTAGCCCTGTGGTTAAAGCATTTAGCATTTGAAATGGTGCCAGTAGGCTCACTTCCCTGTTAGAGGGAATAATCTCAATTACATTTGGTAGTACCTAAAAAACTATCTTGACTTCCTTAGGCGATTGCTTTTTGGGATTGTCAGCTAGGTATAAATTAATTTCACAATACATTTATTGGACAGATGGATAATCCAATTATTTAAATGAGGTTTGTGCCTCAAAAAAATCTAAGGAGAAACATTTAAAATCTCCAAACAGTGTGTTGAGGCAGCAGTGTGTTAGAGTACAGATTGTCCTACAGAAATGTTCACACCCAAAGCTACTTTGTGTAGTGCCCTCATCCACCCAGTTACCTTCTTTAGAGCTAATCTCCTTATGGGTTTTGATGGACGTGCTTGGGTTCTTCTGGATCCTGCCACTCAGCAGGGTGCAGTTTTTTCTTCCCACATGAATATATTTAGCGGTGACTCCACCCTGCTTGCACCTTCATGTCAGGGTCACTAGGGTAGCTTGGGGGGAAAAAATTCTAATCACAGGGTAACCCCCACTTACTTGTCAGATAGTTGGAGACTTCCAAGAAATAACACAAACACTATGTTTAACACAGTAATTATATTAAACAGAAGATAAATATAACAAGGTAAAACACTATTCTCAGGGTTCCTGCTGCCCATACTGGTAATACTATGAATTTCCCATCGTGTGATCTGATACTGCAAATATCAGATTAGTGTTCTGTTGGTACATGTGTTTGATAGGTGCCCTTGATGACCTGTGTCCATGATACCTTCTGTGCAGCAGTGAACAATATGGCTGACTAGGTTCAGTACAGCCCAAGAGACTCTCAAGTGGGATAAGGTGATAAGTCCCTCCACAGATTTAACAGGCAGCAGGTTAACAAAATTCCCAAATCCTTACCCCCTGGTTAAGGATGCAGTTCAGGGAGTAAGGGGTCTCCCAAACAATTTCCCTGACTAGCTGTCTAAAAGATGGTGCACTCACAAACAACTGTGAATGATCCTCTGATTCAGAGATGGCTCTGGACTCCTCAGTCACTGCAGAGGGCTGATGATACTGTTGGCAGGCATCCTCTTCTTGCAGGAGTCAGGCTGCTTCTGGTGCCAGGATTTTTCCTTACCATGAAGTGCTCAAGGTGGAGTTTACAAAACTATACTAAAATCCTAAACTTTAGTCTCCCACCCCAGTGCTCACATACACTCAGCAGGCAGCAGCCTTGGACTAGCAGCCAGAGCAGAGCTGCCCATGTGGTGACTGATCTCACCTAGGGAGCTGGAAGGCTAGCTCAGCTTGGCTGGAGGAAGTTTCCCCAACAAAGCTCTATGAACTGGAAGTCACTTTGGAGCTGGAAAGGCTCAAGCTAAGGGATCTTGCTTTCAAGTCCCCAGAGGCCAGTTCTCAGGGGGACTCACCTGCTCCCCACACAGCTGCTCCTGCCCTTTCCCTGGGTTGCTAGTCCAGATTGCTCCAAAATGGCTTCTCCCTCTCCTGAACTCCCTGGGAAGAGTTTCTCACTCTCCATTGGTTGTAGAGCAGACTGGCTCCCCTTCCTTACCAGGGACAGTGTGTCTCTCCCTGATCAACCAGCACACAGAGCCCCAGGAATCTAGGTAATCTCCTTACGGTTACATTTGTGTAGGCATCAATTTCTGCCTTGAACTCCCTTCGACCAGAGACAATCTGTGTGATGGTTCCTCTAGCCTACTTTCTCTCATTGAGGCCCTAATGAGAGAGACGGCCCCATGGCTAAAGCTCCAGGCCTGGGATTGTACCCTCAAAGGAGACAGGATTGTCATTTGGTTAAAACAAGGGGAGTGGAGGGCAGGACTTGGAGTATGACTTTGAGGGGAAAGTCACTTAAATCTTCAGCAGTCTAGAAAAATGAATTATGATATCTGGTGTGTGTGTGTGTGTATTAGTTTTTTAATGCATGTTTGAAGTGCTCTGACAACTTCTGTTGAAAGGGGAAAGTTTGATATCAGACAGTCAGTAATGCAAATTAGGAGATCCTTTGAGATTTCTTCCTTTTTGACAATGCTAGCCTCATCTATTTGAGCAATGACTTTCCTTCTTAGGTGGTAAGAGAGCAGCCCTAGAAATCAAATTTGTGGACTCTTTTGGCTATCTGAATGTAAAGTACTTGACTAAATTTAGAGCTACAAGGTGAATAATTTTGGAAAGCAGCCTAGAGCAGTTCTTGAAACAGCAAATTTAATTGGTTCTCTTAAAATGTTTAAAATGATTTAGCTTAAAGCTAGTTTAAAATAGTATCTGAAGCTTGAATTTGAATTTCTTATAAGAGGCTTGATACACTTTTCCTTTGTGGATTTTTTGCCCAGCTGTGAGGCAGACAAGTATTTGACCACAGTATTGCGCATCATGCTTTCCCTGGTAGTTATTTGCATGTGATGCTGATGTATTAGACCAGTCAGAATGACTTGTAGAGTTACAGAATTTGGACAAGTTTCCTGTTTGGATCCCTCCCACAGCCTGGGCATCAAGCAGTGTTCACATTGCTTCATGAGCACTGGGCAAGAGTTGTAGTTAGGGCCCTACCAATTTCACGGCTGTGAAAAACACATCACAAACCGTGGAAATAAGCCTTTTCCATTAATCCGATGTCCCCTTGTTCCTAGGAGTGCCCAAGGAAAGAGAGCTCCTAGCTCCAGCTGGGGCATGACAGGACTTGTCCATCCCTTGCACAGCTGCTTGGGGGTGAGGGGGGGGGCAAGGGGAGACTAGACCCACCTCCAGGTGCCTCCCTCTGCTGCAGTACGCTCTGGGACTGGACAGCAGCCCCAGAGGTTCCTGCAGCTGGAGGAGACTTGTGGAGTTGTGTCCAATCTTCCCTATGCTGCTGGGAGTGCCCCAGCAAAGGGGACTCCTAGCTGTAGTCCAGGCATGGCTGGGGCAGGATGGAACTTGCTCTTTCCATGCAGGGCTGCTCTTGGGTATCTCTCACGGCTGCAGATAGCGCTGCACCCTCTCATCCCCATTCTGTCAACTCTGAAGGCAGCACAGAAGTGAGGGTGGCAATCCCATGACCCCTCCACAACAGATTTGCGATCCTTCCCCCCCCCCCCTTTTGGTTCAGGACCCCTGTGGTTACAGCACGTAAAGTTCATGTTTTTACCAATTTTTCAAATCCTATGGCTGTGAAATTGACCATAATAGAGGTGAATTTGGTAGGGACCTACTTACACTTGCCACTGAATGAAAAACTCAGTATCACCACCCCTCGTTCCTGCTGTGGGCCATAATAATGTCTAGCAGGAACAAAACTGATATTTTGTAAGTTTCACTCTTGGTAAGTGAGTGCTTTTTGTTCAAGCTGTGATATTAATACATTTCCTGAAGTTCAGATGTAAAGGAAGTTGGTGTGTAGCCTTTCAGTTAATGTAAATTGGCAGCTGTGTAACCCCTTGGGCTAGCAGTATTTCTTGTCAGCTTTCCCTACTGTGTGGTTATCCAGTTTCCTGGAATGCATTGGCAATAGTTATGTATTCCTGATACCAATATAGACCAGGAATGTATGTAGGGGGCTTTTTTAATGACTCAAATGTCAAAGATAAACACTTGTATTTTATTCTCTCTGCTTCAGCAAAATTTCATATATCGATCAAATGTCAGTAGCCTGTTTTTAAAGCTGTACTCATGACACTGATGTTAGTTTTTGCAGCAGTACTTGCATATTAAGAGAATTAAAAACAAGCCTAAGAATATTTGTTGGCAACAAATTTTAAGATAATATGTATCTAAGATATTATTCTGGTAAAACAATAAACTTCAGTGGAAAATGGTTAGTAAAGGAATATGAAATCTGAGTAAAGGGCAAACAAGATAAATTTGCATAATGTACATTATTGTAAATGTGTTTTTTTGATAGGGAATTAACATGGACTTCAATTTTAGCTTGTGCAAATTATCCACTTTAAAAGATCTAAGTGTTAAACTAAAGAATTAAAAGTGATTCAGCAGAACTTGGCTGTAGTGAAATTCCCACATTTTGTTTAAAAGAACTTTGGTTATAGTGAAAACTGTGCTAAAGTGAAATTAAGTCTTTTGTGTTCGGGGAGTGAAAAGGATTATTTAGCTATATGAATTTTATTTGCTTGATTGCTAACTTAAAATGTACACTGGACAAAAGCATGACAGGAGCATGGCTTTCCAGGAGAGAGCAATCCATGAACTTTCTCGTATTACATGAACTGTCAGCAAATATAAAACAAACTGGCCTAGGAATGGTCTTCAAAGTTCATTGCTTCTCAGAGCAAAATTGCAGAATGGAATTTAATTTATTAGCTTGGGTATGCATCATGTGATTTTCCTCAGAAAAATCTATAGTCTTCCAACTTTGCTGCTAGAAAACAGGATATCTAGCTGAGCAGAATTGATTCGTGTATAAAACCCATTTCAAGTGGCCAATACAAATGTTATATATGGAATATAATATTTGTGCATAGGTCTAACTCAGTACAACAGCACCTACATTAGATTCTTTTCTTGACTAAAACATTGGGGTGAAGCTTGGGTAGAAAATTCAATGTGGAGTGAATGTTTTTAAAAAAGGTTCCCTGCTTAGATAACATTTTCTTATCATTTTCAGAAATGATGCAGTCATAATTTCTGGAAGAAAACTGGCTCAGCAGATCAGACAGGAAGCCCGACATGAGGTTGAACAATGGGTAGCAGCTGGTAACAAGAGACCCCATCTCAGTGTGGTTCTAGTTGGAGAAAATCCTGCAAGTCACTCCTATGTACTTAACAAAACCAAAGCAGCTGCTGATGTAGGTAGGTTCTTGCACTCCTGTCTTTGTGCCCTAACTAATAGAACACTTAACAATGAGTATCTTGAACTAATTTAAGACCCCAGTTTAAGTTGCGCTTCTTATATGCTGGATGAGGATACACAATTTTCAGCTTGCTGCCCATGTACACTTTTATCCATTTAGCCTAGTAGCAGCCCTAGTGAACCCACCACATCTTCCGGTGCGGTCTGTCTGCTTTCATCTAACATTGAGGTACAGCCCTGAATGCAGTGCTTCATCTTCATCTGAATGATAGACCAAGAAGGAGCATTGTGGTTTGCATCTTGCTATTTGAATATAAGATATTTAAATCCATGGTATGTAATATCTGTTAATGGAAGAGTGAGACTTGTAACTTGTCAATAGAGATGAGTTCTGTAGTGTAAAAATCAGCATGAATTAAGAGTGTTCATTTCCAGACTTAATCTACATTTGACCCTCTCCAATAATGTGGTATTTAAAATGACTCTCTAGGAATCAGCAGTGAAACAATCCTGAAGCCAGCCTCCATCACTGAAGAGGAGCTGCTTGATTTGATTAGCAAGCTAAATGATGACACCAATGTGGATGGCCTGTTAGTGCAGCTTCCCCTACCTGGTGAGTTGGTGAGATTTTGAGGAGCTCTTACTGGGCTTGTCTTCACTACTGGGAGATCCATGCAGTGGGTGTCAATTTAGCGGGTTTAGTGAAGACCTACCAAATCAAGGGCAGGGTATTCTCCAGTCAACACTTCCTCTTCTCTCTCCCCCACCTCCTCCACCCCCCTCCCACCTCGAGTGAAGACAAGCTCACTGTGTTTGCACCTTTACCTAGAAGACTTTCAAATGTCTTGTGTATGGTGAGGGATCAAGTTACAGTATTGCTCTGCTGTGACATTGCTGCTTCCGTGGCTCTTGTGTGTGAAGCATATGAAGGAAATGGCATTCTGCCATGATGCTGTTCAATGAAGTAAAGTTGGTTTATTGAATTCCTTTGTAGTAGCAGTTGAATGTGTGCATATAGTTGACATGGGCGTAGGTTAGATCTGTTTTCCGCTTTCTGGAGTAGTGGTTGCTTGTTGGGACTGCATTGTATACACAACTGCAATCTAGGTGGTCTAAAAATACCATCTCCAAATTTAAAGGGATATTTTCACATTCATTGAACAAATATTGAATGCACAGGGGTAAATTTGACGTCCCTATGGTTAATTCCCTGCTTGTATTCAAGGAACTATGGAAAGCCTGTCAAATTCATATAGCTGTAGGGCTAATATAGCCACTTGAGATTGCAATAGAAATATTTACACGTGAATATCTGATAGTTGGGTTACATGGTTAGCCTCAAGTTTGCTATCATGCTTTAGAATAGGCTCATGGTTTTCTGCTACCTGGGGATGTGTGGAAGAATGTACAGTGTAAGTCAGGAGAGGCAAAAGTGATCATTCTCAGCTAATTACATTTTCAGCTGATTAAATGGAGTTGGCTGGACCCTAATGTTGACACTTTTTTCAGAGCATATTGATGAGCGAAAGATCTGCAATGCTGTGATCCCAGAAAAAGATGTTGATGGCTTTCATGTGGTGAATGTGGGGCGCATGTGTCTGGACCAATATTCAATGCTGCCAGCTACACCTTGGGGTGTGTGGGAAATCATCAAGAGAACTGGTAGGGGTCATACGAGCAACATTTTAAGTGCTTTTCATCTCCTTTGCAGTTTAAAGTTGAATGAGTTTTAACTTCTTTTCCAATCCCATAGGAATTCCAACCCTGGGGAAGAATGTAGTAGTGGCTGGCAGATCAAAGAATGTTGGAATGCCCATTGCAATGTTGCTGCATACCGACGGCAGACATGAGCGCCCTGGAGGTAACAGCTCTGTTCTTGTGAGAGTTTGCAGGCTAGTTACAATGGGTCACTAAGAGGGGAGACACAGAAAAGAACGAATGCTGTAGAACGTAATACTGATCAAGTTTCCTGATTACTGGATCACTGCTTATCATTGCAGTAAGGGTGGTGGTATGTACTGCAGGTCATGCCAATTTGTGCCTAAAGATCTCATGGCAAACACGCTGCACTCAAGTTTGTTGATGTGAAGTGATTTTCCCCCCTTTATCAGTGGTTCAGTAAGAGGACCTTGTCCCCAGTCCACTTAACAATATGGGAAAAGCGGTGGTTGTGATCCACACACTGATCTTATGATCTAGAATTTTTCATGTCAAAACCTGAGTAAATGCTCATTATGACTAATCTTGCAGGTGATGCAACAGTAACAATATCACATCGCTACACTCCTAAGGAACAGCTCAAGCAACACACGATTTTGGCTGATATTGTGGTAGCAGCTGCAGGTAAGACTATTTAAACTCTTTGCACTAAAGGCAAGATTCCCACAAGGGAGAAACTTGCTGTAATGATGCTGCTTTATATAGGAATCAGTGTACTGAGGATGTCTTCAGGTCTTGGTGCAGTGTCCCCCATGTTGCATGTGCTGTCTGTGCTCTGTGAGGCTGGATGGCACTTGCAGAAGCATGGAGTGGTTGTGCAAGGAGCAGCCAGAGGGAGTTGTTTGAGTGAGGGGACCCCAGATGACTGCTGGCTTGAGTTGCAGCAGTTTGGGGACCCTCTTCTGATCTCCTATATAACAGCAGTTGGAACCAATGCAGTGTGTTAATTTTTAAGTGAACATGGAAGAATCATTCTCTGATAAATGACTTGCCTGTTCCCAGCTGTATCTGAGTAAAAGGGCAGCACAATCACATTGTGAAATTCCATTTGGAAATCCTTATGGCTAGGGACCTATTTTATTATAGCATGTGAGTGGTTGATGCTGGAGAGTCGGGTTGAGATGCAGTGCTAATGTTCCGTGATGTATCATGCAGTAGCTTATGCCATCTGGTTAGATCCAGGAATAGCTCAGATTGTGGGACTGGGACCTGTTCCTGCTCATCTTGTCTCCTTTTTCTAGTGCAGTGTCATGAACAGTACATGTGCAGAGGAGCTTCGATGGGTCTCTGCTTAGTCATGGAACCATACATGGTAGTGGCAGCCCACTCTTGTATGGGGCAATCAGCAAGGGGACTGAAAAAGGTGAAAGCATAGAAGGAGTGAAACAGTCAATTTTAAGATGTACACATTTTTAATGTAGATCTGTAATGTGACATCAGGAAAACCAAATGCTGTGTCTCAGGTCATTCAATGGCAGTGCTACTGAAACCAAATTGCAGTCACTAAAGAATGAACTATTTCTTCTTAGGGATACTTGTGACTTTTGAGTTACATAAATTTATGTAACTGGCCATCCTAAATCTCTGGTAGAACCTGATAAGCATGGCCCCACCCCATCAGCTGCTATTTACCCACATTTCTGGCACTGATAGCTGTGGCTGCTACATGCTCTGCAGGACTGCCTTCTGTCACTAAAACTGAGAGTTTTCCCAATAATTTACTTCTTCCCCTTGATAGTGTTCTTATTACATTCACTTGATGACTTTGGCACACTCTTGTACTAACACAAAGCAAATGTACCACTACAGAAGAACTGGTTATGTAAACTTAATTGAAATTGAGTTCTTGGAAATGCTTAATTAGC